>NC_047106.1:80768074-81079574 GCF_902500255.1 Thalassophryne amazonica
CGACTCTGCCCGCACGTTCTTTCATTACAAAATGTCCATTAACAATGGAATGTCCGAATAAACTCCTCATGCCGACTTTTTCTGAAAGTTCTCTGTTCTCTGACGACTTACTGGGTCAACAGAGCCTGAAATGTGGAAGTTTTCAACTTGAAACGGCGAGACGCTGCCGCCTCGGAGCGCAGATCGCCATCAGGCACCGTGGGCCGTCCTTACGGCGACACTACCAGACCAAAATCTCTCATCAGCCGTTAAAATTTTTACCGAAAACCAGCTGAATTTATCGAATGGTGTCCACTCAGTTGTGCCTTACAGTTTTGAAAAAATTTTGATCAAACAAAGCAGCAGTCTCTGAGCCATTCCTAAACAATGAAAAAATCAACGAGAGGGTGGGCGACTCCTCACTCAAAGACTGCCCACAGGCGAATGACGTAACCGACAGGCGTGAAAAAAACTCTTGCATGCCCACGAGGGTTCAAGCATGTCTGATGTAATCACACATGATTCAAATCCATATGGTTTTTGAAAAAAATAATAAGGTCGGATACTTTTCTAATAGACCTCGTATTTTGAAAATCATGGTAAAATATCAATAACATACAGTACCTTATAGTTAAAAAACAACATATTCTTGTGTAAATTCCTGTAAATCCATTCAAAGCCACAGTCTTTTTTCCAATGAAAGAAAGTCCACATTATTGAAAAAAGTCACAATCTTTTCTAAAATCCTGTATGGACAGCACAATGTTTATTTTCCAGAGAGAGAAAAATTCTTACCATGTTTCCTGATGGCACAGTTCGCGTTTCCCATTTCATCTGTGTTGATGAAGCCAGCGACAATTCCGCGGACTCTTGTCCTAATCAGACTTTTTCAAACCGTCTTTCTCGCCATCTTCTCTCTGTCCGACAGAGACATGCTGCACAAGTCTTCTTTTAAAACCTTTAGAGCTCTAAAGGTTTGCGATGTCCACATGCTATGTTTAGCTTAAGCTTCGCGCAGGAGCCACACAGCATCACCGCAGCAACCAACCAGTCCCACTTTATGACAACTGTCGCAACAGCCAGGCTTTTTTCTCCTTGATACTCCGCGGATCCGAGGACACTGATTTGTATCCGTAACACACAGATCAGTGTCCGCGGACCGCCCCGGTCTTATAAAACTTGCACAATGTCGTAAAAAAACCCACTTTGCGATAGGCATTTTAAAAACTCAGTGACGATCACGATTACAGAGTAAAACACTAACCCCCCATGATGACATGGTGGCTGGCTCTCACTGCGGTATTGTATCACTTCCTGTTCCGGAGCACAGCGGTGTTTTGCTGTATCTGTTAGCTGTTTAATCTGCGCAGTTAGATTGATCTAGTTAACTATATAACGATTTGTTTCACAGTGTAATATTCACGTGCCTTAACTAAAGCACTCCCTCTGCTGAATCACCTCTAAATTATTTACACATTATTCACTTTGTGTGTTTTTAGGAATCCGCTAGCTTAGCGCAGCTACTAGCTCTTAGCCGGTTTAGCATGGTGGCTTCTCCTGTCTCTCCTGCACTTTTCTGCTCTGGGTGTGAAATGTTTAGTTATTCTTTGGCCTCCTTTAGCAGTAATGGTACTTGTAATAAGTGTAGCTTATTCGTAGCTTTGGAGGCCAGGCTGGGCGAATTGGAGACTCGGCTCCGCACCGTGGAAAATTCTACAGCTAGCCAGGCCCCTGTAGTCGCGCCTTGGGGCAACTGTTTGTTGTGATTTGGCGCTATATAAAAAAAAAGTTGATGGTTGATTGATAGTCGGTGCAGACCAAGGTAGCTTAGCCGCCATTAGTTTCCCTCTGGCAGATCCCGAGCAGCCGGGAAAGCAGGCCGACTGGGTGACTGTGAGGAGGAAGCGTAGTTCTAAACAGAAGCCCCGTTTACACCGCCAACCCGTTCACATTTCTAACCGTTTTTCCCCACTCGGCGACACACCCGCCGAGGATCAAACTCTGGTTATTGGCGACTCTGTTTTGAGAAATGTGAAGTTAGCGACACCAGCAACCATAGTCAATTGTCTTCCGGGGGCCAGAGCAGGCGACACTGAAGGAAATTTGAAACTGCTGGCTAAGGCTAAGCGTAAATTTGGTAAGATTGTAATTCACGTCGGCAGTAATGACACCCGGTTACGCCAATCGGAGGTCACTAAAATTAACATTGAATCGGTGTGTAACTTTGCAAAAACAATGTCGGACTCTGTAGTTTTCTCTGGGCCCCTCCCCAATCGGACCGGGAGTGACATGTTTAGCCGCATGTTCTCCTTGAATTGCTGGCTGTCTGAGTGGTGTCCAAAAAATGAGGTGGGCTTCATAGATAATTGGCAAAGCTTCTGGGGAAAACCTGGTCTTGTTAGGAGAGACGGCATCCATCCCACTTTGAATGGAGCAGCTCTCATTTCTAGAAATCTGGCCAATTTTCTTAAATCCTCCAAACCGTGACTATCCAGGGTTGGGACCAGGAAGCAGAGTTGTAGTCTTACACACCTCTCTTCAGCTTCTCTCCCCCTGCCATCCCCTCATTACCCCATCCCCGTAGAGACGGTGCCTGCTCCCAGACCACCAATAACCAGAAAAATCTATTTAAGCATAAAAATTCAAAAAGAAAAAATAATATAGCACCTTCAACTGCACCACAGACTAAAACAGTTAAATGTGGTCTATTAAACATTAGGTCTCTCTCTTCTAAGTCCCTGTTAGTAAATGATATAATAATTGATCAACATATTGATTTATTCTACCTTACAGAAACTTGGTTACAGCAGGATGAATATGTTCGTTTAAATGAGTCAACACCCCCGAGTCACACTAACTGCCAGAATGCTCGTAGCACGGGCCGAGGCAGAGGATTAGCAGCAATCTTCCATTCCATCTTATTAATTAATCAAAAACCCAGACAGAGCTTTAATTCATTTGAAAGCTTGACTCTTAGTCTTGTCCATCCAAATTGGAAGTCCCAAAAACCAGTTTTATTTGTTATTATCTATCGTCCACCTGGTCGTTACTGTGAGTTTCTCTGTGAATTTTCAGACCTTTTGTCTGACTTAGTGCTTAGCTCAGATCAACTCAATCAATCAACTTTTTTCTTGTATAGCGCCAAATCACAACAAACAGTTGCCCCAAGGCGCTCCACATTGCAAGGCAAGGCCATACAATAATTATGAAACACAGTCTACGTCTAAAGCAACATAACCAAGGGATGGTCCAGGGTCACCCAATCCAGCCCTAACTATAAGCCTTAGCGAAAAGGAAAGTTTTAAGCCTAATCTTAAAAGTAGAGAGGGTATCTGTCTCCCTGATCTGAATTGGGAGCTGGTTCCACAGGAGAGGAGCCTGAAAGCTGAAGGCTCTGCCTCCCATTCTACTCTTACAAACCCTAGGAACTACAAGTAAGCCCGCAGTCTGAGAGCGAAGCGCTCTAATGGGGTAATATGGTACTATGAGGTCCCTAAGATAAGATGGGACCTGATTATTCAAAACCTTATAAGTAAGAAGAAGAATTTTAAATTCTATTCTAGCATTAACAGGAAGCCAATGAAGGGAGGCCAACACGGGTGAGATATGCTCTCTCCTGCTAGTCCCCGTCAGTACTCTAGCTGCAGCATTCTGAACCAACTGAAGGCTTTTTAGGGAACTTTTAGGACAACCTGATAATAATGAATTACAATAGTCCAGCCTAGAGGAAACAAATGCATGAATTAGTTTTTCAGCATCACTCTGAGACAAGACCTTTCTGATTTTAGAGATATTGCGTAAATGCAAAAAGGCAGTCCTACATATTTGTTTAATATGCGCTTTGAATGACATATCCTGATCAAAAATAACTCCAAGATTTCTCACAGTATTACTAGAGATCAGGGAAATGCCATCCAGAGTAACGATCTGGTTAGACACCATGCTTCTAAGATTTGTGGGGCCAAGTACAATAACTTCAGTTTTATCTGAGTTTAAAAGCAGGAAATTAGAGGTCATCCATGTCTTTATGTCTGTAAGACAATCCTGCAGTTTAGCTAATTGGTGCGTATCCTCTGGCTTCATGGATAGATAAAGCTGGGTATCATCTGCGTAACAATGAAAATTTAAGCAATACCGTCTAATAATACTGCCCAAGGGAAGCATGTATAAAGTGAATAAAATTGGTCCTAGCACAGAACCTTGTGGAACTCCATAATTAACTTTAGTCTGTGAAGAAGATTCCCCATTTACATGAACAAACTGTAATCTATTAGACAAATATGATTCAAACCACCGCAGCGCAATGCCTTTAATACCTATGACATGCTCTAATCTCTGTAATAAAATTTTATGGTCAACAGTATCAAAAGCAGCACTGAGGTCCAACAGAACAAGCACAGAGATAAGTCCACTGTCCGAAGCCATAAGAAGATCATTTGTAACCTTCACTAATGCTGTTTCTGTACTATGATGAATTCTAAAACCTGACTGAAACTCTTCAAATAGACCATTCCTCTGCAGGTGATCAGTTAGCTGTTTTACAACTACCCTCTCAAGAATCTTTGAGAGAAAAGGAAGGTTGGAGATTGGCCTATAATTAGCTAAGATAGCTGGGTCAAGTGATGGCTTTTTAAGTAATGGTTTAATTACTGCCACCTTAAAGGCCTGTGGTACATAACCAACTAACAAAGATAGATTGATCATATTTAAGATTGAAGCATTAAATAATGGTAGGACTTCCTTGAGCAGCCTGGCAGGAATGGGGTCTAATAAGCATGTTGATGGTTTGGATGAAGTAACTAATGAAAATAACTCAGACAGAACAATCGGAGAGAAAGAGTCTAACCAAATACCGGCATCACTGAAAGCAGCCAAAGATAACGATACATCTTTGGGATGGTTATGAGTAATTTTTTCTCTAATAGTAAAAATTTTGTTAGCAAAGAAAGTCATGAAGTCATTACTAGTTAAAGTTAATGGAATACTCAGCTCAATAGAGCTCTGACTCTTTGTCAGCCTGGCTACAGTGCTGAAAAGAAACCTGGGGTTGTTCTTATTTTCTTCAATTAGTGATGAGTAGAAAGATGTCCTAGCTTCACGAAGGGCTTTCTTATAGAGCAACAAACTCTTTTTCCAGGCTAAGTGAAGATCTTCTAAATTAGTGAGACGCCATTTCCTCTCCAACTTACGGGTTATCTGCTTTAAGCTACGAGTTTGTGAGTTATACCACGGAGTCAGACACTTCTGATTTAAAGCTCTCTTTTTCAGAGGAGCTACAGCATCCAAAGTTGTCTTCAATGAGGATGTAAAACTATTGACAAGATACTCTAACTCCCTTACAGAGTTTAGGTAGCTACTCTGCTCTGTGTTGGTATATGACATTAGAGAACATAAAGAAGGAATCATATCCTTAAACCTAGTTACAGCGCTTTCTGAAAGACTTCTAGTGTAATGAAACTTATTCCCCACTGCAGGGTAGTCCATCAGGGTAAATGTAAATGTTATTAAAAAATGATCAGACAAAAGGGAGTTTTCAGGGAATACTGTTAAGATAAGATAATTATAGTGGGCAATTTTAACATCCACACAGATGCTGAGAATGACAGCCTCAACACTGCATTTAATCTATTATTAGACTCAATTGGCTTTGCTCAAAATGTAAATGAGTCCACCCACCACTTTAATCATATCTTAGATCTTGTTCTGACTTATGGTATGGAAATTGAAGACTTAACAGTATTCCCTGAAAACTCCCTTCTGTCTGATCATTTCTTAATAACATTTACATTTACTCTGATGGACTACCCAGCAGTGGGGAATAAGTTTCATTACACTAGAAGTCTTTCAGAAAGCGCTGTAACTAGGTTTAAGGATATGATTCCTTCTTTATGTTCTCTAATACCATATACCAACACAGTGCAGAGTAGCTACCTAAACTCTGTGAGTGAGATAGAGTATCTCGTCAATAGTTTTACATCCTCATTGAAGACAACTTTGGATGCTGTAGCTCCTCTGAAAAAGAGAGCTTTAAATCAGACGTGCCTGACTCCGTGGTATAACTCACAAACTCGCAGCTTAAAGCAGATAACCCGTAAGTTGGAGAGGAAATGGCGTCTCACTAATTTAGAAGATCTTCATTTAGCCTGGAAAACAGTCTGTTGCTCTATAAAAAAGCCCTCCGTAAAGCTAGGACATCTTACTACTCATCACTAATTGAAGAAAATAAGAACAACCCCAGGTTTCTTTTCAGCACTGTAGCCAGGCTGACAAAGAGTCAGAGCTCTATTGAGCCGAGTATTCCTTTAACTTTAACTAGTAATGACTTCATGACTTTCTTTGCTAATAAAATTTTAACTATTAGAGAAGAAATTACTCATAACCATCCCAAAGACGTATAGTTATCTTTGGCTGCTTTCAGTGATGCCGGTATTTGGTTAGACTCTTTCTCTCCGATTGTTCTGTCTGAGTTATTTTCATTAGTTACTTCATCCAAACCATCAACATGTCTATTAGACCCCATTCCTACCAGGCTGCTCAAGGAAGCCCTACCATTATTTAATGCTTTGATCTTAAATATGATCAATCTATCTTTATTAGTTGGCTATGTACCACAGGCTTTTAAGGTGGCAGTAATTAAACCATTACTTAAAAAGCCATCACTTGACCCAGCTATCTTAGCTAATTATAGGCCAATCTCCAACCTTCCTTTTCTCTCAAAAATTCTTGAAAGGGTAGTTGTAAAACAGCTAACTGATCATCTGCAGAGGAATGGTCTATTTGAAGAGTTTCAGTCAGGTTTTAGAATTCATCATAGTACAGAAACAGCATTAGTGAAGGTTACAAATGATCTTCGTATGGCCTCAGACAGTGGACTCATCTCTGTGCTTGTTCTGTTAGACCTCAGTGCTGCTTTTGATACTGTTGACCATAAAATTTTATTACAGAGATTAGAGCATGCCATAGGTATTAAAGGCACTGCGCTGCGGTGGTTTGACTCAAATTTATCTAATAGATTACAATTTGTTCATGTAAATGGGGAATCTTCTTCACAGACTAAGGTTAATTATGGAGTTCCACAAGGTTCTGTGCTAGGACCAATTTTATTCACTTTATACATGCTTCCCTTAGGCAGTATTATTAGACGGCATTGCTTAAATTTTCATTGTTACGCAGATGATACCCAGCTTTATCTATCCATGAAGCCAGAGGACACACACCAATTAGCTAAACTGCAGGATTGTCTTACAGACATAAAGACATGGATGACCTCTAATTTCTTGCTTTTAAACTCAGATAAAACTGAAGTTATTGTACTTGGCCCCACAAATCTTAGAAACATGGTGTCTAACCAGATCCTTACTCTGGATGGCATTACCCTGACCTCTAGTAATACTGTGAGAAATCTTGGAGTCATTTTTGATCAGGATATGTCATTCAATGCGCATATTAAACAAATATGTAGGACTGCTTTTTTGCATTTACGCAATATCTCTAAAATTAGAAAGGTCTTGTCTCAGAGTGATGCTGAAAAACTAATTCATGCATTTATTTCCTCTAGGCTGGACTATTGTAATTCATTATTATCAGGTTGTCCTAAAAGTTCCCTGAAAAGCCTTCAGTTAATTCAAAATGCTGCAGCTAGAGTACTAATGGGGACTAGAAGGAGAGAGCATATCTCACCCATATTGGCCTCTCTTCATTGGCTTCCTGTTAATTCTAGAATAGAATTTAAAATTCTTCTTCTTACTTATAAGGTTTTGAATAATCAGGTCCCATCTTGTCTTAGGGACCTCGTAGTACCATATCACCCCAATCGAGCGCTTCGCTCTCAGACTGCAGGCTTACTTGTAGTTCCTAGGGTTTGTAAGAGTAGAATGGGAGGCAGAGCCTTCAGCTTTCAGGCTCCTCTCCTGTGGAACCAGCTCCCAATTCAGATCAGGGAGACAGACACCCTCTCTACTTTTAAGACTAGGCTTAAAACTTTCCTTTTTGCTAAAGCTTATAGTTAGGGCTGGATCAGGTGACCCTGAACCATCCCTTAGTTATGCTGCTATAGACGTAGACTGCTGGGGGGTTCCCATGATGCACTGTTTCTTTCTCTTTTTGCTCTGTATGCACCACTCTGCATTTAATCATTAGTGATCGATCTCTGCTCCCCTCCACAGCATGTCTTTTTCCTGGTTCTCTCCCTCAGCCCCAACCAGTCCCAGCAGAAGACTGCCCCTCCCTGAGCCTGGTTCTGCTGGAGGTTTCTTCCTGTTAAAAGGGAGTTTTCCTTCCCACTGTCGCCAAGTGCTTGCTCACAGGGGGTCGTTTTGACCGTTGGGGTTTTTATGTACTTATTGTATGGCCTTGCCTTACAATATAAAGCGCCTTGGGGCAACTGTTTGTTGTGATTTGGCGCTATATAAATAAAATTGATTGATTGATTGATTGATTGATTGATTGATTGATTGATTGATTGATTGATTGATGAAATCCGCGGAATTTCATGGATCTGCAGAGTTTTCACAGCCCTGTTAATTGGAGTAAACGGCTGAAGATGAGTAAGTGAGTGAGTGAGTGAGTGAGTGAGTGAGTGAGTGAGTGAGTGAGTGGGCAAGGGTTGCCTTGAAACATGAACCTTCCGCATTGGAAACAACCACACTTTACCACCAGATAAATTGGGGGGGCTGTCATGTAATAATGTGTGATGTTTTATTGTCTTTGTTTTTGCAGCCCACAGAGGGAAGTCACAAAAAGCATGATTGTATTTTTCTGTCTTCAGATTGTTTCAGAAAGTGAGACTTGCCAACAAAACATTTCTGGTGTTACACTAAGAACGTTGGACCTTGCAACTTTATGCAAGTTTGCAATATGGTCCAATATGACTTGCATGTTTTTTAGGAGACTTTCCACAACTTTTATCAGCACAGGCCACTCTGTGTAATGGAAAACAATGAAGAAAATTGTGTGGAAGGTAATCGGCTGCTGGCTGATGAGCAGGGGGATCCTGGGGCTCTTTGGCTGGCCATGATAAGACCGCAGGCATCCCATAACACCCACTGCTGGGGTTTAGGCTCATGCATTGGCTGCCATCTGCAAATATATTTGTCTCCTCACTCAGGGACAGTGCCTATCACAAAATTAGCATTGACACAAAAACATTCCTTTCAGCAAAAAGACAGACATATAGTATATCCATTTGCACATTTGGAAAAACACAGAGAGTGAGAGAAGTGAAAAGACATCTATAGCAGCACAAAGGTCTGACAAAATCCAGTTACTGTAATGTGAAATTAAGTCATGCCTCTAAAGAAACCTAGAAACACATTTATATAATATTGCATTGCTGAATTTGTGCTGGTCTATATGGAATGGTTGATATGTGACAGTGGGTTTTGGTACAAAAAATGTCTGTTTGAACAATAGCAAAATGATTGTAGACTTTCACACCCACAGATCATTTCTTTTTGCCCTATTTTGAACATCACATTCATTCACATATCACATAATGTGCCTGATGAAGGTAAATCAAGTCATTGCATCAGATTACGGGAGAAGTGAGAATGTATATTTATAACTTACCCTTACAGGAGAGAAACAACCTCAGTGTTCCAGAATACATTCTTGGGACCTAACGTGTGAAAGTAGTTTTGAGTTGCCTGAAGGATACTGAAAATATTTTGCTGAGGTGGCCCACTACAAAGTGGAAGACAATTTTGGTTGGGGTCAAAATGGATTCTACAGGGGCTGGAAATTACAAAATGCTCCAGTCCTGCTGAAATTTGATTTTTGGCTGAAAGGTTCTGCCTCCTACATGTTTATTTCAATAAGAAGCAAGCTACTCACATGAATCACATATCTCCTGAAAGCATGGAAGTAACCATCTCTATGCTGCAGTTAGATGAAACCTGGGCATCTCCTTGTCATTCACCAATCACTGGGGTCTTCAGCACTGAGGAAGCTATGTGCTGTATCATGCCCAGAGAAGCGTGCCACATGTCCACATGCCAAATGTCATAGCGGACATTCCGTCACAGTGAAACTGATACTCCTCATCCATTTGTTGCATGCAGTCATTCCAGCAGTACCCAATGATCTTCCAAACAGACCTGGTACCAACAGCATCCTTTCTCCCGAAGACATGGCTCATCATCACCTTAGGTCATTGATTGATGTCTTACAACCATACTGTAGGTCAGGAAGCACCATGAACATAAAGACATGGACCTTCATTCTCCTGCAGAGATATTGGCATCACCAAAACACCTCTGTCCTGCGACCTCATGACTCTATAAGCTCCTTGGTGTTTCTCAAACTCAAAAGCCAAGGTCACAGACATATGTCACTGCTGAATAGGTGACCCTGTCTACAAGTTCAACACTTTCACCACATACACATACAGTTCTGATGGCTAAGTTCAGGAAGACATTAAGGGTCTGATTTACTAAGATCCCAAATAATGAGTGCAAAATTGCATGGGCAATCCAAACTTTGGTGAGTTGGGGCAGAGACAGTTTTGTGAGTGATTTACTAAGTGTAAATGCACAATTGATGCTGTGTGGTAATGTGACATAGACGGCAAAATGAGGATTTTGTGCATGTCAATGGCCATAAGTGCAAAAAGTAAATGAAATCAGCCACTTAAATTAAGTTACTGGATGTGGGTGTGAGGCATCACTTTATCCTGCCCTAATATACATGGAAGACAGCTCAGTACTCAGTATATTTTATTGATGCACACAGTAACACACACAACAGAATGCACATGCAGTGCAGATGTGCATGCATCATTACACAAACACACAGCTCTATGAGTCTGTGAGGGATGAGGCACAGCTGTCTCATATGTACAGGTAGCTGTGCACAGTAGTGGAATGCACAGACAGCTGGCTGTATGCCATTTTAGCGCACACCTCTGTGTGCACAGTTGTTGTTTGTGTGGATTTCACCAGCAGTGCACATGGATGTGCGTGTATCATTCCACACAGACCCCAAGATGTGTGTCTTTATTTGTGCAACACAGTGTTACACATGAATGACTGTAATTATCATGATTTGTACGCAAATATATTATTATGTACTAATGTGTCCATGTGTAAATGTACTATTATGCATGGAGACATTTATTCTTAAAGAAAGAAAAACACAAGATAAACCATCAAAATCTTTAAATATGCCTGATGTCTGTAATAGATGTTTTCTGTTTGTTTGTTTTAATTCTGTGTAAGATGAAGCAGCAATCTCTGTGCTGCTGGACCAGCAGTCTGTCAAATGCAATTAGTTAACACCAAAGTTTCAAAGCCACAAAATATTGACTCTCTGCACCCGCTAAATTAGCTTTTGATCTTGATAAATCATGTTGTTAATGAAAACCTGACCTATTTTCATGTTTCCTCCCACAATATTGCGCTCTCAGGTTGGCAAACCCCAAATTGCATATTCATGAAGGCAAACGCGCCAAATTGACAATACACACAGCTTTGCACATTAGATAGATGCAATCCTCATAGCGCACTGTTAGTAAATCAGCATCAGAGGCGATTGCTCTAAGACTGCAAGGGAAGCTCAGCTTCCCCTAAAATGTCAAAAAATAAGTGATCAAATATTTACTGTTGTGTGTACATGTCATTGATAAATATGCGCTACAACGCGCTCAACTTTTGTTCAGAATCGGCTTCTTATCACTGGTAACGACGCGACTTTCCTCTCACTCATTCCCGCAGCTTCACAGTGCTTTAAACAGTGTGGACGCTGAACGACCACAGCGTTCAATAGCAAAGCAAAGAGTGCAGCGAAACGAGACGAGTTATTGGATAAATGCTGGGCTTTGTCCCGCCCATTGGACGCTCAGCGTCTCTGGGGGTCTATGGGGCAGTGGGCTGGCCTCAGCCTGCCCGGACGCTCAGCTTGTGCATGATGATTGGATGATCTGTCTGAGGCTGAATCCCTTTTTGATTGACAGCGAAATGAGCGAATCAGCGATCTTTTGGTGTAAACATCCGTGGGAGCATTTTTTAATTTTCATTCTGTTCTGAGTTGAACCGGAGACTTTCCTAATCCTTTTAGCGGCATTGTCTTTGTTAAAAACGACTAGCGACAAATCAAGCTTCTATTTCTGTTGTTTTGGGGGGGTTTTTTTGTAGCTGCTTGTGTTTGGAGACTGACGTCTTCACTCTTTCTGACTTCTATCACAGTTTCTGTCCCTACCGAGTAGCGGGTGCTGCTGAGCTCCTCCAACGTCACAAAGCACTCACAGGCGGACAAACTTCACACTAGCCTCGCGCCAGTCCCAGCTAGCGAGCTAGCTAGGTAGCAAGCTGCACATAATGGCAGACAATTTGAATGTTGTACCGGATTTTGGCAAAGCCATTTGATAGTCTTCCTTACGAAGAAAAACTTAGAGTTAAACAGCAGGGCAGATCAACTCCTCAGATTAATTTGGTGCAAAAGGTGGGGAAAAGTAACAGGTCTTTTCAGCTGTCCGGTATGACAAAAGTGAGCTGTAACAAATAAAATGTACTGTTAGCCATGCCTCTTGATGAAACCATCTCAGGAATGTGTTGTCTGGTCAAAAGTGGGTTTTGGGGATCTGTCCAACTTTGACAGGGCATACAAAAGACATGAAAAAAGCAATGAACGTGAGTGCATGTGCAAGGTTAAGCTGCCTGGGCAGAGTCAGGGTTGAGCATGCAATCAATGAAGGTGCTCACATTCAAGTGGCAAAACATAATGAAGCAGTTAAACAAAACAGAGCTTTCCTAAACCGCCTTATTGATGTGACTTCCTTGCTTGGCCATCAGGAGCTGTCATTTAAGGGGCATGATGAGAGTGTTGAATCATCCAACAAGGGGGAATTCCAGTCATCAGCTGTGTTTTCTGGGGTATGTCTCATGCAATCCAAAATGACTTGATCTCTGCTCTTTCAGCCACTGTTTCTGATGAGATCAAGGATGAAATCCAGGCTGCTCCCTTTTTTGCATGGCAGGTGGATGAAACAACTGATATGGCTTGCCATGCTCAATTCTCTGTCATTGTTTGCTATGTGGATAGGGCAGGTAAAATTCAGGAGCGCTTTATTGGATTTTTTGATGTTTCTGGGGGAAGAGATGCTCAGTCTGTTTTTGAAGTCTTGAATGAGAACATGCAGGGCTACAATTTCAGGAAGAAACTTGTGGCGCAAACCTATGATGGGGCTGCTGTCATGGCTTCAGCTCTCAATGGTTTGCAGGCCAAAGTTAAAGCAATAGCCCCCAGTGCAATGTTTGTGCATTTCTATGCAAACAGATTGAATCTGGTTCTGTCTCAGGGGGCTAAATGCTTATCTGAGTGCAGAATATTTTTTGCATCACTCTCTGGGTTTCCCACATTTTTCTCAAAATCCACAAAGAGGATGTCTTTTCTTGAATCTGCAGGCTGCTCAAGGTTGCCCAGAAATGCTCCTACACGATGGAATTTCACATCACGGATAGTGAGCACTGTGGCAAACAATTATGATGCCCTCCTGCAAACCTTTGAGATGATCATTGCAGATAAGTCCATGGATGATGTCACATTAGGCTGTGCCAAAGGCCTTCTGATGAAACTGGAGGATTTTGAGTTTGTGTTCATGTTGTACACATATGAACAAATCTTCTCTGAGACTGATGTTGTGTTTAACATTATCCAGCAGAGAGCCATGGATGTTCTGTACTGCAAGAAAAGAATTGAGTCTCTTCTTGCTTTTGTCAAAGAGAAGAGGTCAGAGGGGGCTTTCCAAGCTGTTTATGCCAAAGCAGCAGATCTCACATCAGACCCACAAACTGAGCCCATAAGAAAACGCCATCTGTCACAACTACAGGATCCCAAGGAGCGCTACAGAAATCTGTACATGACCATCCTAGACAATCTCACAGAGCAGCTACCTCGGCGTTTTGCAAATTTGGAAAGTCTGCGCTTCTTGGAATTGGTCAATCCAGGGAAATTTGATGAGATGAGACAAGTGTTTCCAGAGGAGGCATTTCAGAGTGTCCTGAAACGTTTTGGCCAGTTTTTGATTCAGGGAGACTGAGGTCTGAACTTCAAGTCCTATATTCAAACCAGGACTTGCAGGGCAACAGGGGAAAGCTATGTGATTTCTTGCTGTTTCTGAAAGACATGGAGTTGGACAGTGCAATGCCTCAGGTGTACAAACTATTGTCATTAGTGGCAACGATTGGAGCTACATCTGCAGGTGTAGAGAGGAGCTTCTCCTGTTTAAAGTGGCTCAAGTCTTACACCCGCAACACCATGTGCCAAGGCCGTTTAAGCACCCTAGCTCTGCTGGCCATTGAGAGGACACTAGTCAAGTCCATGGAAAAGACACCTTGTTGGTACGACAGGGTCACAGATCATTTTCTTGAGAAGGAACGGAGGGTAAAATATACGTATAAATAAACCGATAGATTTTATGATGTAGGCCAAAATTGAGCTTCCCCTCCTTGAAAGACCAGTATCCGCCACTGATCAGCATGTAGGTATACTTGCGAGTGCAATGGTGTTAGCACATATTTTTACACATGAAACCCTTTAATAAATGAGACCTAAATGCCTTGATCTTTGTCTAGATCCAAGACAATCACAAAGCCAGACACTCACACTGCTTCTCAAGTGTTTCAATAAGGGTATCCATTGATTTTCCTCCCATCCCGGAGATCGTGAGTTTGCGTCCTGTGGGGAGCAAGTGGGGGGAGTCAAAAAGATAACGCAGAGCAACAGCATCATCTGCAAAGTCAAGGTCAGTAAACAGTAGACAGTTCAATTCCAAGTGTGTGCTCCAGGCTGCCTGTGTCCATGGACAATTTGGTGGACTGGGACAACACAGAGTGAGTCCCAGTATACCCAGCACCACGGCCTTGGCTGGGGGACATAACATGGAAATAACTGGTGTCCTGTCCAGGGGGAGTTGTGAGCTGTCATCTGCTTCACATTTTAATCTTATACATGGATAAGCATCAACCTAATGGACTTCAGGGCCTACATCAGATTTTTTTTTTTTTTTTAAAGTTAATATTATCTATTATTATATGGCTACAGCAGTACGCGCGCTCTGATTGGCTGATTTCCGGTCTAATATTTTCCTATATCAGACCATTACCATGACAGTTGTTCCGGATTGCGTATCAGATTTGTGACTTTGTTCACAATTTTCACAGCACGTAATAAAACAAAAAGCGTACAAGGAAATTATGAGGACCATTCTATGAGCTAATTTTATTACACTGATGAGTTGAATTGGAGGAATTAACAGCAAATGAGCTTGAAGTGGACATGCAAATTGAAGACTAACAAGATGAAAACACAGCTCTGAACAGCCATATAATAAATGAATTATTAACCTCGCTTGCTCTGTTAATAATTATTTTAATAGTGATTTCAGCCATATTTTTCCAGCCCAAAATGTAAACAAGAATATTTTCCATTCAGGCTCACAGTATTCACTGCTGTTTCCATAGTGCTGTGTATTTTAAATGCAATCAAAATTAATATTAACATTCCCGTACACAGTGTCTTAAATACACATTGTATTTAAGACACTGTGTACACAAACAAGCACCGACACTTTCCTTGTTGCTGCTTCACACGGACCAACAAGAAGCGCTCCAAGCGTTCCTTCCACATAGGAAGGAGCGCTTAGAGGAATAAGGCTGTTAATGGCAACACCAACATATTCACTCACTCATCTTCAAACGCTTTTCCGGGTTCGGGTCGCAGGGGCAACAGCTCCAGCAGGGGACCCCAGACGTCCCTTAAATCTATGACATGGTGTAGTTTTTTCAAAGCGCAGCAAAGAAATATTCAACACTCTGCAGCCAACATAATCTCTGTCTCTCTCTAATAGGATTACTATAGGGACACCTCCCCACCTCCTCCTCCTCATCCGGCTCTGTGCTCCCATTTCATCTTCCTGTCTAGTCTTCCTCAAATACTTTCTGACTCCTCTCCTCCTTGTCTTCATTGACTTCTCTTAGCACCTTCTCTCCCAGACAACCAGTCCCTCTCTGCTTTCCTTTCTTCCTGGCACATCCTCATATCAAGTGGCCTGCACACACATGGCCTGCACAGCAACTTTTAATGCATCACTCTTTTATATGCATAAAAAAATTACTTTAAAAAGAACCAGAGTATTTCTAAAGATATTTTAC
This sequence comes from Thalassophryne amazonica, assembly GCF_902500255.1. Classification (NCBI taxonomy): domain Eukaryota; kingdom Metazoa; phylum Chordata; class Actinopteri; order Batrachoidiformes; family Batrachoididae; genus Thalassophryne; species Thalassophryne amazonica. The sequence goes on from NC_047106.1 coordinate 80,784,199, forward strand.
ATGGGATTGAATAATCTGTTAATCATCAGATTAGTGGAGAATCTGATCAGATGTGTCATACAAACTTGACAATCAGAATGAAATAGCAACGGTCATAAAAATTTGACAGCATTGGTAAATAAATATTGATGTATTATTGTATCTTCATTGTAGACCTGCAACAGACTGGTGTCCTGTCCATTGTGTACCCTGCCTCGTGCACTATGACTGCTGGTGTGGATTCCAGCCCCTCCATGACCCTTGTGTGGAGTAATCAGGTATAGAAAATGAATGAATGAATGTATCTTCATTGCAGCTTCATCAGACAGTGACCTCCAATGTGCACTGGGCAGGTTTGAGGTGTGAAGTGACTAGGATGAGGATCAACATCTCCAAATCTGAGAGCATGCGGTCTTGTTCATTAATGGGGTAAAATGGAGCATTTGACTGATAGATGGCTACTGAGTTTGAGGTTCTTCAGAAAGTGTACCATATAATTTTGGTGAAGAAACAGCTAAGCCAGAAGGCAAGACTCTCCATTTACCAGTCGATTTATGCTCCTAGTCTCACCTATGTTCATAGACTTTGGGTACTGACCACAAGAACAAGGTCAAAGACAAGTGGTGGAAATGAGGTTCTTCCATAGGTAATCTGGGTTTACACTCATGGACAAGGTGATGAACTCCAATTTCCAGGAGGGAGTCAGATTAAAGTTCATTACTTCACATTCAAAGTAGGCGCTGAGGTGGTTTGGGAATCTGGTGAGGATCCCCCCTGATTGTCTCCTTAGTGAGGTCTTCCAGGGATGTCCAACTGGGAGGACTCTCTGGGTAAAACCCAGGGTATGCTGGCATGCTAATATTTGCCAGGTGGCTTGAGGACGACTCACAGTCCCTCAGGACAAGTTGCAGGACTTGGCAGAGGATAAAGAAGTGTCAGGTGTTATGTGTCTAAACGCAACAGAAATACAACAAGGCAAAGCAACAACAATGCAAATGGAAGTTTTTTGTGAATATTTATTGATGTGTCAAGCATACAAGCACAGAGGATTGAGCATGCTGAATTAAAATAAAAGTCTGTAGGAAAGACTATGGTATAAGGCACGGTGTTGTTAGAAGAAAGTGGTAGCATCTTCGATAACAACATGCAGGGATGGTGAAAAACAGACAAAATTAGCCTCACACCCAAGGCTGCTCAGTTGTTCATATCGAAATGCATTTCACACAGATGGTGCATTGCACATATTATGCACATTACACAAGTGGTATTTGGAAACCAAACATAAACAAGAGGTACAAATTGTATCACATCCTGTCAGCTTGATATCCCAGAATTTGATAAAAATATAATGATTGCAAATAAGCATGCCCATACTGTATGTCATATCATTTTCAATACTCTGTGTCATGTTTGGGAGTATTTGCCCTGTTGATGTATCCCATAATCCCTTGCGCGTCAGAGAGGCACTGTAATTAAAACATCGAAAAACCACATGATGACAATTGCAAATGAACATTATACTACCAAAATGTTAATTTTTATGTCTTTCATAACCTTTATAAGAGACTGCATGCATGCAACCCCTGAAAACTTGCTAAAACAAATATTCCAAATATTCCGTGTCTGCTACGTTTAACCTGTTTGGAACTTCATAAACCCAAACTGAATTTCAGACTTCTTGTGTATATTGCTCTGGAACAAACAGCACAAACAGTGCTGTAAAGGAATAAAAAGCAGGGAGTGAAGACAGCAAACTTTCCCCCACAATGACAGGAATAGGATGAGATTGTGGCTAAAGGAAATTGGGCAGCGCAGTCTCATTTGAGAGTGTTTGCTGAAGCGTTAAAATATGATGCATATGACACAATATTTCTACATCATGGGACAACCCTCATCTGTCCTCAGCAGAAAACATGGCACTTTCTCTGAGTTTTGGGGGAAATGACATCCAAACAAAGTGAAAATGCAAAGAAAAAGTTATGATGCGCTGGAAAGTGGACAGGTGTTGTGGTTTGTTTATGACTTGGAGCGCAAACATGTTGAGGCGGTTGCGCAGGCGAGAGAACGCAGCTACTCTTGCTAAGTGTGTAGGCTAACACTTACCGACGCGACCGCTCCCATTTACCTCACCTTCCCTTCTCCACTGGGAACTGAAAAAAAACCCAACACTTTTCACGACTGCTTCGGTGATTGCAGCCGAAAGCAAAACAGTACACCATTTGTCCGTTAGAAGTGACGCTGTTTGTGGGAAGAGACTAATACCTGGGTGGAGTGTTTGAGTGTGAGTACAAACCATTCGGGGGATGGAGGTTTTCAGCGGAAACCATTTTAAACAATGGCATTTTATATATTAGGTGTGACAAGGAGGGAAGCACTGTGGCTTTGTGGTTAGCACTGTTGCCTCACAGCAAGAAGGTCATGGGATCAGTTCCTACCTGTGACCTTTCTGTGTGAAGTTTGCATGTTCTCCCTGTGTTTGCGTGGGTTTCCTCTGGGTGCTCTGGTTCCCTCCCACATTTAAAGACATGCAGGTTAGGTGGACTGGAAACTTTATAATTGCCCAGGTCTCTCTTGCAAAAGAGATCTCGATCTCAACAGGACTAACCTGGTTAAATTAAAGAGGCACGTCTTAAACCAACACATCCGCTAGGTGACGGTGGGCATGCTTTTAAATTTACTGAGCCAGACCGAATGGTTTGTACCGAAACTCCCACACTCCGCCTGGGGATTAGTCTCTACTGTGTTCATGCCGGCTGTCCCCGGATGTGGTCAAATCCTGTAATATCACGCAGGGGTTCAAATGAGACTGTGCTGCCCTATTCCCATTGTAAATAACAGTGAAATCACTTGAGATTCTCATGTTTACATAATACAAACACAATAACAGCATCTAAAAACTTAGATAATATATTCACGAGACTTTTAGGCATAACAGAGAAAGAGTTTTACCTTGTGATGTTGATGCCATTGTCCATGTACAGCAGTTAAATTGCAGCATTATCTGAGCGTCTTGTAGCAGTTCACAATGTTGACTTCTCGTGGTGCTGCCACCTCTCTGAGATTTGTGCAAGAATTGAAATCTCAATACCACGAATGCACTAGTGCAGTACATTACTGCATCCAAAAGACTACAAAAACACCTTGGCTACTGGATGGCCACCACCCTTATAGACAATCGTCCCCACCACATGAAGTAGCCATGTATCTGTCACATCCAGATGAAGCATGGGCACCCCCTCGCTCTTTGATTGTTGCTGTTGTAGTACATCGATATAGACTCACCTGTGTGCTGGATCAAGGACAAAGAATATCCAGTATATACAGTATGCCTGCAAGGATGATTTTTAACAGGATGTAGTCCCAGTTACTCACTGCTCAGCAACTGGAACTTTCTGTCTTTTCACACAAGTCAACGATTGACTACATCCTAGCTCTGTCAGTAATCTTTGAACATAAGTGAGAATATCAGCAGACCTTGCCACTGTCATCAATGTACTTGCTCAGGGGGATGGATGATATTATACCGTAACTTTGTGAAGTACCTTGACGCAAATTGTGTTGTGAGTTGGCACTATATAAATAAACTGAACAAACTGAATTTGAATTGAATTGGTTCTTGGCAGCCCATGTTGATTTTTGCAAAGTGTTTGATTTGGTTGACCAAGCACCTTTCTGGTAGTTCCTGAAAATTCACAGGCTCCCCAATAAGCTGATGGACATCACAGCCGGCCTCTATGAATTCTATGAATGCTGTGCTCAGAGGAAGCAGAGTCTCTAACCTCTTCCCAGCAAATTCTCATACTCACACTCATCTTCAACCGCTTAGTCCAATTGAGGGTCGTGGGGGGCTGGAGCCTATCCCAGCAGTCATAGAGCGCGAGGCGGGGTACACCCAGGACAGGACGCCAGTCTGTCACAGGGCCACAAACAGACAAACAAGCACAGTCACACCCACACACACACCTATGGACAATTTAAAGATTCCAATCCACCTAACCCACGTCTTTGGATGTAGGAAGAAACTGGAGCACCTGGAGGAAACCCATGCAAACTCCACACAGAAAGGCCGCAGGTGGGAATTGTACCCATGACCTTCTCGCTGTGAGGCAACAGTGCTAACCACTAAGCCACCGTGCTCCAGCAAATTCTATGCATTCATAATAGTTTCTAGCTCCTAATCTTTTCAACGCTTCCATGGACTAGTTGTCGGGTAGGATTGAGGAAACCAATGGCCGAGGCACCTTATTTAGCGAGCAGACATTTATTGACCTTGAGTCCACAGAATCAGTGGACACCCTGATTGCAGCACTTGAGAAGCTGAGTGAGGACTCAGATTGTCTGGGTTTGTGACTGTGCTGGATTAAGACTAAGATCCAGGCTTTCAATGACTTCCTGGACTCAGGAAGAATCTGTGGCTTCCCAGATCAGTGCAGTGCAAAAATTATCAAGAGTGGTGTTCTGCTGCACGAGTTGGCATTTTAGTAGCTACTGTGAAGAGATTGCAGATAGGAATTATTCAGGAGTGTGCAGCCAGCTGTATTATAATGATAATGTGTTGAAGGCCTTTTGTTAGATTAAAAAAACAAGATGTACACAATACATTGCAACCTGAATACAAATCCTGCAGGATTTATCATCGCACATACATATATTTGAATCATAATCTACCGTAAACATTGGCCCTCAAGCTTTGCTTGTAGCAATGCCAACACTGCTTCAGTTTTCAGTCTTTTCATATTCTGAAGGGTTTCTTGTTGCTTTGTCCACAAGCATAAAACTGTCTCAGTTCATAATTTATTCTCTTTCAACTGTCAGAAAAACATGTGAGCCATGTGCTTTGTGTTGGACTATAATTCCTACACACACACACACACACACACACACACACAAAAACGACTGAGTCTCGTGAAACTCTCTGGCAGAAATGTAATTTATTCAGCACCTCGTCCCAGGCTTATCTGTGGACGTGCATGAAAGAAAGACAACCTGATAGTATGAAATCATTATGAGCATGAATGACCAAATGATAGTTCTGTAAAAAAAGAAAAGAAACAAATCAAAGAGTCTTCTGTTGTTATCATTATTCTTCTGTGATGAGCAAAGAAAGAGCTGCAGGAAACAGAAATCATCCCCAAATGGCCGACTGCTGCTCCGCATGTCATGTTTCCTGTTCTTAACTCAAATCTACTATGGATTTTTCATTATCGTGCACAGTGTTATTGGACTACTCAGTAATTTTCCAACTCTGTAATTCTTCCACGGTTTTTATTAAGCTACTTACACATTAGTGCTTCCATGGAACATTACAGAGAAAAGAGACAAAGAAATAAAGATAAAAAAGCTGGAGACTGAAGCAGGCACAGATAAAAACACCTTTAAGTATGTCACTCTTTACATTGTTAATAAATTTTGCTTTATTGGCCACTGGTGAGGTTCAAGGATGTACTAGTATTAGTATCACACATGCTGGACCACCACATGATGAGGCCTTATACTACCTCCCCAACTGAAATCAGTCAGGCACCACTTTTTACTGCTGCATGAACACATTCCAGCCTCAGCTGGGAGTTGAAGCAGCAACCTTCCACACACAAGCCCAGTGTGGAAGAGATCTGCTTCCAATAAGCATTAGTCATGGAGTGTGGGTTCAGAAGTATGTCCATGAATTAATTATGAAGGCCAGAGGTCCAGAACAATTCTAGTAAAATGCTATGACAAATATATATATACGAGGTCTCTTAGATAATAAACCGACCCTTTTATTTTTTTTTTTAACTATATGGATTTGAATGACATGCGATTACACCAATCATGCTTGAACCCTTGTGCGCATGCGTGAGTTTTTTCACGCGTGTCGGTGACGTCATTTCCCTGTGGGCAGGCCTTGAGTGAGATGTGGTCCCGCCCTCTCGGCTGAATTCCTTTGTTTCACACGCTGCTCGAGACGGCGCGCGTTGCTTTATCAAAATGTTTTCTGGACCTGTGAGGAATATCCGAGTGGACACTATTCGAGAAATTAAGCTGGTTTTCTGTGAAAAGTTTAACGGCTGATGAGAGATTATGGGGTGTTTCTGTCGGTGTAAGGACTTCCCACGGAGCGGGACGTCCTGCAGCGCTTCCAGGCGCTGTCGTCGGCCTGTTTCGAGCTGAAAACATCCTAATTTAAGGCTTAATTCACCCAGGACATCGTGAGAGAACAGAGAAGATTCAGAAGAGGCCGGCATGAGGAATTTATGCGGACATTCCACTGTTTAAGGACATTTTTTTAATGAAAGACGTACGCGCAAATTCACCGAGTCGTTTCCGTGACGACTCGGCAAATCTGTGTGCGCCGCGACAGGAAAAACACCTCCGTGTTGAAAACCATTTGTAGAATTCAGGCGGCTTTTAATGGCTTTCAACAAGTGAGTAACTGAGAAATTGTTTAACAGCTTGGGCATGTTCCAACTTGCCCGTTAAGATTTCCAACAGAGGTGTTTTTCCTGCCGCGACCCCCCGCGGTCGGGTCCAGCCCGACATGCGACTCTGCCCGCACGTTCTTTCATTACAAAATGACCGTTAACAATGGAATGTCCGAATAAACTCTTCATGACGACTTCTTCTGAAAGTTCTCTGTTCTCTGACGACTTACTGCGTCAACAGAGCCTGAAATGTGGAAGTTTTCAACTTGAAACGGCGAGACGCTGCCGCCTCGAAGCGCAGATCGCCGTCAGGCGCCGTGGACCGTCCTTAAAGCGACACTACCAGACCAAAATCTCTCATCAGCCGTTAAAATTTTTACCGAAAACCAGCTGAATTTATTGAATGGTGTCCACTCAGTTGTGCCTTACAGTTTTGAAAAAATTTTTATCAAACAAAGCAACAGTCTCTGAGCCATTCCTAAACAATGAAAAAAATCGACGAGCGGGTGGACGACTCCTCACTCAAAGACTGCCCACAGACGAATGACGTAACCGACAGGCGTGAAAAAACTCTCGCATGCCCACGAGGGTTCAAGCATGTCTGATGTAATCACACGTGATTCAAATCCATATGGTTTTTGAAAAAAATAATAAGGTCGGATACTTTTCTAATAGACCTCGTATATATATATATATATATATATATATATATATTATTGTATAAAATCCTAATGTTACGTTTTAGTAATGGCAAGTTGAACCCAAATATGCAGGCAGTAATCAATCAGAAGGTAAGGTGAAAAAGCAAGATGATTTATTACTTCAAAAATCCATAAATCCAAGCTAGCCAATAGGATCACAACATGAGTAGCAATAGTCCAGAATAAACATAAAACAAAATCCAACCAAAAGGGTCACAGGAATAGAAAAAGACACACAAAAAACAAACACGGACGCTAACAGGTGAAGACAAAGAATTCTCAAAATACACAGTCTCAAAATACTCACAACCGACAAGCAGGGAGAAACCAATGAAAGGAACTGGCAACAAAGAAGGAAAAGGTGTGAGCTTAAATACACAGAGGAACTAATTAACAAACTAGTGGCATGACAAATCGAGTTTTCATTATTTGAAGCCTGGAGAATCCCAGTTGGGATTGATTTCTGTCTTTATTTCCCACCGTCACGGGATCACATCATTCAGTCGACCACTTAGGTGTCTCAGCAACCATGTTTTTTACAGGTACTAATCACCAAGGTCCTGATTTTTAATTCTGTAAATAGTGGAATGTGACAAAGTATTTTCATTTTTTCTTTTTTCTTATTTTTCTTATTTTCTTTGGTCATATCTGAAACATGAGCGACTCGTGTAAAATACATTACATTCACCACTTGCATTCCAAGGTCTGAGAGCGATGAGGTTCACAGCGTAATGATAGAGACAACATCATCATCCATCTGCACACAAATGGACAGTGACAACCACAATGACAGTGATGAACACCATATTTGTGAGAACTGTTTTCTTATGCTGGGGATGAGTTTTTGTACCAGAAGGTGTGCATCTTATGCTACCCCTTAAGAGCAAGAGACCTCACATACACAAATACCTGAAAAATGGTCAAGATCCTCTGGAGATTCCACACTGAGACACTGCAGCACATTGAACAGTAGAATAAAAACTATTAACTTATGCTACACAGCTGGGATGTGCTCTGATTCAGACATTTCAATTTCAATTTATTTTCATTTATATAGCGCCAAATCACAACAGAGTTGCCTCAAGGCGCTTCACACAAGTAAGGTCTAACCTTACTAACCCCCAGAGCAACAGTGGTAAGGGAAAACTCCCTCTGAGAAAGAAACCTCAACCAGACCAGACTCAAAGGGGTGACCCCCTGCTTGGGCCATGCTACAAACATAAATTACAGAGCAATTCACAAAACAAATATACAGGAAATGCTGTTGGTGCACAGGACAGTAGGGTCTCCAGCACAAATACCACACCCATCTGTGGATGGAGCTGCACCTTAAACAGAGAGAAATAAAAAACAATCAGGCATCAGAAACACAAGAAACACAGTATAATTTGTCAGCATTAAACAACAAGAAAAACAGGAAATACTTAAGTGATTGCCTGCCACAAGCCCTAAGCTTCACTAAAAGACCCAGAATTTAGGTCAAGTTGAGACCGCAGCACACTCCGTTTCCTAATAAAATGAATTAAAAGAGTAAAAAAGCATAAAACAAAACTATACCAGTATGCTAGCCATACGAAAGGGAAAATAAGTGCGTCTTAAGTCTGGACTTGAAAGTCTCCACAAAATCTGTTTTATTTACACAGGGAGATCATTCTACAGAACAGGGAATGATCTTTTTCTGTCAAGGTTCAAGTGCGTGATTAGTTACTAATTAGTTAGATTAGTTTGTAATATGTTTCTCTGTTCAAGCCTGGGTTGTTATTAGGGTTGAGCCCAGATGAGTATCCGGTACGGATAAAGCATTTTTGACGAGCACGAGCATGATCTGAATAAAGCTCATCAATATCTGTGCTTAGGCTGAAGGAAAATTCTCATTGGCTAACTGACTGTCTTCACGCTCTGTGATTGGCCAGTCACACACAGACACATCTGTGTGTGTGTGTGTGTGTGTGTGTGTGTGTGTGTGTGTGTGTGTGTGTGTGTGTGTGTGTGTGTGTGTGTGTGTGTGTGTGTGTGATGCTGCTGCAGTGAGACGATCTCTCTCTGTGCTTGGCTGCCTCACGTTTCTCTCTCAGTATTCCTTAAGTTTGCATCATCTTGCCTCATTTAACCCTCTGGGGTCCGAGGGCATTTTTTGGACAGTTCACTCACCTGGCATAAATGTTTTATTATTGCTGTTAACAGCTCTCCCTGCATCCCACAATCAAGTTTTATTTCTCTCTTTTTTTTTCAGACAACCTGTGCTTTCAGAATATATATGCCATAGTAGTGTTTTATAAGTGTAATAAAGGTTTACAATCAAAAATAGGCAAGTAAAAAATCAAGCGAAAAATTATTTTCCGCACACATTTATTCAAAACACAGAGCAAACTATAATAAACAACTGTTTTGACACTTTATAAGGTAATTTGAGGTCTTGTGTGAAAGACTGTACAACAAAAAGGTTCAAACAATAAACACAAATGCACATTTTGAACAATATATACAAAACGGTCTATGCGTTTTGTTGTCCATTGATATGGTAAACAGTGCTTTACGTCGAGAGAGCAACAGAGTTATCCAGTAACATTCACATGCAAACTAGTGGAGCAATCCTGATAGTTACACACTCTTTGTTTGACCACGTGAGATTGTCATCAGAGGCTCTCCGTCTGCTTTCACTGATCGCTGTGCGTAATGGTGCAGGGCACATGGAGACCAATAGTATGTACTCATTGGAGCACCCAGGGGGTTATTCAAACGGGCCAACTAGTAACATATCACTCCTGAAAACGATCTTTGGCTTTTCACTTGAGGTAAATCTGCCCTACGATTGGATTTTGGAAAACCATGTGACGGTGAACCAATTCCAATTGGACACTCACATTGCACACGTCATCACACAGCTTCTGTGAGGAGTACAAAGATGGCCAATGGCTGGCTCGAAAGTCTGCGGAGTTAACTTTTCAGCAAAAAAAAAAAAAAAAAGAGTAAGTTTCTACCTCATATCATTAAAAAGTTATTTATAATTTAGCAAAGCTTGGTCTTAGCCATCGTATATGACGGCATCGGCCCCAGAGGGTTAAGTTACTTGGTGAACTTGTTTTGTATCATACGCGGTACTTTTGACAAGACAGAGCTGAAAACCGCTCCTGTCATATCACGCCTCCACTCCGGTCTGTCTGTCTGTATTTTATTAACCGTTAGCTTTCTCTTTGTTTTGTTGGTGATATAAAGCTCCTACTGAATGTGGTGCTTTTGAGAAGAATACAGTGAACAAGGCTGACATATTATTTCCCTGTTTGCCATCACTGAATGTTTGCATGAATCACCAAGTTCACACAGCTCATTAAAAAATAAATAGTCTTACAGATCACTTACACACATGTAAGTGTGTAAATGGACCAAGTATTGATGTATTAGACGTGATCACAAAGTAGCCTCTATTAATATTTTTACTGTATATGACTGCATGCAGTATCTGACACTTTCTCATTGCAGTTCATATAAATAAATTGGTCAGTTGAACAACCTCTGTCTCTCCCTCTCACACAGTCACTCAGTCACACACATGTACACACAGTCATGCACATACAGAAAAACATGCACACACAGACTGACACACACACACACCTTAATGTTTGTTTACCTTTGTGTGGAAAAAAAAATGCCAAGAACATTAGATAGTAAAAATAAATAATTGAAAAAAAAATCACAGTTTGATCATAAAATTAAAAAAAAGAAAGTTGTGTTGAGTATGGCAACTGTTGTTCATGCATACTTAGTAGTTCATATAATTTCCTACTACACTGAATGTCAATTCTGAGGCTGTTCTGTTATTCATTCATACACTTAAGAATATTCATGTTCTGAGTTTATAAATACGAGGTCTGTCCAAAAAGTAACGGACCTTTTTATTTTTTCAAAAACTATATGGATTTGAATCACGTGTGATTGCATCAGCCCAGCTTGAACCTTCGTGCGCATGCGTGAGTTTTTTCACGCCTGTCGGTTGCGTCATTCGCCTGTGAACAGGCTTTGAGTGAGCACTGGTCCACTTGTTATGTGTCGGACGCAGCCCGGAGAACCGACCAGCGTTTGAAGGACCCAGTATGAAATAAGCAGAGCACGGTACAAAGGATAACTAAATTTAATGACATAACAGTGAAGTGGAAAATACAACAAATGAGTGCGCGGTCTGGCGTGGTGGATTACGGTGCGCTCCTAGCAGCACAAATGGTCCGGAGCCAGAAACTGTTCGGACCCAAGGACCCCGCCGACACCCCGCAGGTGGCCGCGACAAACCGAGTCTGTGAAAGAAGAAATCATCATGTGAGTCCACACCCCACACACAGAGAGACCACTCAAAGGTGTACATAAACACTTCCTGGCTTAATTGCTAATCAGCTTCCCACCCTGCAGGCATGGAACACCCTGTTCACAAACTCCAACTGCAGTGGAAGCTGATTAAATGACTAACATAACAGCTCAATATAATAAGGTGTGAGGGACACCACATTTACTGACTGTATAAATGTTAGTCACAAAACCTAACGTACCTCAGGAAGTGTGCTGACTAGCATGAGACCTCACCCCCTCCTCTTTCACAGACCATGCATCAAACCTGGACGTTCTCTGCATCCACTGATGATGAGATGGCTCTCGAGACGACGATCTCACCCGTCTGGTCACAAGGTCGAGTCTCTGGCAAATACACACTGTGTACTCCAGACTTAAATGCCACCATGTTCCAATCCGTGTAGATGCACCACAGCTGTGAGTCCTGACGAGCCGCACCTGATCAGCCTCAGGTGATCAGGGTGAGGTCCTGGTAACTCAGCCACACAGCCACTCAGTCCCAAATGCGCACCACCTGGAAGGAAAACCAAAAGACAGAAACAGAAGACAAACAAAAGCCAGCCAGGCACGCCAGCCACAACAGCACCCCACCCTCACGGGAAGCCTCCCGGTGACCACACAAACCTGGCCCAGGAGAAACACCCCCCTCCAGGGACCATGGCTGGAAACCGTATCTGCATTCATCTTCCAACAGAATCTTCATCCAACAGAACGGTTGACGTCTTCTCCTCTGGCTGCATCTTTGCCTTTGTTTCTGTCAGTCAATTAGCACAGGTACGGCCAGGAGTTCTTGAACCTGTGCGGTCAGCCTTTGTCCAACCATGTTCATAGTCTGATTAGTCATAAAACAAAAAAGACAAACACAAACAACCAAACCACCCCCCCCCCCTCCCCAGACGACCGTCCCATCAAACCCTGGGAAGAGGAGAAAAGAAAAACAACCCAAACTTAAGCTTGCAAATAAAAATGCTAACACCCCCCCCCCCCCCCCCCCCCCCCCCCCCGATGACATGTAGGGACCAACACCCCCCAGAGGACATCCTGCCAGCTCCAGGAGTAATAACCACAGCCGAGGTCCCTCTGGGATCCAAAGTCACCCACGGGGACTCCCAGCGCCTCTCAGAGGACCGTTCCATCAACCCCAGGAGACGCCTCCCCTCATGACCAACGGACCCAGCCCCGGCCGTCTATGGCTAGATGGACCCACAGCCCTTCCCCCCCAGAGGACACCACAGTTACACCCTGAGGGCGGAAACTGGGGGGAAAAACGAAAAGAAAGAAAAAAAACATACAAACAAAACAATCCCAACCCCACCCCCTTGGCACAGTGGAAACTGGAAGCACGTCCAGCGTCACCAACCGTGACTATACCCCAGAAGCCAACCGGGAGGAGTGGAACAGCGGTTATGGCAGACAGCACAAAACGGCGCCACTCCTCCGACTTCCAAACCAGCCACCAGCTGCGGGTATATCCCACTGCCCCAAACCTCAGCCACGCCGATGGCAGACGGCTCAAAGGCGCGCTGAAGCCGGAGGTGGAATAGGGAATCAACAAACAAAAAAAAACAACAACACCCCGAACCCCCCCCCCTCCCAGGTGCAGAGGTTACCTGGGAAACGCTCAGCATAACCAAACTGCACCACTCCAGCAACGCCGACACGTACGGCTCACCCGGCTGGAGTCAGAGGAGAAGAGAGGGCATAACAAAAAACAAAAAAAAAAGAAAAAAGAAAAAACAACCCAATTACCCCCCCCATCACCCCCCAGGGGACCGTCCCATCAAACCCTGGGGAGGTGAAACTAAAAAAAATAAAAAGAAAGACTAACAGACTAACATAAAGTTGCTTGGGTCCTTTTTTTTGCTCCAAACAGACTGCAGGGTCACGACCCCAGAACACTAAATAGTGTAAAAAAAATCCCACACCAAAAACCAACTCAAAAAACACCCACAAAAAATGAACCAACACAAAACTAATAAGTGATGTATACCGTTAAGCTCAAACAAATGGAACACACCTGTTCCAACTTAAGAGCTTAACGGTAATGTGACTCAGTCACCAACAGAGGGAGCCAAAGTGCTAAACATAAAAACCCCCTTTGGTAACAGAGAAAACAAACTCAAGCTGCTTTTCTGTGCGCAGCTGTGTTTAACACACAACAAAAATGTGCCTCAACTAAATAACGCCGGAGCTGATACAACAGATGCAGTAGTTATCTTCACCCGGGGAAACGGGGCTACAACTGTAACACAGGAAGCTCAGCGACCCGTGCCACAGAGCTCCGCCGTGCGCGTTCACCCATTACAGACACACTCTTGCAGCTCCCGTTTAAACCTCTTATCCGGTCGGAGTGTGACGCGAAGCCGTCGCCAGTCACACTCCACCACGACCCACGGATAAGGCACAACACAGGAACACGGCTGCAAGAGAGCACAAATCAGTTATTCAGTAATGGGTTCTCAAACACGCACCATCCGGGCGGAGAGCACCCGCAACTGATCCGGATAACTTCTGAACGTCTGCTGCCGCCTTCCCGGTGCGTTACCGTCTCTGCTACCGCTGGGTCCGTGATGTTTGGCCAGAGACTACTGTTATGTGTCGGACGCAGCCCGGAGAACCGACCAGTGTTTGAAGGACCCAGTATGAAATAAGCAGAGCACGGTACAAAGGATAACTAAATTTAATGACATAACAGTGAAGTGGAAAATACAACAAATGAGTGCGCGGTCTGGCGTGGTGGATTATGGTGCGCTCCTAGCAGCACAAACGGTCCGGAGCCAGAAACTGTTCGGACCCAAGGACCCCGCCGACACCCCGCAGGTGGCCGCGACAAACCGAGTCTGTGAAAGAAGAAATCATCATGTGAGTCCACACCCCACACACAGAGAGACCGCTCAAAGGTGTACATAAACAGCAAACACTTCCTGGCTTAATTGCTAATCAGCTTCCTACCCTGCAGGCATGGAACACCCTGTTCACAAACTCCAACTGCAGTGGAAGCTGATTAAACGACTAACATAACAGCTCAATATAATAAGGTGTGAGGGACACCACATTTACTGACTGTATAAATGTTAGTCACAAAACCTAACGTACCTCAGGAAGTGTGCTGACAAGCGTGAGACCTCACCCCCTCCTCTTTCACAGACCATGCATCAAACCTGGACGTTCTCTGCATCCACTGATGATGAGATGGCTCTCGAGACGACGATCTCACCCGTCTGGTCACAAGGTCGAGTCTCTGGCAAATACACACTGTGTACTCCAGACTTAAATGCCACCATGTTCCAATCCGTGTAGATGCACCACAGCTGTGAGTCCTGACGAGCCGCACCTGATCAGCCTCAGGTGATCAGGGTGAGGTCCTGGTAACTCAGCCACATAGCCACTCAGTCCCAAATGCACACCACCTGGAAGGAAAACCAAAAGACAGAAACAGAAGACAAACAAAAGCCAGCCAGGCACGCCAGCCACAACACCACTCTCCTCGTCGGATTTTCATTGTCAGGGAAATGTCTGAATGATTTGGAGCTTTGCTGCATCAAATTTTTCCAGAAACTGTGAGAGACAGCCAAGTGGACACCATTCACTAAATTCAGATGGCTTTCAGGGACGATTTTATGGGGATCACACAGAATGAGGAGTGTTACAGCTGGTTTAAAGACTGCCCACAGCGGCTGAGAGCGGGCCGCGTTCCGAGCGCCGATCGACAGGCTCAAATGACCAGATCATTTCTAAACTGAACACTGTGTTGATCCGGGATGTCGTCTGACTACCACAGAAATGGCAGAAGACGTGGACATCAAGACTTTTTCGGCACATTCCACTGTTACAGGAGTTTTTGTCATGGAAAGAGGAGCGGAGGAATGCGCCACCGTGCTGCTCATGGCGCGGCACAAAACCACCTCCGTGTTGGTCTCACAGGACGGCTTTCAGATGGCTTTTGGTTGCTTTTCAGTCGTGTGAGTATCAAAGAAATTGTGGATTAACTGGACATCCCAGAACATGTCCTGTGAGGCTTCATCATGGTGTTGCTTTGCGCCATGCGGCTCTGTCCTGACGCGCGAATTCCTGTGGTTTTGTCCCGCACCATTGTCCCGCGGCACGGTGGCGCATTCCTCCGCTCCTCTTTCCATGACAAAAACTCCTGTAACAGTGGAATGTGCCAAAAAAGTCTTGATGTCCACGTCTTCTGCCAATTCTGTGGTAGTCAGACGACGTCCCGGATCAACACAGCGTTCAGTTCGAAATGATCTGGTCGTTTGAGCCTGTCAATCGGCGCTCGGAGCGCGGCCCGCTCTCAGCCGCTGTGGGCGGTCTTTAAACCGGCTGTAACACTCCTCAATCTGTGTGATCCCCATAAAATCGTCCCTGAAAGCCATCTGAATTTAGCGAATGGTGTCCACCTGGCTGTCTCTTACAGTTTCTGGAAAAATTTGATGCAGCAAAGCTCCAAATCGTTCAGACATTTTCCTCACAATAAAAATCCGACGAGGAGAGTGGACCAGTGCTCACTCAAAGCATGCTCACAGGCGAATGACGCAGCCGACAGGCGTGAAAAAACTCACGCATGCGCACAAAGGTTCAAGCTTGGCTGATGCAATCACACATGATTCAAATCCATATAGTTTTTGAAAAATAAAAGGTCCGTTACTTTTTGGACAACTTGTTCTGTAAATAGTTCCTTTACTATTGTCATCAAATCCACTGACTCTCAATTCTGAGGCTGTTTTGTAAATATTCAGTCATACACTTAAGAATATTCATGTTTTGAGTTCATTAAAAAAAAGTTGTTCTGTAAATAGTTCTCTTACTTTTGTGATCAAAAACATTGATTTGAATCTCAATTTTGAGGCTGTTCTGTAAATAGTTTTCAAATAAACAATAAATATAGCAACTTCTGATCAATCCATATCAATTTCAGACTAAATAATGTACTGATTTAAGCTCCAGCCATTTCGGGTTAAATCATGCCCACTTCCAGTTTAGACCTCGCCCATTACGAGTACAGATATGGATACAGATCATTTAGATGGTTGAACAGATACAGACAGTGGTGTACTTGCTCATCCCTAGTTGTTATGCATCTTAATGATGTATTATCACTCATCTATGCTTTCATTTCAAGGTTTGTTTAAATGTTCTTGTTATAATTCCCGTGGACCCCGCTTCCACAGATTTGTTTAGTAGGACAGCAGATAACTGAAACAATCCTGCAAATGTTGATACAAGCACCAAATTCAGCACAAATACTCCTTAGACATTACTCTTTTGAAAAACTGTCTGGCCACTTGAATTTTCAATAAGCAGCCAGGTAGGGGTCAATTGAAAAATTACACAGGGATCAAAATTTAAAAATGTTCTAAACCTATTGAAAGCTATACCACATTATTTGTCTGATCATAAAGATTCCAGAAAGGTTTAGGTTGGACTATCTATGATTGAATGTTATGGAGTTATGGGGTAAAAATAGCAAGAATGGTGACAAATTGGTCAATTTCAATTCATAAGGGGTCAAAAGTTAAAGTTACTCCAATTTTGGGAAAAGGTGATGCAAATTACTGGTTGGGCTGATAGGATTAATAAATGGAATAGTTTTGACTAGGTTGAATGTTTGGTTTCCAAAGTAAAGGTCAAGCAATGCCGATGTCCACTGAACAATTGACATTGATAATTACATTCTGGACTCACACCCATTCCAGCAGAAGGCAGTAAATCATCTATATATTAAGGCCCTGTCACACCTTGACAATTTAACCAGCATATGCCAACAAAAAACGTTGGCCTAAGTCCAATACGTTAAGGGTAAGTTTTTTATATGTAAGTTAAGAGCAAGCTGAAGCACGATGAAACACGCTGAAGCTCGTTGATGTACATCCTAATAAGCTGAGCTCCTCAGAAAATTTTGGGCATGCTGAAAATTTTCAACGAGTGCCAGCGTGTGACTCACATGCCCCACACGTGCCGGACATAAGTTGCAGGTAAGTTATGTGATATGTTGGCACACGTTTCTTGTAATTTACGCATAAGTCCAAATCCGTCCATTATTGGTCACTGATTGGCTGAAAGCCACGGACCGTATGCAGAATAATTGTTTCATTCACTCACGGAGTATCTGGCCTGTTCATTTCAGTCCAATTTACCATCACAGATGGACATGAATCCACATAAAGCTCCTGATTTTTGAAAATGACTTTGGGAAATCCTTTAATTCGTGGCTGGAAACGCAGTATTTTTTAAAGCAAGTCCTTCCCCTTAGTGTTTTTTTTTTCTGCAGCAGGTGCGTTTCTCATGCCGGTGCTGCGCTCTGAACACACAGAAGCGCTGTGATGATTTAAACTTTCAAAGCACCGTCGGTGTGATCATCAGACGACCTGATCGATCAATCAGGGTGATCATTCCTGATTAATGCACGGCATTTAAAGTGCCGTGGCTGTCGGTGATCACCACGCTGACAGATCACACAGCACTTCATTCAGATCACACTTGATCGTGGTCATCTGGCGCTTTAAAAGTTTAAATCATCACAGCATTTCATACTTCAGGTCTGTGATGACCTGATGAGACCTGATCATCCACTGATCAGGTCTGCTGATCTTTTATATCACCATTAAAGATCATGTGACCTACATTGGTCACATGATCTTTAATTTCTATGAAAGGTCAAACTAATTTAGAATAGCCATTTGTTACAGATACAGCCGTGGTTGGTATTAAACACTAAAAATGATTATGAATTCATGTGCCATCTGTCTATTGCTTGCATGACCTTTCACCTTTGGTGACTTTGAAAAGTTAAAACTAATTTAGTACTCAGCATTAGAGCTGCTACTCCTTCACATTAAAAGCAGCCAGTTGAGGTGATTCGGGCATTTGGTGAGGATACCTCCTGGTCATCTCCCTAATAGGGTCTTCCAGGCACATCCAACAGGAGGCTCTTGGAAGACACAGGACACCCTGGAGGCATTAGATTTCCTAAGTGCCTTTGGAATGTATCAAGATACTCCAGGAATAGTAAATAGACCTGGCAGAGGATACAGACGTGTGGTCCACTGCCACCGCAACCTGGACACAGATAAGTGGCAGAAAATGACTGAGAGAATGAATCTTGACATGTCATGTTTGTTCCTGACTTCTTATTTGCCTTGATTTATGAACATTTATATTTGGATAGACAGACAGATAGATTACTTTATTAATGCAGGAATGAATTGTTCAATCAATATATGACTATTGGAGCTTTCTGTTGTGTCTTGGATGCTTAAATCGATTTTTTCTTCTGTGTTGTTCCATTCTAGTCTCCTGATCTGTTCATTAATAATATAAAAATATTTCAAATTATCAATCAATCAATGTCCTGTCCTTTAACCAGGTAAAAAAAAAACAAAAAAAAAACTCATTGAGATTTCCACCCTCTTTTTCAATAGTGACTTGGCCAAGAGAGCAGCACAACACATATTACAGCAAACACACAAAACACAAATAAAATACAGTCACCATTTCACACATTACAGAAAAACAAGAGTGGAATTTCATGATTACACAGTGCAGTCACAAGATCCAGTTGAGCTTATTTCTGTCTTTTCTAATTGCATTGAATTTGCCAAGCCATGTCAATGACAAGCTATGTCATTATTATACTGTAAATGTACAAATATCATTAAAAATATTATCACTGACAGCCACAGGGTGACAGACACAAGCATGTAAAAGAATACACGTAAAAGCACAAACATGAGAGTCAAAGCACCATAGAGTTTGATTACCCTGCCTACAGTGTAAAGAAATAAAGGTGTGTGTGTGTGTGTGTGTGGGGGGGGGGGGGGGGGGGGGTTGGCATATGTGAGCTCATACTGCTGTTTTCATCTGGTTTGACAGCCACAGGGCGACAGACATGAGGATGAAAAAGATGACATGAGCACAAACATGAGAGTCAACAATTTGACTTGCAAACAGGTATAGAATCACTGGCCTTAAAATAGATAGTGCAACCAGAAAGTATTCACAGTGCTTCACATTTTGTTACAGCCTTATTCCAAAATGGAGTAAATTCATTTTTCTCAAAAATTCTACACACAACACCCCATAATGACAACATGAAACATTTGTTTTTTTTTATTTTTGCAAATTTATTAAAAATAAAAAACTAAGAAATTAGGCGTACGTAAGTATTCACACGCTTTTCTCAATACTTTGTTGATGCACCTTTGGCAGCAATTACAGCCTTAAGCCTTCTTTAATATGATGCCACAAGCTTGGTGCACCTATCTTTTGACAGTTTTGCCCATTTCTCTTTGCAGCACCTCTCAAGCTCCATCAGGTTGGATGGGGAGCGTCGGTGCACAGCCATTTTCAGATCTCTCCAAAGATGTTCAATCAGATTCAGGTCCAGGCTCTGGCTGGGCCACTCAAGGACAATGACAGAGCCCAGACCTGAATACTCCTTTAATGTCAAAGGCCACTCCTTTGACACCTTGGCTGTGTGCTTCAGGTCATTTTCCTGCTGAAAGATGAGCTGTCAACTCAGTCTGAGGTCAAGAGCGCTCTGGAGCAGGTTTTCATCCAGGATATCTCTATACATTGCTACATTCATCTTTACGTCAGTCCTGACTGGTCTCCTAGTTCCTGTGATGATAAACATCCCCACAGCATGATGCTGCCACCACCATGCTTCACTGTAGGGATGGTGCCTGGTTTCCTCCAAACATGACACCTGGTATTCACATCAAAGAGTTCAATCTTTGTCTCATTAGACCAGAGAATTTTGTTTCTCGTGGTTTGAGAGTCCTTCAGGTGCCTTTTGGCAAACTCCAGATGAGCTGCAATGTGCCTTTTACTAATGAGTGGCTTCTGTCTGGCCACTCTAACACACAGGCCTGATTGGTGGATTGTTGCAGAGATGGTTGTTCTTCTGGAAGGTTCTCCTATCGCCACAGAGGAATGCTGGAGCTCTGACAGATTGACTACTGGGTTCTTGGTCACCTCCCTGACTAAGGCTTTTCTCCCCTAATCGCTCAGTTTAGACAGGCGGCCAGCTCAAGGAAGAGTCCTGGTTGGTGGATCTGAACGTCTTCTATTTACGGATGATGGAAATGTTTCTGTACCCTGCCCCAGATTTGTGCCTTGAGGCAATCCTGTCTCTGAGGTCTACAGACAATTCCTTTGACCCCAGGTGGACTCCATTTAAGCTGTAGAAACATCTCATGGATGATCAGTGGAAACAGGATGCACCTGAGCTCAATTTTGAGCTTCATGGCAAAGGCTGTGCATACTTATGTACATGTGATGGCTTCTTAGTTTTGTTATTTAGTCTTAATAAATTTGAAATAACCTAAAAAATAAAAACATTTTTCACAGTGTCATGGGATAGGCTCCAGCCCAATGCACCCCCCCCCCCCCCCCCCCCCCCCCCCCCCCCCCACACACACACACACAAGCATTCACGCACAACCTTTTACTGTATTAAGTGTGTTTTGAAAGTGGATGCATGTGTGGATGGATGATACAGCTGAGATGAACAGTTTTTAAGGCTGATAGTACATTGCACTGATCCTCAGGTAAAGACTGCATGGATCACTTCTTACTCAGAAAAGGTCATGACTTAACTTGACCTGGGAAATCGCTGAAGAAATCTGACTCAGCTATTATGAAGCTCAGTTTCAACAAGTTCCTGGATTTGTCTCAGAGCAGAAGAATACATACAAAAGAAATGGAACATTGCCATTTCTTTAAAAACAAGTTAGAGATGGAGGTTGCTCCCCTAAATAACCTTTGTCCTGAAAAAAATACTGTATTTTTTAATCATTACCATTTATATGCGTAAGGTGGACACACATAATTTTAATACATCATCAGAATGCTGTCAATAGGAAAGAGAGTGAATCCAAGCTGAACATCAACTGTCTGGCTAATTACCTCCGCCAAGGAGGTTATGTTTTCGGTCACGTTTGTTTGTTTGTTTGTCTGTCTGTTTTTTCAGCAGGATAACTCAAAAAGGTTTGAACGGATTTTGATGAAATTTTGTGGAGTGGTTGGAAATGACAAGAGGAACAAGTGATTAAATTTTAGTGGTGATCCGGATCATGATCTGGATCCAGGAATTTTTTAAAGGATTCTTCACCATTGCGGGATAGGGGGAATTTTGACATTCTAGTTTCTAACTCCACAAAAACAAGGCAGAAAGGCTTGAAAAAAATTAGGGTGTAACACAGTCAAATGTTCTATCAAACAACAAAGTTTAGTGATGATCAGATCCGGATTCCGGATCTGGTGATCCAGAATATGCAAAAATATAGGGAAAATAGAAAATGTGTCAGTGTGAGGTGACAAATGAAGCTAGAGATGCACAACTAACACCAAATTGTAGCTGAATCTGTACTGATTCAGTAAGGTGTCATCAGATTTGATGTAGCATCAAATGTTATGGAGCCAGATCCAGAAGAAAACCGCCATTACCGAAAAATTGTTTTTATACAATAACCTTTGAACTAATAAAGACATAAAAGTGATTCCAAGTTCTAGTGGTATGTTTTCATGGTCAAGGATGTCAAATATAAAGGAAAGAAAAGTGTATGTATCATGGTTTTGGTTGTAACACTGAATTGTTGAATAGATAGATGACGGTGCCAAGGAGGGAATCTCTTATGATCAGTGACTCTATGGCCTTGTTTAGAGAAGTGTTTCATAAATGTTAAAAAAATTCATATATTTGCAGTTTAGTTGAATAATAAATTGAATTTTGTCTCTTATTTGTTTTTGTCTATAAGCACATGCAATATCAATATCAGTGCTCAGATGCCAGTAGCTTCTGGGAAAGGTGCAAGTTGCAATATACTGTGATGCCAAGCGCTAAGGATACATGCTATCCAGTCACGGCAGATGAAACTTTTTTTTTACTACTGAGCAAACATCATTGTTAGACTTTTTTAGGTTCAGTGATTCCACGGTGTGTAGATGTTTTGGCGTCAGTGACCCCATGGCCTTGGTGGAGGTTTGCACTCTCTGAGTGTTTCTACTAGTTTAATGCATGTTACAGTATTTCATATTCAACTGCTGGGGTGTGGAGAACCACCATTGCAAAGAAAAAGATGCTACATACAATCAGCTCTTCACACTTAAAATGTAAAGTCATGGACACTCACACAGAACATCCACGCTGCTGCTCATCAAACAGCAACAGGTGCTGTTACCTGACAGCCAAGTGCACTCACCAAACTCTGGAAGGTCACCTTCATCTCCTCTCCTTTGTACATGACGATCTCTCTGTTTGTCTGTTTCACAAAAAGTAGTTTAAAAATACATTTTCAAATATCTGTCTCAGCTCTCCTGCTGCTTCTATTGCTACAGCGTCTCACTGAGGCTCAGGATGGAGGGCGGTTGCCTTGTGTGTATGTGTCTTATCATTTCTAATCCCTGCTGAGTAAAGTGGGTGCTAGGAAGCAAATAATCACCAGGGAGGGAGGTTGAGGAAAAAACAACTAACGTTAAATTGGGAATTGGCATGTTGTGGCTCCTTTGTAAGAGGTCTCCATCTCAATGGAACTAACCTGGTTAAATAAAGGTTAAATTACAGTTATTCCAGGTATTGTGCTTAAGTGTCATTAATGTGAATACAAAAGAAAAACACACACACAGATACTTATTACAATTCAGTGATATACTGTTGAAGACCCAAAACAGAATACCACATGCACACATTAGTGAAGCCTGCGTCACACATAGCAAGAATGTGCAGGAACCAGGCCGACACAGCAAATATGGTCATAATCCAGACGCAGTCCCGAGGAAAAGAAGCGTGGTCAGCCGTGTCAGAACGCAGGATGCTGCCCAAACATATTTCAGACAACAGTCAGATGACACTGACATTGAAGCTGTCACTCACCCACTCACTCAACCACACAATCAAATCTTTGCTCGTCCTCACATTCCCAGCGCTAAACTGACCTTTCATCAGGAGGAGAGTACACTGGTAGGAGTGTGTGTCTCACATGATGGAGTGCGCATTTGTACGTACGTAGAACAGGTGCTCCAAACAGCATGCAAGTGTGTGGCCAGCTGAAATGTTCACTCAGCTACGCGCATGTTCATAATTGGCTGAACGAGCCGC
Organism: Thalassophryne amazonica; assembly: GCF_902500255.1. Classification (NCBI taxonomy): domain Eukaryota; kingdom Metazoa; phylum Chordata; class Actinopteri; order Batrachoidiformes; family Batrachoididae; genus Thalassophryne; species Thalassophryne amazonica. The sequence continues at coordinate 80,807,724 of NC_047106.1, forward strand.
TAGGCACACAGTGCGACCGGGTGAAAGGGACTTCACCAGCCGTCTACGCTGCGCTGTGGAATGTGGGGTACTGGAGGTGAGATGCATCTTTATTTATGGTGTCATGGACATGGAGGTGAATATGTAATATGCAATATATGTGAATATGTAATAATATGTGCATTACAGTGGTGACATCCCGTTCAGCTGCGTTGTGGGCCACTGCACTGAGCCTCTGACGCATGCACAGTGCCACATACATGTTATTACATATCAACATTTCCTTCCCTCCCTGGCCGGGGTCCAGTGGAGGTGGACAAACGTGGCACACCATGTTGGCAGGCTTTGCTGTGAACGATCGATGTCAGAGCTCAATCAACCGCGATCAGATCGTTTCAGATGCTGTTTTGTTGCCGTGAGAGTATGTAGATTGAGATCAGATGACGCACAAACTGCACATAGACCACCGTCAGATGTACATCACATCTTGATGGCGCAAGAGTGTTTTGAACATGTGCAACATGAATGGGACCAAATATGTAGATGCACCCTGCTCAGAGTGCCGCTCTCATTGGACCGACATCTTTACTATTATGGAACTGTGGGATACCTCACCAACAGATTGAGCTCGCCGGACTACTTTCGCCACCCTGCTCAGCGTGCTGCTCTCGTTGGAGTGACAACACACAGAATGTGTCTCTTCCCAGATAGATCTCTTTCAGTGCAGTTTCTTGTTCTGACTTTAACACGAAGTTAACACCCAAGTCTTTCATTGCCAACTGGAAATGTAATCAAACCATTCCAACTGTATCTTTCTGACCTCTTCCACATGAAACTCCATCATGTCAGTGTTTACAATGTGCTTGAGCAATAACAGGTGAAGGTGCTCATAAACTTTAAGTTTCTTAAATATTTATTACGGCCACTCTTAAAACTTCAGTTCTCTGTATATTTTTATTACTGGTAAATTTTAGAATTGATTTAGATGAGATATACTCATTAACTCACAGGAATACATCACAGTTATCTGGGAACTACTTTTTGCTCAGGAATTCATCAAGCACGTCGGCTATGGGCACGTATTGACACAGAATCCCCAGAAACTGGCTAGAAGTTCAGCCAAAATGAGAGCGTCCGCTTTTAGCTTGCCATAAGTTAAGCTAGTGGCACTCATGAGAGTGTGATGTAGATGTTCACAGACTGCCGTCCGTTGGTCTTCTGACCGCAAACTTGATAGGACTAATATTTTTAGAGAAATTAGCAATATTAACTAACAACAGTGAACAATGGATGTTGATAATTACATTCTGGACTCACACGCAATTCCAGCAGGGGGTGGAAATTATCTATATATTTTTCACAGTTACATCGATGACAACACTCATATGCATGCACAAAGCCGAGCCTCTTGCATAGACTGTTTTTAACAGGCTGCGTTTATGACTAATGGAAGTGCAAGTCTTCTCACAGTTTAATTGAATCTTGATTTAACCAGGTGAGTCCCATTGAGATCAAGATCTTGTTTTCAACGGAGACCTGGGCAATTATAACGTTTCCAATTTACCTCACCTAACCTGCATGTTTTTAAATGTGGGAGGAAGCCGGAGCACCTGGAGGGAACCCACCCAAACACAGGGAGAACATGCAAATTCCACACAGAAAGGGCGGGAAGCGATCCCATAACCTTCTAGCTGTGAGGCAACAGTATAAATCCTAAATGGTCAATGCAATAGTTTTTGTTGAACCCCTTGTTTAAAGCTGACAATCTACAACACAAGCAAATCTTGATTGTTTCATTTTCACTCTATTGTGATAGTGTACAAAGGTGAAAATAAATAATTTGTCTGTCCAAATATTTATGGCCTTTCCTGTATCACTTTGCTATGTGTGCATGTACAAATTCCACAGTAAATCTCTCTGTACAGCAGTTAGATTATTTGAAAGAGCTTTCAGATTAAAATGATAGCCGATCCAGATGTGCTGCTGCTGTTACAAATGGACGTCACTTCAAATGACACCTGCGAGGAGAGGACACAATGTTCTGTTTGTATTAATACATGATTCATCAGTTCCTATTTCCTCACATCATTTCATTGCCACTCTCCGTCACATCTTGAGTGGGTGGTGCTAAGATGTAAGTGTAGGATCTTTGGTTGCAATCGTCGCTCTCAGTCCAATCATCATGAAGTGTTTCAAGAAACTGGTGAGAAGTCACATCATCTCCAACTGTCCACCCTAATCCAACCCCCACGAGTTTGCATACAGGAACAACCAGTCAACCGAGGACGCCATAGTACACAGTACTCCACAAAGCTCTCACACACCTGGAGACACAGGGGAGCTATGCCAGGCTCCTTTTTCCTTGTTTTTTTTAACCTTTCATTGGGCATATTTAAAGAGTTAACAGTATACTTTGTGCTTGTACACATTTTGGCCTCTACTGGTGGTTGGCTCTCACTGCGGTATTGTATCACTTCCTGTTCCGGAGCACAGCGGTGTTTTTCTGTATCTGTTAGCTGTTTAATCTGCGCAGTTAGATTGATCTAGTTATCTAGATTACGATTTGTTTCCCAGTGTAATCTTTACGTGCCTTAACTAAAGCACTCCTTCTGCTGAATCACCTCTAAATCATTCACTTTGCGTGTTTTTAGGAATCCGCTAGGTTAGCGTAGCTACTAGCTCTTAGCCGATTTAGCATGGCGGCTTCTCCTGTCTCTCCCACACTTTTCTGCTCTGGGTGTGAAATGTTTAGTTATTCCTCGGCCTCCTTTAGCAGTAATGGTACTTGTAATAAGTGTAGCTTATTCGTAGCTTTGGAGACCAGGCTGGGCGAATTGGAGACTCGGCTCCGCACCGTGGAAAATTCTACAGCTAGCCAGGCCCCTGTAGTCGGTGCGGACCAAGGTAGCTTAGCCGCCGTTAGTTCCCCCCTGGCAGATCCCAAGCAGGCTGACTGGGTGACTGTGAGGAGAAAGCGTAGTTCTAAACAGAAGCCCCGTGTACACCGCCAACCCGTTCACATTTCTAACCGTTTTTCCCCACTCGACGACACACCCGCCGAGGATCAAACTCTGGTTATTGGCGACTCTGTTTTGAGAAATGTGAAGTTAGCGACACCAGCAACCATAGTCAATTGTCTTCCGGGGGCCAGAGCAGGCGACATTGAAGGAAATTTGAAACTGCTGGCTAAGGCTAAGCGTAAATTTGGTAAGATTGTAATTCACGTCGGCAGTAATGACACCCGGTTACGCCAATCGGAGGTCACTAAAATTAACATTAAATCGGTGTGTAACTTTGCAAAAACAATGTCGGACTCTGTAGTTTTCTCTGGGCCCCTCCCCAATCGGACCGGGAGTGACATGTTTAGCCACCTGTTCTCCTTGAATTGCTGGCTGTCTGAGTGGTGTCCAAAAAATGAGGTGGGCTTCATAGATAATTGGCAAAGCTTCTGGGGAAAACCTGGTCTTGTTAGGAGAGACGGCATCCATCCCACTTTGGATGGAGCAGCTCTCATTTCTAGAAATCTGGCCAATTTTCTTAAATCCTCCAAACCGTGACTATCCAGGGTTGGGACCAGGAAGCAGAGTTGTAGTCTTACACACCTCTCTGCAGCTTCTCTCCCCCTGCCATCCCCTCATTACCCCATCCCCGTAGAGACGGTGCCTGCTCCCAGACCACCAACAACCAGCAAAAATCTATTTAAGCATAAAAATTCAAAAAGAAAAAATAATATAGCACCTTCAACTGCACCACAGACTAAAACAGTTAAATGTGGTCTATTAAACATTAGGTCTCTCTCTTCTAAGTCCCTGTTGGTAAATGATATAATAATTGATCAACATATTGATTTATTCTGCCTAACAGAAACCTGGTTACAGCAGGATGAATATGTTAGTTTAAATGAGTCAACACCCCCGAGTCACACTAACTGTCAGAATGCTCGTAGCACGGGCCGAGGAGGAGGATTAGCAGCAATCTTCCATTCCAGCTTATTAATTAATCAAAAACCCAGACAGAGCTTTAATTCATTTGAAAGCTTGTCTCTTAGTCTTGTCCATCCAAATTGGAAGTCCCAAAAACCAGTTTTATTTGTTATTATCTATCGTCCACCTGGTCGTTACTGTGAGTTTCTCTGTGAATTTTCAGACCTTTCGTCTGAGTAGTCTTCCTTTTTCTTTAATCTCACTGGATATCAGGTCAGAGCTGCGTCAGTCACAGTCAGTCAGAGCTGCGTGTCGTCAGAGCGAGCTGCAAAAAGTTTGTACCTGAGTTTTCAGAGGTGGTGTTTGTAGTTGCCATCTGCCACGCCGGTGTTTGCCAACCCGGACAGTGGGAATACCACCTCAACCGGCAACTTAGCCCCGCGACTGGACAGCAACAACGTCCGAGGCCCGCTCAACGTGGTGAATTCACTGAGGCCGCGCGCTGCGTCATTAGAGCCGCGCGTCACGAGTGCCGCTTCCCCGAGGCCTCGTGCAGCCACCGCGGATCCATCAGCGCGGAAACACCGAGGCCGCGCGGCACCAGTGCAGTGCAGATCCATCCCGGTGACAAACAATGCAGGCTGTTAACATCGGCGATCGACAAGCTGCTCATAAGCCGACCATGGGGCCTAAGAAGGTTCTGACAGCGGAGGAAGGTGACGATATTAAAAAATCTCTGGACTTTCTATCAGAGGAGATTTCTGTTGTGAAGCAGCAACAGAAATCAATCATGGATCTGGTGGAGGAGGTGAAGGCATTACGGCTCCAGAATGCCGAGAAAGACCGGCATCTGGTGCAGCTGGAAAATAGAGTGGCTGAATTGGAGCAGTACACCAGAATTAACGACGTCATCATCACAGGTCTTCATATCAAACCACGGTCCTACGCACGGGCGGTAACAGATGAGAGCGGAGGGGAGCCCAGTGAACAGGAGGTCAGCTCTGTGGAAAAACAGGTTGTTGATTTCCTCCTATCTAAAGGTATAGAAATGGATTTAAATAACATTGAAGCGTGCCACCCTCTGCCCCGGAGAAATGACGGTGATAAACGAACCGTCATCATGAGATTCATCAACAGAAAACACAAAACAGCACTGTTAAAACAAGGAAGAAAACTGAAAGGGACAAACGTATTCATCAATGAACATCTCACCAAACGGAATGCCGACATCGCCAGGAAAGCACGCTTCTTGAAGAAACAGGGAAAAATCCAGCACACATGGACTTCAAACTGTAAAATATTCATCAAACTGAACGGATCACCAGAACAAGCAAAAGTCATGGCAATAAGGAACATCGAGGAGCTGGACAAATATGAACAATAGTGTTTCTTAAAGCGAGGATCTGGACAAATATGACCAATAAGGTATGAGGACACAAACACATCACAACACCATGACACAGACCAGAGGAACCTATTCATCTACTACCTATTCATCTACATCTGGAGACAAGAAGGATATAACTCAAAGGATTGCTGATCATGGAAAAGTAGAACTGAGAACATTTAAATACACAGACCACAATGTACTGGACTTGGAGCACGATATAGACCCGGACAATAATTTCTTCTCAAATATCAATGACAGTTGTTGCTATTATACAGATGAACAGTTTAATCGGATCATTAGAACGGATAACAAATTATCAATAATCCATTTCAACAGCAGAAGTCTATATGCAAACTTTAACAACATTAAAGAATATTTAAGTCAGTTTAAAAAATATTTAACATAATTGCTATATCAGAAACATGGATCAATGAAGATAAAGGAATGGATTTTGAACTGGATGGATATGAATTTAATTGTGTAAACAGAAAGAATAAGAGTGGAGGAGGAGTGGCTGTGTATGTGGATAAGAACATGGATTATAAAATAGTAGACAATATGACAACTGTGATTGATAACTTATTAGAATGTATAACTATTGAAATATGTGAAGAAAAAAGCAAAAATGTATTAGTCAGCTGTATATATAGAGCACCAGGATCTAGTATTGAAACATTCACTGACTGTATGGGAAAAATGTTCTCAAAAACTAATCAAAAAACTGTGTTCATTTGTGGTGACTTAAATATTGATCTGCTCAATCCAAATAAGCATAAAATAACAGATGAATTTATCAGTATAATGTACAGTATGAGTTTATATCCAAAAATCACCAGGCCAAGCAGAATTACATCCCATAGTGCTACCTTAATTGATAATATATTCAGCAATGATATTGAGAATAACACTGTGAGTGGATTATTAATCAGTGACATTAGTGATCATCTACCAGTTTTCATCGTTTATAATAGAAACCATCGGCGGAATCAGCCAGAGGAGAAAATAAAATACAGGCGAGTGCGGACAGAGGAAAACATGAACACACTAAAGAAGGATTTACAGGAGCAAAACTGGGAAAAGGTATACAGTGAAAGTGATGTTGATAGTGCATATGAAACTTTTTTACAAATATTTACATCATTATATGATAAAAATTGTCCAATTAAACAAGACTACAGAAAACAAAAAATCCAAGCTCGACCATGGATGACGAAAGGGTTACGAAATGCATGTAATAAGAAAAATACACTGTATAGAGAATTCATAAAACTAAAGACTAAAGAGGCAGAAAATAGATATAAGAAATACAAAAATAGATTAACTAATATTATACGGGTATGTAGGAAGGAATATTATAGTAACATATTATATAATAACAAAAACAATATTAAAGGAATATGGGATATATTAAATAGCATTATCAAAAATGGTAATAAAAAACAGAGTTACCCTCAGTATTTCATTGATAATAATGTCAAGAAGGAAAATAAGGATGAGGTAGTCAACGGTTTTAATAATTTTTTTGTAAATATTGGACCAAGCTTGGCAGAAAAAATTCCCGATTCCCAATCTGAGGATTGGGATAATAATCTTATAGAAAGAAATCCCTGTTCAATGTTCCTCACAGCAGTGGATGGAAATGAAATTATAGACATTGTGAGTAATTGTAAATATAAAACATCTACCGATTTAAATGAAATTGATATGGTGGTGGTAAAACAGGTCATTGAATGGATTGTAGAACCATTAACATACATCTGTAACTTATCATTTCAAACTGGTAAATTTCCCAATCAAATGAAAATAGCTAAGGTTGTGCCGCTGTATAAGACTGGGGATAGACACCACTTCACAAATTATAGACCTGTTTCTTTGCTTCCACAATTTTCCAAATTATTAGAAAAGTTATTCAATAATAGATTAGACAAATTCATAAATAAACATAAATTACTTACTGATAGTCAATATGGATTCAGAGCACATAGTTCAACATCACTTGCATTAATAGAATCAGTTGAGGAGATTACAAACGCCATAGACCACAAATTACATTCAGTTGGAATATTTATAGACCTTAAAAAGGCTTTTGATACAATTAATCATGACATATTAATCAATAAACTTGAACAGTATGGGATTAGGGGGTTGGTGTTGCACTGGGTGAGAAGCTACTTAAGTAACAGAAAACAGTTTGTGAAGTTGGGGGAATATACATCATCATGCTTGGACAATGCTTGTGGCGTCCCACAGGGGTCAGTATTGGGTCCAAAACTGTTTCTAATTTATATAAATGATATTGTCAATGTTTCCAAAATATTAAAATTAGTATTATTTGCAGATGACACAAGCATTTTTTGTTCAGGGGGGGATTTGCAGGAGTTACTGAGGAGGATCAGTATAGAAATGGGAAAATTGAAAATATGGTTTGACAGAAACAAATTATCATTAAACTTAAGTAAAACAAAATACATGTTATTTGGCTATTGTAATACAGACATACAGGTTCAGTTACAAGTCGAGGGGGTAGATATTGAAAGGGTACATGAAAATAAGTTTCTGGGGGTGATAATAGATGATAAGATAAACTGGAAGACTCATATAAAACATATACAAAGTAAACTGTCAAGAAGCATTTCAGTTCTAAACAAAGCGAAACATATTCTGGACCACAACTCACTCCGCATTCTTTACTGCTCACTGGTTTTACCATATTTACAGTACTGTGCAGAGGTATGGGGTAATACTTATAAAGGTACAACACAATCACTATCAGTAATGCAGAAAAGAGCTATAAGAATTATTCATAATACTGGCTATAGAGATCATACAAATCCACTATTTTTACAATCCAAATTCTTAAAATTCACAGACTTGGTTCATTTTCAAACAGTACAAATTGTGTATAAAGCAATAAACAATTTACTTCCAGCAAATATTAAAAATATGTTTTTTAACAGATCAGGGGATTACAGTCTGAGGGGGAAATTTAATTTAAAGCATCAGTGGGCACGAACAACATTAAAAGGTTTCTGTGTTTCTGTCTGTGGGGTGAGGATGTGGAACAGATTGGGAGTGGGGCTCAAGCAATGTCCAAGCATGAACCAGTTCAAACAGCGGTACAAAAATATGGTTTTTTCTGGGTATAGGGAGGAGGAAGGGTAATGAGGGTTAGGGTGTTTTTGTTTTTTGCTTCGGCTTGTAAATATATAGTATTTTGTATGTAAGTAGGTATGTGAAGGTGTATATTTATGTTTGTGTATATATATGTGTATATATGTATATGTGTATATATGTGTATGTATGTTGATGTGTGTATGTATATATATATGTGTATGTGTATGTATATGTATATATATATATATATATATTGATATCGATTTAGGTGTGTAGGAATCTATGTGTATATGTGGCAAAGGGTATTACTGGTTGTGGGGAAGAAGGGGTAGGGATAAATAAGCTGATGCTTCACCCTACCCCTTTTCGGACATGTTGGGTACACAGTAGGAACTTTTTTGTTGTTGTCTTTACTGATCTATCTTGTAATTGTTGTTGTATCAAATGTTCGAAATAAACAGTTTTCATTCATTCATTCATTCATTCATTCATTCATTCATTCATTCATTCATTCATAGTGGGCGATTTTAACATCCACACAGATGCTGAGAATGACAGCCTCAACACTGCATTTAATCTATTATTAGACTCTATTGGCTTTGCTCAAAAAGTAAATGAGTCCACCCACCACTTTAATCATATCTTAGATCTTGTTCTGACTTATGGTATGGAAATAGAAGACTTAACAGTATTCCCTGAAAACTCCCTTCTGTCTGATCATTTCTTAATAACATTTACATTTACTCTGATGGACTACCCAGCAGTGGGGAATAAGTTTCATTACACTAGAAGTCTTTCAGAAAGCGCTGTAACTAGGTTTAAGGATATGATTCCTTCTTTATGTTCTCTAATGCCATATACCAACACAGTGCAGAGTAGCTACCTAAACTCTGTAAGGGAGATAGAGTATCTCGTCAATAGTTTTACATCCTCATTGAAGACAACTTTGGATGCTGTAGCTCCTCTGAAAAAGAGAGCTTTAAATCAGAAGTGCCTGACTCCGTGGTATAACTCACAAACTCGCAGCTTAAAGCAGATAACCCGTAAGTTGGAGAGGAAATGGCGTCTCACTAATTTAGAAGATCTTCACTTAGCCTGGAAAAAGAGTCTGTTGCGCTATAAAAAAGCCCTCCGTAAAGCTAGGACATCTTTCTACTCATCACTAATTGAAGAAAATAAGAACAACCCCAGGTTTCTTTTCAGCACTGTAGCCAGGCTGACAAAGAGTCAGAGCTCTATTGAGCTGAGTATTCCATTAACTTTAACTAGTAATGACTTCATGACTTTCTTTGCTAACAAAATTTTAACTATTAGAGAAAAAATTACTCATAACCATCCCAAAGACGTATCGTTATCTTTGGCTGCTTTCAGTGATGCCGGTATTTGGTTAGACTCTTTCTCTCCGATTGTTCTGTCTGAGTTATTTTCATTAGTTACTTCATCCAAACCATCAACATGTTTATTAGACCCCATTCCTACCAGGCTGCTCAAGGAAGCCCTACCATTATTTAATGCTTCGATCTTAAATATGATCAATCTATCTTTGTTAGTTGGCTATGTACCACAGGCTTTTAAGGTGGCAGTAATTAAACCATTACTTAAAAAGCCATCACTTGACCCAGCTATCTTAGCTAATTATAGGCCAATCTACAACCTTCCTTTTCTCTCAAAAATTCTTGAAAGGGTAGTTGTAAAACAGCTAACTGATCATCTGCAGAGGAATGGTCTATTTGAAGAGTTTCAGTCAGGTTTTAGAATTCATCATAGTACAGAAACAGCATTAGTGAAGGTTACAAATTATCTTCTTATGGCCTCGGACAGTGGACTCGTCTCTGTGCTTGTTCTGTTGGACCTCAGTGCTGCTTTTGATACTGTTGACCATAAAATTTTATTACAGAGATTAGAGCATGCCATAGGTATTAAAGGCACTGCGCTGCGGTGGTTTGAATCATATTTGTCTAATAGATTACAATTTGTTCATGTAAATGGGGAATCTTCTTCACAGACTAAAGTTAATTATGGAGTTCCACAAGGTTCTGTGCTAGGACCAATTTTATTCACTTTATACATGCTTCCCTTAGGCAGTATTATTAGACGGTATTGCTTAAATTTTCATTGTTACGCAGATGATACCCAGCTTTATCTATCCATGAAGCCAGAGGACACACACCAATTAGCTAAACTGCAGGATTGTCTTACAGACATAAAGACATGGATGACCTCTAATTTCCTGCTTTTAAACTCAGATAAAACTGAAGTTATTGTACTTGGCCCCACAAATCTTAGAAACATGGTGTCTAACCAGATCCTTACTCTGGATGGCATTACCCTGACCTCTAGTAATACTGTGAGAAATCTTGGAGTCATTTTTGATCAGGATATGTCATTCAAAGCGCATATTAAACAAATATGTAGGACTGCTTTTTTGCATTTACGCAATATCTCTAAAATCAGAAAGGTCTTGTCTCAGAGTGATGCTGAAAAACTAATTCATGCATTTATTTCCTCTAGGCTGGACTATTGTAATTCATTATTATCAGGTTGTCCTAAAAGTTCCCTGAAAAGCCTTCAGTTAATTCCAAATGCTGCAGCTAGAGTACTGACGGGGACTAGAAGGAGAGAGCATATCTCACCCATATTGGCCTCTCTTCATTGGCTTCCTGTTAATTCTAGAATAGAATTTAAAATTCTTCTTCTTACTTATAAGGTTTTGAATAATCAGGTCCCATCTTATCTTAGGGACCTCGTAGTACCATATCACCCCAATAGAGCGCTTCGCTCTCAGACTGCAGGCTTACTTGTAATTCCTAGGGTTTGTAAGAGTAGAATGGGAGGCAGAGCCTTCAGCTTTCAGGCTCCTCTCCTGTGGAACCAGCTCCCAATTCAGATCAGGGAGACAGACACCCTCTCTACTTTTAAGATTAGGCTTAAAACTTTCCTTTTTGCTAAAGCTTACAGTTAGGGCTGGATCAGGTGACCCTGAACCATCCCTTAGTTATGCTGCTATAGACGTAGACTGCTGGGGGGTTCCCATGATGCACTGTTTCTTTCTCTTTTTGTTCTGTATGCACCACTCTGCATTTAATCATTAGTGATCGATCTCTGCTCCCCTCCACAGCATGTCTTTTTCCTGGTTCTCTCCCTCAGCCCCAACCAGTCCCAGCAGAAGACTGCCCCTCCCTGAGCCTGGTTCTGCTGGAGGTTTCTTCCTGTTAAAAGGGAGTTTTTCTTTCCCACTGTAGCCAAGTGCTTGCTCACAGGGGGTCGTTTTGACCGTTGGGGTTTTACATAATTATTGTATGGCCTTGCCTTACAATATAAAGCGCCTTGGGGCAACTGTTTGTTGTGATTTGGCGCTATATAAAAAAATTGATTGATTGATTTTGCTCTCAGTTATCTGTCTCTGTACACAATTGTCTGTCTATGCATTCTACTGGCAGAATGTGGCAGCATTAATCACCCAACAGCTTAGGACTCCCCCCCAAGCTGGCAGCGGCACAACCACATGTTGCCGTGGCTCCCCACACTCACATCGCCTCAATTCGGTTAACGGACTGTTTCAAAGTTTAGTGCACATAAACAATGTCAAATGTATATGTGTTGTCTTTAATTCTGATGTGTGCAATTATTACAGTAAACAAGTAATAATTGTGGATTAATTGCTGTATCTTGTCTGTGGTAATTGGAGTGTGGACGTAATCTTGTTGCACTTGTGTAATGGCAATGACAATAAATCTCATCCATCCATCCATCCATCCATTTGCTTAAAGGTTGTGGATGGAGCATTAATTAAATGTCTGAAGTAAGACATTGATTTTTCTTTTGTAATTGCCAGCGCACGAACATGCTCAGTTATATGGCATATTTGTATATAATGAAACACAAGGCAAATACCTGCAAGTGGCTGATTGGATTTCATTTTACGCTTATCGTCATTAACGCGCAAAATCTTCATTTACACAGTGCAGTCTACATCCCATTACCAACTGCTCTCATCCGTGCAGGCAAAACTATTTCCACTATGATCATGCAAAAGCAGGCCGTTGATGTGCTGTGTTAGCTTATAATATATAAAGTAAAACTCCTTTCAATTTGGAGGTGTTAACCTGAAATGCAAACAGATTTGTAGTAATGATTTGTAAGAATGTTTTAGCTTCCAACATCTGGGTTCCACTATTTAGTTCTTTGACAAGTGTAGAGAAATTCCATCGTAGTTGATTTTTCATTGTTTTATTTGATCTTCAACAGTTTTATCACTATAATAATTGTGTGGAAAGAAAAACTGTTATTACCTGTATCTTGTATTATGACATGAAAATATGATCATTCTTTCCTCTTTCTGTCATGACCTAATCTGACATGTACTGATCAGAGTGACTGTTGTGAGATTGGCACAGACAGGATAAATTATTGAGAGTTGCAGAGAGCATGCTCCCTGTTATGAGCAGGGTTGGGAGGGTTACTTTAAAAATGTATTCTGATACAGTTACTAGTTACCTGTTGAAAAATGTAGTCAGTAACGTAATCCAAGTGCCATAATATTAAAGTAATGTAATTTGATTACTTTCAATTACTTCTGGATTACTCCAATATCAAAATGCTAATACAGACAAAATAAACTAAATATAAATAGTCTTGACCACATAGTACAGTTTATTAAGCAAAAATAAAACTGTTTCTGTTACATGGCATGCTCTGTTTTACTTCACATTATGAATTAAGAGCACCCACAATATTGTTTTAAACACACCCAGTGTTCACCTGCTAAATTTTCAACAAAAAATGCCAAACAAATGAAGGATAATGAAAACTCAGGCGGTGTGCGGATGAATTAGTAATTAAAAGTGGCTTGCAGAACAATATACAAAGCAAAAAAAAATTCTGCTACTTGTTCAGTAAACATAAAATTATCTTACTTTAGTCTTTCACATAGCATTCCCACCATGTTTAACATATCAGTCCACTTATTGAACTTTCAAAATAAGAACAAAAGCATAATGAAAACTATTAAGTAAATACTGTCAGTAAGGAGGCGTGGTCGCCATTTTAATTCTGGGCAAGTTAGTGATTTGCGTGCATAGAAGTTCAAGAAACAGGTGAAATATGCCGGAAAGCTGCACATGTTGGCAAAGCCACAAACGGAGGAACAAGGGAGACAATATTTCCTTCCCTAAGTAAGAGGTTTTGGTTCTTCTTGTCACTTTGTCCATGATATTTGGATGATAAACAGCTGTACTCCTGCCGTAACTGTGTCGACCGATGACATGGACCATTAACTCTTCACTTATGTCTACTTGATATTTTCCACTGCTAGACTAATGTCTAGTTAAAATGCTTGTCGTTAATGATTAAAATTGTTCGACAAGACGGGATTTTTTTAAAATTTGCACCTTAAAATAATGAGATTATAATGTCCCGCACTGTGCCGCTCACAGTCACACCCACACATAGAGATGTGTACCCACACCACTGACTTCATGAATAAAACTCGGTCAATAAAGGATAATTGTGTAAAAATATAATATATATAAATGTATTGTAATGGTTTTTGGAGCCGCGCTGCGTTGAACACAGCAGCAGCAGCAGGACGCCTCATCTGAGCAGCTTGAACAGTGCAGATCCGTGTAACTTTCAACACTAATATTTGGGAATGTGTGAGTGTCAGAGTAAGTTTAATACTTTCCTGACATAATTTAATGTAATTTAATTTTACTGGCTTGATATCCAGGTCAAAATGACATTTTTTAACACGTATTTTACGAGCATTTTTCTGAGTGTGTTCAGTTGCGAATCTCCATTGAAAATGCATTAACATCCGGGAACTTCATCAATATGTTGCCCGGTTAGGAGACGTCATGCTGTCCATGTTTTCGTTTCAAAGAAAAAAATATATTATATACAGATAATATCATAAAATGCATTAAAATTGTAATGCTGCGTACTAATCCCCATTTTTACTAAATATACCTGTAATCTGAATACGTCTTTTTTTCTGTAATTGTAGCGGAATACAGTTACCTTTTTTTGTATCCTAATTATGTAACGTCGTTACATGTATTCCATTACTCCCCAAGCCTGGTTATGAGTGCATCTTAGGTTAACAAGAAGCACTTTGATTCAGTTAATCTCTCTACGTGTGCATTTTAGGAGAATTTATACAGGTACCTCAGAATCCATACTGCATTTTTATCTCCTCATTAACACGTATGATCAGTATCAGTTTTTGGCATGGGTGAACCGCGCAGGCGCCCGCGGCAGCGTTTTTTTCATGACACATGGGGGGTGGGATGAGCACTTAAAAAAGTAATTTGTACCACAAAGCAGTTTTCATATCATTGTGTGGGGAAGTGGCTAATTGGTGACCCCTGCAGCTGCAGGCACCTCTGATTGCTGAGAAGGTGCACAGAAGCAGTGAGAATGGGAAAGGGGAGGAGGGCACGGGTTAGAGTCCCTTTATACACAGAGTAGCGACATGACGAACAACAACAACAAAAAAAGGCATGTGACTTGTGGTGCCATCTTGGGTCCAAATTCTCATTTGCTGTTAAGCTATCTGCGTGTATATCCAGTTTATTTATTTATTTATTTATTCACTGAAAATGCCGGGTTGACTTCCTTTTCCGGGTTGAGAAGGGATGGTGGCTTAGGGAAGAGGCTCCTGACAAGTAGAAATAAAATTGCCCCAAAATAGAAAATTGAAAGGTGAACTGAGTGGCAAAGTGTATTTAAGGGGCCAAGATGTCATCTATCAAAAAGCAGAAAGTCAGGCCGCGTGTAAATGATGCTGACGAACTGCAGTTAACTCAAGTGGCTAACATTAGTTCCCCTGTACCCGACACGGCTAGCTCTCCATTGTTTAGCCACAATGACAGCGTTACGGATTGGAAGGAGAGCCGGCGGACCTCACTCTCATTCTGAAGTGGTTAAGAGGTGTCAGTAAAGAGTTGCGGGACTTCAGAAAGGACAATAATCAACAATTGACTGACCTAAAAGGTGAATTGACCAAAACGAACGCGAAAATTGAGCAAGTGGAAAACAGGTTGGCTGAACACAAAGATAAACTTCAAGAGTCGGAGGAAGTAATGGCTGAGATGCTCACAATGCAGGAAAAGCTCCAATATAGATTGACTTCTCTGGAGGCTTACTAGAGGAGGGAGAGACTGAGGATTTGCAGGGTCCCTGAGGGAACAGAAGCTGGGTCCATGAGTCACTTTGTGGAGAAGTTAAAAAGAGAAAACATCGACCTCCCCACATCCACAGCGTTACAGATTCAGCGAGTGCACAGAGCATTAACACCACCCCCCTCCAGTCCTGGTGAAATTCGTATGCTACACTGTCAAAGAAGAAGTGCTCAGATTAGCATGACAAAAGTGGGGGTTCATGTTGAATAACAACAAGATTAACTTGGACCATGACTATCCCCCAGAGATCCTGGCCATGAGGAAGGAGAATGTGGAGTTCGGAGGGTCTTAAAAGGGGAGGATCTATGGTTCCGCACGCTGTATCCTGCGAGGCTGAAAGTGTTTCATGATGACGGACCTAAAACCTACAACTTTGTTGAGGAGCGACAGCAGATCTTGCAAGCCGGGGGTTCCTAGTGAAAGTGGTTACACAGTCAACTACACTCAAGGAGAGGCTCCACAGGTGGTTGTCATGGCAACGCGCGGGGGGGGGGTGTTTGGTGCCACTGGGGAGAGCAGTGGGATTCAAGGAGAAGTTGCAGATGTTCAGATGTGAGCAGCAATAGCAATTTTGAATTTCAGATCAATCAATCAATCAATTTTATTTATATAGCGCCAAATCACAACAAACAGTTGCCCCAAGGCACTTTATATTGTAAGGCAAAAGCCATACAATAATTACAGAAAAACCCCAACGGTCAAAACGACCCCATATGAGCAAGCACTTGGCGACAGTGGGAAGGAAAAACTCCCTTTTAACAAGAAGAAACCTCCAGCAGAACCAGGCTCAAGGAAGGGGCAGTCTTCTGCTGGGACTGGTTGGGGCTGAGGGGAGAGAATCAGGAAAAGGACATGCTGTGGAAGAGAGCAGAGATCAATCACTAATGATTAAATGCAGAGTGGTGCATACAGAGCAAAAAGAGGTGAATAAAAAGAAACACTCAGTGCATCATGGGAACCCCCCAGCAGTCTAAGTCTATAGCAGCATAACTAAGGGATGGTTCAGGGTCACCTGATCCAACCCTAACTATAAGCTTTAGCAAAAAGGAAAGTTTTAAAATGAATCTTAAAAGTAGAGAGGGTGTCTGTCTCCCTGATCTGAATTGGGAGCTGGTTCCACAGGAGAGGAGCCTGAAAGCTGAAGGCTCTGCCTCCCATTCTACTCTTACAAACCCTAGGAACTACAAGTAAGCCTGCAATCTGAGAGCGAAGCACTCTATTGGGGTGATATGGTACTATGAGGTCCATAAGATAAGATGGGACCTGATTATTCAAAACCTTATAAGTAAGAAGAAGAATTTTAAATCCTATTCTGAAATTAACAGGGAGCCAATGAAGAGAAGCCAATATGGGTGAGATATGCTCTCTCCTTCTAGTCCCCGTCAGTACTCTAGCTGCAGCATTTTGAATTAACTGAAGGCTTTTCAGGGAACTTTTAGGACAACCTGATAATAATGAATTACAATAGTCCAGCCGAGAGGAAATAAATGCATGAATTAGTTTTTCAGCATCACTCTGAGACAAGACCTTTCTAATTTTAGAAATATTGCACAAATGCAAAAAAAGCAGTCTTACATATTTGCTTAATATGCGCATTGAAGGACATATCCTAATCCAGGGGTGGGCAATCATGTGCCATAAAGGGCCGAGACACTGCAGGTTTTCCGTGCAACCAGTCACCTCAGAAGGTGATTTCATTAATGATCAGGTGTCTCAGCAGGTGATTTCATTGACAACCAGGTGTTTATGTTCAGAGGAGAAGCTCATCAGCAACCCACCTGCTGAGGTGAATGGTTGCATGGAAAACCTGCAGTGTCTCGGCCCTCGATGCCCACCCCTGTCCTAATCAAAAATGACTCCAAGATTTCTCATAGTATTACTGGAGGTCAGGGTAATGCCATCCAGAGTAAGGATCTGGTTAGACACCATGTTTCTAAGATTTGTGGGGCCAAGTACAATAACTTCAGTTTTATCTGAATTTAAAAGCAGGAAATTAGAAGTCATCCATGTCTGTGTGTCTGAAAGACATTCCTGCAGTTTAACTAATTGGTGTGTGTCCTCTGGCTTCATGGATAGATAAAGCTGGGTATCATCTGAGTAACAATGAAGATTTAAGCAATGCTTTCTAATAATACTGCCTAAGGGAAGCATGTATAAAGTGAATAAAATCGGTCCTAGCACAGAACCTTGTGGAACTCCATAATTAACCTTAGTCTGTGAAGAAGACTCCCCATTTACATGAACAAATTGTAATCTATTAGATAAATATGATTCAAACCACTCCAGCGCAGTGCCTTTAATACCTATGGCATGCTCTAATCTCTGTAATAAAATTTTATTGTCAACAGTATCAAAAGCTGCACTGAGGTCTAACAGGACGAGCACAGAGATGAGTCCACTGTCTAAAGCCATAAGAAGATAATTTGTAACCTTCACTAATGCTGTTTCTGTACTATGATGAATTCTGAAACCTGACTGAAACTCTTCAAATAGACCATTCCTCTGCAGATGATCAATTAGCTGTTTTACAACTACCCTTTCAAGAATTTTTGAGAGAAAAGGAAGGTTGTAGATTGGCCTATAATTAGCTAAGATAGCTGGGTCAAGTGATGGCTTTTTAAGTAATGGTTTAATTACTGCCACCTTAAAAGCCTGTGGTACATAGCCAACTAATAAAGATAGATTGATGATATTTAAGATCGAAGCATTAATTAATGGCAGGGCTTCCTTGAGCAGCCTGGTAGGAATGGGGTCTAATAGACATGTTGATGGTTTGGAGGAAGTGACTAATGAAAGTAACTCAGACAGAACAATCGGAGAGAAAGAGTCTAACCAAATACCAGCATTACTGAAAGCAGCCAAACATAAAGATATGTCTTTGGGATGGTTATGAATAATTTTTTCTCTAATAGTTAAAATTTTATTTGCAGAGAAAGTCATGAAGTCATTACTAGTTAAAGTTAAAGGAATACTCGGCTCAATAGAGCTCTGACTCTTTGTCAGCCTGGCTACAGTGCTGAAAAGAAACCTGGGGTTGTTCTTATTTTCTTCAATTAGTGATGAATAGTAAGATGTCCTAGCTTTACGGAGGGCTTTTTTATAGAGCAACAGACTCTTTTTCCAGGCTAAATGAAGATCTTCTAAATTAGTGAGACGCCATTTCCTCTCAAGCTTACGGGTTATCTGCTTTAAGCTGCGAGTTTGTGGGTTATACCACGGAGTCAAGCACTTCTGATTTAAGGCTCTCTTTTTCAGAGGAGCTACAGCATCCAAAGTTGTGCTCAATGAGGATGTAAAGCTATTGACGCGATAATATATCTCACTCACAGAGTTTAGGTAGCTACTCTGCACTGTGTTGGTATATGGCATTGAAGAACATAACAAAGAAGGAATCATATCCTTAAACCTAGTTACAGCGCTTTCAGAAAGACTTCTACTGTAATGAAACTTATTCCCCACTGCTGGGTAGTCCATTAAAGTAAATGTAAATGTTATTAAGAAATGATCAGACAAAAAGGGGTTTTCAGGAAATACTGTTAAGTCTTCAATTTCTATGCCATATGTCAGAACAAGATCTAAAGTGTGGTTAAAGTGGTGGGTGGGCTTATTTACATTTTGAGCGAAGCCAACTGAGTCTAATAATAGATTAAATGCAGTGTTGAGGCTGTCATTCTCAGCATCTATGTGGATGTTAAAATCACCCACTATAATTATCTTATCTGAGCTAAGCACTAAGTCAGACAAAAGGTCTGAAAAATCACAAAGAAACTCACAGTAACGACCAGGTGGACGATAGATAATAACAAATAAAACTGGTTTTTGAGACTTCCAATTTGGATGGACAAGACTAAGAGTCAAGCTTTCAAATGAGTTAAAGCTCTGTCTGGGTCTTTGATTAATTAATAAGCTGGAGTGGAAGATTGCTGCTAATCCTCCTCCTCGACCCGTGCTTCGAGCATTCTGACAGTTAGTGTGACTCGGGGGTGCTGACTCATTTAAACTAACATATTCATCCTGCTGTAACCAGGTTTCTATAAGGCAGAATAAATCAATATGTTGATCAATTATTATATCATTTACTAACAGGGACTTAGAAGAGAGAGACCTAATATTTAATAAACCACATTTAACTGTTTTAGTCTGTGGTGCAGTTGAAGGTGCTATATTATTTTTTCTTTTTGAATTTTTATGCTTAAATAGATTTTACTTGTTATTGGTGGTCTGGAAGCAGGCACCGTCTCTACGGGGATGGGGTATTGGGGGGATGGCAGGGGGAGAGAAGCTGCAGAGAGGTGTGTAAGACTACAACTCTGCTTCCTGGTCCCAACCCTGGATAGTCACGATTTGGAGGGTTTAATAAAATGGGCCAGATTTCTAGAGATGAGAGCTGCTCCATCCAAAGTGGGATGGATGCCGTCTCTCCTAACAAGACCAGGTTTTCCCCAGAAGCTTTGCCAATTATCTATGAACCCCCCCTCATTTTTTGGAGACCACTCAGATAGCCAGCAATTCAAGGAGAACATGCGGCTAAACATGTCACTCCCGGTCCGATTGGGGAGGGGCCCAGAGGAAAACTACAGAGTCCGACATTGTTTTTGCAAAGTTACACACCAATTCAATATTAAATTTAGTGACCTCCGATTGGCGTAACCGGGTGTCATTACTGCCGACGTGAATTACAATCTTACCAAATTTACGCTTAGCCTTAGCCAGCAGTTTCAAATTTCCTTCAGTGTCGCTTGCTCTGGCCCTCGGAAGACATTTGACTATGGTTGCTGGTGTCGCTAACTTCACATTTCTCAAAACAGAGTCGACAATAACCAGAGTTTGTTCCTCGGCGGGTGTGTCGCCGAGCGGGGAAAAACAGTTAGAAATGTGAACGGGTTGGTGGTGTACAGGGGGCTTCTGTTTAGAACTACGCTACGGGATCTGCCGGGGGACAGCTAACGGTGGCTAAGGTACCTTGATCTGCACCAACTACAGGGGCCTGTCTAGCTGTAGGATTTTCCAAGGTGCGGAGCCGAGTCTCCAATTCGCCCAGTCTGGCCTCCAAAGCTACGAATAAGCTACACTTATTACAAGTACCGTTACTGCTAAAGTAGGCAGAGGAATAACTAAACATTTCACATCCAGCGCAGAAAAGTGCGGGAGAGACAGGAGAACCTGCCATGCTAAACCGGCTAAGAGCTAGTAGCTGCGCTAAGCTAGCGGATTCCTAAAAACACACAAAGTGAATAATGTGAAAATAATTTAGAGGTGATTCAGCAGAGAGAGTGCTTTAGTTAAGGCACGTGAAGATTACACTGTGAAATAAATCGTTATCTAGTTATCTAGATCAATCTAACTGCGCAGATTAAACAGCTAACAGATACAGCAAAACACTGCTGTGCTCCGGAACAGGAAGTGATACAATGCCGCAGTGAGAGCCAACCACCAGTAGAGGTCTCCAACAATGTGGTTGTCCATGAATAAGTGTCGCCACCGTGTCCAGTGTCATCAGTGTTCACAGATGACACTGTGAACTCAAAATTATCGTTGAGTCAGAACTGAGGGACTTCTTCTCTTTGGGTTCTCCATCAGGAGCTGAAGGCCCTCTTGCTCAGGTAGCTTAAGGGGTTTTCCTTCGAAGTTTATGAGAAGCAGTGCTGGGTTGCACTGCTGGTTGGTGTGCATTGTTTTGTTGTTCCTGTCAATTTTGGGGGGTGCTCTGCCTGTTACTGCCTGTCATTTACTGTTTTTCCAGGTAATCTTGTGTATAACTATACAGTTACATGCAGAATAGTGTTTGAGGCTGATTTCTTTCAATGTAAATGGGGTCTTAAACCCAGTTAAAAGATCTAAAATATTATCAACACTAAGGAAAGAAAGGGCACCGATTGCTCTACTCCAAGAGACACACTTGAATCAGATAGAGCATACTAAACTAAAGGGATGAGGAAGGAAGATTTATTAAGATAACTGGAAGAATTGAAGACACAGAGATTACAATCCTAAATGTATATTCCCCTCCTTGGAGGGATTTGTTATTCTATAGAAGTATTTTTGATTTAATGCTTGACTCTCAGGGACTGATAATTTGCAGGGGAGATTTTAATATTAGACTTAATCCTCAACTAGATTCCTCCATTGTACCCACCCAAAGTAACAAGGAAAGTTAATATGTATCTTGAGGAGTTGAGCATAGTCAATGTGTGGCAAGTTTCTGTGTAGGCTCTCAGTTGTCCAGGTGGTTTCAATAGTAGAGAAGCTTGAATCTTCAACTGGACTGGGTTGCTTGACGCGAGGATGTTTCAAGTCAATCTTAATCAAGAAGTCACAAAAGCTGGAGTTTTAAACCTAACAAGACCCCTCCTACCGAGAGGCAGACTGCTATAGGCTAGTGACTAAACAATAGCTCTAATTAGCACCTACTGTGCTCTAGTTAGCACCCTCCTAATGACAGGGCAGCTGTCCCTCCTAATGATGGGATGGACCCTCTCCTAATGGCTCCCTTGACGACTCTGCTGATGACGTGAATCTCATTACCATGAACAAAAGACTGAAACTGCTTTGACCTGAGTACCCCATTGTAAACAGGGGATAAAGCGTGTCTCAGACCCCCTCCCCGGTTAAGGCTGGGTTTCAAACGTTTCACCAAGAATGCCTCCTTGACCCCTCTCTCAAACCATTTCTTCTCTCTGGCTAATACTTTAACTTCCTTGTCCTCAAACGTGTGGTTAGTGTCTTTAAGGTGGAGATGAACTGCAGACTGAGGTCCACTGGCGCCCTCTCTGCGGTGCTAGTATAGCCTTTTGTGTAAAGGTTGCTTAGTCTCACCTATGTAGTGTTCGTTACAGTTTTCCTGGCATCTGATAGAATACACTACATTGCTCTGTTTGTAACTAGGGATCCAGTCCTTAGGGTGAACTAATTTCTGTCTCAAGGTGTTAACCGGTTTAAAGTAAACTGGGATTTTGTGCTGTCTGAAGATCCTCTGTAGTTTTTCCACTACTCCTGCTAAATAAGGGAGAGACACTCCTCTTCTTCTTGTCTCCGTCTCCTGTCTATCTGGTCTCTTTGTTCTCTGGGACTTCTACACTTTGTCCAGGGACCATCGAGGGTACCCACATACTGTGAGGGCTTTCCGGACAAGTTGTTGTTCTTTAGCCCTTCCCTCTGCAGGTCTCCCCAATCATCTTATGGGATGCATTTTCCCCCTCAACACAGGATCCCCCTGTGTTGAGGGGAAAATGATCTCCATCACTTCCTTCCTTAAAAAACAAAAAGACAAAAATTAATTGACTTACAAGGAAAATTTAAAAAGAAACTACAAGAGGATATCAATAGTCCAGACCTGACAGTAAAACAAGAAATTAGGAAAATAAAAGGAGAAGTTAAAGAGGCCCAAAAGAATTTCATCTTCCTGAAACAAAAATACTATGATATAGGAGGGAAATCTGCAAAATATTTGGTGTATAAATTACATAAGCAATGGGAGGAAAATACAATTTACAAAATAAGGAACACTAAAACAAGAGGTGACCAAAATACAGAAAATCCAAGAGTGTTTTGAGAATTTCTATAGAGAGTTGTACTCTCGCCCACTGGCTTCTGAAGAGACCTTGATCTATTCATTTCTTAGCTCCTTGGATCTGCCCTTTCTTTCAGTTCAATGAAGTGATGCTCTAAGTAAACCAATCTCTATTGAGGAAATAAGTGTAGCCATTTCTAGATTAAAAAGTGGGAAGGCGGTGGGGGCAGATGGTTAATCTTCTCAATTGTACCACACTTTTAGGGCTGATTTAGTGCCGCTCTTAAAGTGTCCCTGCCACGCTATGACGTTTTTACATATTCTTGAAGAATAAAAAAAGTTTTTTCCACGTTTTCTGTTTTTTTACCATAAAATTACACAGAACATGTATTTAGACGTTTCGTTACTCATCTGAGAATTTGAATTTTCCGCCTCCGAGTTGACCTACCTTTTCACTGCGACGGATGTGACGTCATACGAGTAGATGTGTCGCAGCGCGGCTCTGTTTACCAACACGGCAGACACAGACAGCGAAGGCATAGTGCGCGATTATAGCAAAGATTTAAGTGACATATCGATTTGTTTTTGAAGAAGGTGAGGAAATTTCTGATGAAAGGAAGCCACTGTAAAAATAATGGGCGGCTCCAAACCGTGTATGTTCCAGCTGAACGCGACAGAAAGTGGATGAAGTGCAGCTGACAGCTGACAGCAGCAGCGTTGAGGAGGACGATATAAGCTGCTGAATGGTTTGTTCACTCACCTTTTCTTATAAATGATCATTTATTCCTGGCACGGTGTGTTTGTGTATGAAAAAAAAAAATATTTGAGCAGCACAGCGTGCTTAAATTCAGGAGTTTGTTCTAAAATCACTGAAAATAAAGTTTCTGTACATTCTCTATATATTTAATAATTTCTAAGTCAGTTTCTTGTGATTGCTAATTCTTCACTTTTTATTCAAAGCAAATGATTGCAAATCTTTATCTGAAAAGCTGTAGACCCACATGGGATGGGAAAAAAGATTTCTAAATAAAAGAAAATTTTACTTCTATATCTGTTGTCAAATTTTATCAGGCATAATATTGTAGAAAAATTGTTCATGCTAAATGGAGACTTTCCTGTCTAAAATACACATACAGAACATCTGTAATCATAAATTGTATCACATCTAATCTACTTTGAATGAACAGACGTCTGAACAAAAAACAGGCTGTTCAGTTTACATGCATATGTATATTTGGAAAACACTAAAATGTCAATGTTCTGTTTTTTTTTCAGGTGCTCATGTGAACACAGTCAGCCGATGCCACTCGTGATCAAGTCTCACTGTTGCAGGGAAATTTCTGCAGTCTTGGCGGAGATGCAACGTGTTGGCGAAAATCCTCAATGTGTCACACAGCTGGCGAGTTTCTTGATTGTGTGTTTGGACGCAGATGTCCTCAGAGTGGCACACTATGCCTACATGATGCTCCACGGTACGAATCAGCACATGAAATAGAAAGTTTCACTTACATGGTTTATAGAGAAAAGTAAAAAATATTCAAATACAAAAAGAATGAACTGTTGTTTTGAACATCAATCCATGCTATTTTTTGTTGCAGAAAGTATCGTCATATCGCATATCGGCAATTTGTGCAATTGTGCTGGGGACACTTGGGAAGGCACAGAAGGGTCCCACTACCAGCTTGTGTTGTATTCAAAATAAGGTGTACTTTTCCATCACCATCATCCGACTACACTGGCTTCCAGTTTCCTCCTCTGGAGTGAGGGGTCGGGCTCATCGGTGGTACCTGGTCACCTTGGCAGCATCAGCCTCAGCTTCGTCCGTTAACGTTGGCTGCTCAGTGGAGGAGGATCATTGGTGGGGATTTCTGGTTGGTTTGGTGTTTTGCAGATCTGAAGAACCTCTTTTGCTGTCACTCATATAGACTGAATAAAATGTTTTTTTTAACAAATTGTAAAACACTTCTCATTTGAATGAAACAATGTGAAACTTATGTGAAATTGTATTTTTATTAATTTTATCATGCTATATAAAAATATACAAATAACAATCTGTTTTGTTTTGTTTTTTCATTTTCCACATACCACATGTTGGATATGTGGCTAACTTTCTCACTGTGAATCCTCCTCTTTTCCTCTAAGGAAAGTATATTCTGAACCTTGGTCTCTCTTGCTTTGTCTGCTTTTGTTGTCTCCCTGCATTTTCATTCAAATGAAGGGTTGCCATCAAAGTCCTTAGAAGTTAAAACAACATTAATAAAAACATTGCTTATACGAGGTCTATTAGAAAAATATCCTACCTTTTTATTTAAAAAAAAAACTATATGGATTTGAATGACGTGTGATTACACCAATAATGCTTGAACCCTCGTGCGCATGCGTGAGTTTTTTCACGCGTCGGTGATGTCATTTCCCTGTGGGCAGGCCTTGAGTGAGATGTGGTCCCGCCCTCTCGGCTGAATTCCTTTGTTTCACACGCTGCTCGAGACGGCGCGTTGCTTTATCAAAATTTTTTCTGGACCTGTGAGGAATATCCAAGTGGACACTATTCGAGAAATTAAGCTGGTTTTCGGTGAAAAGTTTAACGGCTGATGAGAGATTATGGGGTGTTTCTGTCGGTGTAAGGACTTCCCACGGAGCGGGACGTCGCGCAGCGCTTCCAGGCGCCGTCATCGGCCTGTTTCGACCTGAAAACATCTTAATTTAAGGATTAATTCACCCAGGACGTTGTGAGAGAACAGAGAAGATTCAGAAGAGGCCGGCATGAGGACTTTATGCGGACATTCCACTGTTTAAGGACATTTTGTAATGAAAGACGTGCGCGCAAATTCGCCGAGTCGTCACGGAAACGACTCGGTGAATTTGCGAATCTGTGTGCGCCGCGACAGGAAAAACAGCTCCGTGTTGAAAACCATTTGTAAAATTCAGGCGGCTTTTGATGGCTTTCAACAAGTGAGTAACTGAGAAATTGTTTAACAGTTGGGCATGTTCCAACTTGCCCCTTAAGGTTTCCAACGGAGGTGTTTTTCCTGTCGTGACCCCCCGCGGTTGGGTCCGGTCTGACATGCGACTCTGCCCGCACGTTCTTTCATTACAAAATGTCCGTTAACAATGGAATGTCCGAATAAACTCCTCATGCTGACTTCTTCTGAAAGTTCTCTGTTCTCTGACGACTTACTGGGTCAACAGAGCCTGAAATGTGGAAGTTTTCAACTAGAAACGGCGAGACGCTGCCGCCTCGAAGCGCAGATTGCCATCAGGCGCCGTGGGCCGTCCTTAAAGCGACACTACCAGACCAAAATCTCTCATCAGCCGTTAAAGTTTTTACCGAAAACCAACTGAATTTATCGAATGGTGTCCACTCAGTTGTGCCTTACATTTTTGAAAAAATTTTGCTCAAACAAAGCAGCAGTCTCTGAGCCATTCCTAAACAATGAAAAAATTGACGAGAGGGTGGGCGACTCCTCACTCAAAGACTGCCCACAGGTGAATGACGTAACCAACAGGCATGAAAAAAACTCTCGCATGCCCACGAGGGTTCAAGCATGTCTGATGTAATCACACGTGATTCAAATCCATATGGTTTTTGAAAAAAATAATAAGGTCGGATACTTTTCTAATAGACCTCGTATACATAACAAAATGCTGTTTGAAAGTTAGGGTGTTACTGAAATAACATAGACAACTTACCTGCAAAGCTGACCCTGATATGAGAAGGAGACTCGATCATGAGTGGCATCGGCTGACTGTGTTCACATGAGCACCTGAAAAATAAACAGAACATTGACATTTTTATGTTTTTCAAATATACATATGCATGTAAACTGAACAGCCTGTTGGGAAAGTGTAGGAACACGGACCCACAACAGGGGGCGCAAATGAACGGACAATGGAGAAAGTCAAATCACAAAGTTTTACTGTTGTGAACTCACACAACAAACACAACAGATTACAAATACAGCAGTAACCGAATTCCAAAGGTGTCGTGTGGGCAGGCTCGACGATAGGAGACGTCTGTCCGAGTCGAACCGAGTCGGAACCACCCGATTTCCTCTGCCACCGAACCCCGGGAATACTGGAACCGCCAAGTCCCGAACCCCAGGTGGCCACTGCCTCCGCTCGTCGGATCCGGTACTGCTGGCAAGGAACAGAAACAGTCAGGTGTGGGTGCGGCTGCACCCAGCAACACACAGGGTGGAAACACCACCTCTACCTCTTCTCAAAAACAACACTGAAGGATTGGAAGGTGAGTACTTATCTAGTCACGTCCAACACTGTCTTCAGCTGACCTTAAGCACAAGCAAAAAGTGTTAACTCTTAGAATAGAGTAACTGGCTGAGTTCGTTACCTCCTTGGTAGAGCGATATCTCGGCAATGAGGTAGAGATGCCGTCCTGCTGATATACCTCCCTGTTGATGGATATCAGCTGTCTCGTCTCAGCTGATGGGTGACAGCTGTCACCCTGGCTGCTCCTGTGAGGCGGCAGCGCCCTCTGGTGCCTGGAGCCCGCACTCCAGACAGGGCGCCCTCTGGTGGTGGTGGGCCAGCAGTACCTCCTCTTCAGCGGCCCACACAACAGGACCCCCCCCCTCAACGGGCGCCTCCTGGCACACGACCAGGCTTGTCCGGGTGGCGCCGGTAGAAGTCGGCCAGGAGGGCCGGGTCCAGGATGAAGCTCCTCTTCACCCAGGAGCGCTCTTCGGGGCCGTACCCTTCCCAGTCCACCAGATACTGCAAACCCCGGCCCATCCGTCGGACGTCCAGGAGCCGGCGTACAGTCCAAGCCGGCTCGCCGTCGATGATCCGGGCAGGAGGTGGTGCCGGACCCGGAGTGCAGAGGGGTGAGGTGTGATGAGGTTTGATTCGGGAAACATGGAACACTGGATGAATCCGCAGTGAGGCCGGAAGCTGAAGCCTCACTGCGGCGGGATTGATGACCTTGAGAATTTTAAACGGACCAATGTATCGTTCCTGTAGTTTTGGGGAGTCCACTTGTAGGGGAATGTCCTTGGTGGACAACCACACTTCCTGCCCAGGACGATACGTAGGAGCCGGGGTCCGCCGCCGGTCTGCATGGTTCTTCGCCCTCGTCTGGGCCTTCAACAAAGCAGAACGGGCGGCACGCCACACCCGACGGCACTTCCGTAGGTGGGCCTGGACCGAGGGCACACCGACCTCTCCCTCGGCCACCGGGAATAACGGGGGCTGATACCCCAAACACACCTCAAAAGGGGAGAGGCCGGTGGCTGATGATACTTGACTGTTGTGGGCGTACTCGATCCAGGCCAGGTGGGTACTCCAGGCCGTCGGGTGCGCGGCTGTCACACAATGTAGGGTCTGCTCCATCTCTTGGTTGGCCCGTTCTGCTTGCCCGTTGGTCTGGGGGTGATACCCGGACGAGAGACTGACCGTGGCCCCCAGTTCCCGGCAGAAGCTCCTCCAGACATGCGAGGAGAACTGGGGACCGCGATCGGAGACGATGTCTGATGGTATCCCATGCAGACGGACGATGTGGTGGACCAGGAGGTCCGCTGTCTCCTGGGCCGTTGGGAGCTTCGGGAGGGCCACGAAGTGGGCCGCCTTGGAGAATCGGTCCACTATCGTGAGGACGACGGTGTTTCCCTGGGACGACGGGAGGCCCGTGACAAAATCCAGGCCGATGTGAGACCAGGGGCGATGAGGCACGGGCAGCGCCTGTAGCAATCCCGATGTCTTGCGGTGGTCGGCCTTGCCCCTGGCGCAGGTGGTACAGGCCTGGATGTAACCCCGGACGTCGGCCTCCAGGGACGCCCACCAGAAGCGCTGCCGGACGACTGCCACGGTTCTTCGCACCCCAGGATGACAGGAGAGCTTATAACCATGACAGAAGTCCAGAACTGCAGCCCTGGCTTCTGGTGGGACGTAGAGTTTGTTCTTCGGTCCGGTTCCAGGGTCTGGGTCTCGTGTCAGGGCCTCCCGGACGGTCTTCTCCACGTCCCAGGTGAGGGCGGCCACGATAGCGGACTCCGGGATGATGGGATCCGGGGGATCCGACGACTCCGTTTTGACCTCATCTTCATGTACCCGGGACAAGGCATCCGATCTCTGGTTCTTGGTCCCGGGACGGTAGGTGATCCGGAAGTCAAAACGGCCGAAGAACAGTGACCAGCGGGCTTGCCTGGGATTCAGCCGCTTGGCGGTCCTGATATACTCCAGGTTCCGGTGGTCAGTGAAAACCGTGAATGGCACGGACGTTCCCTCCAACAGATGTCTCCACTCCTCAAGGGCCTCTTTCACCGCAAGGAGCTCTCGATTGCCGACGTCATAGTTCCGTTTGGCTGGGGTCAACCTGCGGGAAAAATAGGCACACGGGTGAAGGACCTTATCAGTCTTCCCGCTCTGGGACAGCACGGCTCCTATCCCTGAGTCCGAGGCGTCCACTTCAACCACTAACTGGCGACTAGGATCAGGCTGCACCAGAACAGGTGCAGACGAGAAGCGCCGTTTCAACTCCTTGAACGCGGCTTCGCAACGATCCGACCAGGTGAAGGGGACTTTTGGTAAGGTCAGGGCTGTCAGGGGGCTAACTACCTGACTGTAGCCCTTAATGAACCTCCTGTAGAAATTAGCAAAGCCTAGGAACTGTTGCAACTTCCTACGGCTTGTGGGTTGGGGCCAGTCTCTCACCGCCGCAACCTTGGCCGGATCAGGAGCGACGGAGGTGGAGGAGATGATGAACCCCAAGAAGGACAAAGACGTGCGGTGGAACTCACACTTCTCGCCCTTCACAAACAGCCGGTTCTCCAACAACCGCTGCAGGACCTGACGTACATGCTGGACATGAGTCTCAGGGTCCGGAGAAAAGATGAGTATATCGTCTAGGTATACAAAGACAAACCGGTGCAGGTAATCCCGCAAGACATCGTTAACCAACGCTTGGAAAGTCGCGGGAGCGTTTGTGAGACCGAACGGCATGACCAGGTACTCAAAGTGACCTAAGGGGGTGTTAAATGCCGTCTTCCACTCGTCTCCCTTCCGGATCCAAACCAGGTGGTACGCATTTCTAAGGTCAAGCTTGGTGAAAATCTGGGCTCCATGCAGGGGTGTCAAAACTGAATCCAACAGGGGCAACGGGTATCGGTTGCGAACCGTGATCTCGTTCAACCCCCTATAATCAATGCATGGACGAAGTCCGCCATCTTTTTTGCCCACAAAAAAGAAACCTGCGCCCATCGGGGAGGTGGAATTCCGGATCAACCCGGCAGCTAACGAGTCCCGGATGTAGGTCTCCATTGAGTCGCGCTCAGGCCGTGAGAGGTTGTACAGCCTACTGGACGGGAACTCACTGCCCGGAACCAAATCAATGGCATAATCATACGGACGGTGGGGGGGAAGAGTGAGAGCCAGATCCTTGCTGAACACGTCGACAAGGTCGTGGTACTCCACCGGCACCGTCCCCAGATTGGGCGGGACTCTGACCTCCTCCTTAGCTCGGGAGCCGGGAGGAACCGAGGAACCTAGACACACCCGATGGCAGGTCTCGCTCCACTGAACCACTACCCCGGACGGCCAATCAATCCGGGGATTGTGCTTCAACATCCAGGGAAATCCTAAAACCACACGGGAGGTGGCCTGAGTCACAAAAAACTCGATCACCTCCCGGTGATTTCCTGACACCACCAGAGTTACAGGTGGTGTCTTATGCGTGATCGGAGGGAGTAGGGAGCCATCTAGTGCCCGAACCTGTACAGGCGAGGTAAGCGCCACCAGAGGGAGCCCTATCTCCCTGGCCCATCTGCTGTCCAACAGATTCCCCTCAGAGCCCGTGTCCACCAGTGCTGGGGCCTTCAGGGTTGAGTCCTCATAAAGGATCGTGACTGGGAGTCGTGTGGCAATGTGGGAGTGTCCCACGTGAATGTCTCGGCCCACCCCTAGCCCAGTCTCTAGGGGCGGGGCGTTGGAGTTGAACCGCTCGGGGCAGTCCCTCATATGGTGCTCTATCGCACCACAAACAAAACAGGCTCCGTGGGCCCATCTCCTCTGTGCGTCTGGTGCCCTAAATGTTGCCCTACTCGTGTCCATAGCTTCGTCAGTAGGGGGAGCTGTGGCCCCACGGAGCGCAGGGGCCGTGGAGCGTGGGGAAGGCGGAGCGCGGTCGGAACCGGAAGGGAGAGGGACGGCACGTGCCCGGCCACGCCCTTCGTCTCGTTCCCGCCGACGTTCTTCTAACCGGTTGTCTAACCGTATGACGAGATCGATGAGCCCATCTAAATCCCGCGGTTCGTCCTTAGCCACCAGGTGCTCCTTAAGAACCAGTGACAGTCCGTTTACAAAGGCAGCGCTATTCCAGCCGGACCTCGCAGCCGCGATGCGGAAGTCGACTGCATAGGCAGCTGCGCTCCGACGCCCCTGTCTCATCGACAGTAGCACAGTTGAAGCGGTTTCTCCTCTATTGGGGTGATCGAACACGGTTCTGAACTCCCTCACAAATCCCATCATATGTCTGAAGGAGCCGTGACTTTTGCTCCCAGAGCGCTGTAGCCCAAGCGCGTGCCTCGCTGCGAAGCAGGTTTATTACATAAGCTACCTTGCTAGCATCAGTCGCGTACATAACTGGACGCTGTGCGAAGACGAGCGAACACTGCATAAGGAAATCCGCGCACGTCTCCACACAGCCTCCGTACGGCTCTGGGGGTCTTATGTATGCTTCCGGGGAAGGTGGGAGGGGTCGTTGAACGACCAGTGGAACGTCAATGTTACGCACAGGGTCTACGGGAGGGAGAGCCGCAGCGGCGCCCGGAGGGCGTGCTTCCACCTGCGCGGCGAGAGCCTCCACCCTGCGGTTCAGGAGGACATTCTGCTCGGTCATTAAATCTAACCGAGTCGTGAAAGCGGTGAGGATCCGCTGCAACTCACCGATTACCCCTCCTGCGGACGCCTGCGCGTCCTGTTCTTCCATTGGCCGTTCAACAGCCGGTTGACGCCCCTCGGGATCCATGACATTGGCCGAGATATCCTGTTGGGAAAGTGTAGGAACACGGACCCACAACAGGGGGCGCAAATGAACGGACAATGGAGAAAGTCAAATCACAAAGTTTTACTGTTGTGAACTCACACAACAAACACAACAGATTACAAATACAGCAGTAACCGAATTCCAAAGGTGTCGTGTGGGCAGGCTCGACGATAGGAGACGTCTGTCCGAGTCGAACCGGAACCACCCGATTTCCTCTGCCACCGAACCCCGGGAATACTGGAGCCGCCAAGTCCCGAACCCCAGGTGGCCACTGCCTCCGCTCGTCGGATCCGGTACTGCTGGCAAGGAACAGAAACAGTCAGGTGTGGGTGCGGCTGCACCCAGCAACACACAGGGTGGAAACACCACCTCTACCTCTTCTCAAAAACAACACTGAAGGATTGGAAGGTGAGTACTTATCTAGTCACGTCCAACACTGTCTTCAGCTGACCTTAAGCACAAGCAAAAAGTGTTAACTCTTAGAATAGAGTAACTGGCTGAGTTCGTTACCTCTTTGGTAGAGCGATATCTCGGCAATGAGGTAGAGATGGCGTCCTGCTGATATACCTCCCTGTTGATGGATATCAGCTGTCTCGTCTCAGGTGATGGGTGACAGCTGTCACCCTGGCTGCTCCTGTGAGGCGGCAGCGCCCTCTGGTGCCTGGAGCCCGCACTCCAGACAGGGCGCCCTCTGGTGGTGGTGGGCCAGCAGTACCTCCTCTTCAGCGGCCCACACAACACAGCCTGGTTTTTGTTCAGACGTCTGTTCATTCAAAGTAGATTAGATGTGATACAGTTTATGATTACAGATGTTCTGTATGTGTATTTTAGACAGGAAAGTCTCCATTTAGCATAAACCTTTTTCTACAATATTATGCCTGATAAAATTTGACAACAGATATAGAAGTAAAATTTTCTTTTATTTAGAAATCTTTTTCCCCATCCCATGTGGGTCTACAGCTTTTCAGATAAAGATTTGCAATCATTTGCTTTGAATAAAAAGTGAAGAATTAGTAATAACAAGAAACTGACTTAGAAATATATACAGAATGTACAGAAACTTTATTTTCAGTGATTTTAGAACAAACTCCTGAATTTAAGCACGCTGTGCTGCTCAAATATTTTTTTTCATACACAAACACACCGTGCCAGGAATAAATGATCGTTTATAAGAAAGTGGTGAGTGAGCAAACCATTCAGCAGCTTATATCGTCCTCCACAGCGCTGCTGCTGTCAGCTGAGCTTCATCCTCTTTCTGTCGCGTTCAGCTGGAACATACATGGTTTGGAGCTGCCCATTATTTTTACAGTGGCTTCCTTTCATCAGAAACTTCCTCATCTTCTTCAAAAACAATCGATATGTCACTTAAATCTTTGCTATAACCGCGCACTATGCCTTCGCTGTCCGTGTCTGCCGTGTTGGTAAACAGAGCCGCGCTGCGACACATCTACTCGAATGACGTCACATCCGTCGCAGCGAAAAAGTAGGTCAACTCAGAGGCAGAAAATTCAAATTCTCAGATGGGTAATGAAACGTCTAAATACTTGTTCAGTGTAATTTTATGGTAAAAAAAAAAAAAACAAAGACAACATGTGGAAAAAGCTTTTTTTATTCTTCAAGAATATGTAAAA
Organism: Thalassophryne amazonica; assembly: GCF_902500255.1. NCBI lineage: Eukaryota > Metazoa > Chordata > Actinopteri > Batrachoidiformes > Batrachoididae > Thalassophryne > Thalassophryne amazonica. The sequence goes on from NC_047106.1 coordinate 80,841,447, forward strand.
ACGTCATAGCGTGGCAGGGACACTTTAAAGCCCCTTATACACTGGTGTATTCGTAGAGCTGCACATTGCGGCATTGTGTTTTAAGTACGCCCGAAATGTGCGCATACTCAGCCTTTCCATGTTTGTAGATCTGCTTGCAGCTGCGTGTGTTCGCTTTTTAATGTGTGCACACAGAAGCATGTAGCTCTTGCCGCTATTTAAACCCAGTTCACTCCTGCCGGCTGTGCAGAACACATCATTGCACTTGGAAAACAGTGGAATGTATCAGGAGGGTTTTACAGTTGCATTACTGCCACGTATGTAGCAAAAGCTGCTATTTTCTGCCTCTGTGGAAGTGCGCTCTGTTCTCTACTGCACGGTGTGGTGCACGTCAGAAACAGAGTCATTTAACATTATTATTATGATTATTATTATTTATTTTTTGTCTTGATGGATCATTTTCATTGTGTACAGATGCTGCTGTGTCTGGCTCTGGTAAAGGCTGCTGTGAATTGTAGCGCATGGCCTCGATTTGCCCTAACTAAATAAATACATTAATTCTTTCTCAACAAAAACCTGAGGTTGTGAACTGAGGACAGAGACTGTTGTTTTCACTCCTAATTCTTTAACCATCTGGAGATAAGCTCTGGGAGACATCCCCCGTGGGTCTCCACAATGTAGCCCACAGCAACAGGCCTGTAACTCAGGGTTCTTCAAAGGACCCTTGCTTGTTTATCAGTTAAATTTCGGTCACTATGAATTACATGACATTATAATTGCTTCACGTCAGAATCTGAACTTCCCCAGGCCCGGAGAACCACCTTTTATGGCCTAATGCCAAGGCCAGAATATCTCCAGACACTGTATGAAGATCTCTCCCCTGATAAGACGAGGCCATAAACTTTGGGTCTTGACAACCAGTCATTATCTCTAGGTCTAAGTAAAGGAAAAGACCTTTGTTTAAAATAAAAAAATGCATCAGTATTCTTTTATTCATATATAAAAACTTCTAATGTTGTTTATATTGATTAATCAAACAAAATGCTTTGCATATAATCATTCCATTTTATTGACATGTGTTCCTTGTAACTGATGTGTGTTTAAGTGTGATCTTTCTGCATTATCAGTTTGTTGATGGTGAAGTATTTTATTTATCCAAAGGATGTGTTTAAGTGACTATTAATAACGTATCCATTAGAGTGTCTTAGAACAAATGCTGTGCAAAAATAGTTAATGTGTTTAAATAATTGAATCATTTTTCAAATATTCGCTCTCAGACTGCAGGCTTACTTGTAGTTCCTAGGGTTTGTAAGAGTAGAATGGGAGGCAGAGCCTTCAGCTTTCAGGCTCCTCTCCTGTGGAACCAGCTCCCAATTCAGATCAGGGAGACAGACACCCTCTCTACTTTTAAGATTAGGCTTAAAACTTTCCTTTTTGCTAAAGCTTATAGTTAGGGCTGGATCAGGTGACCCTGAACCATCCCTTAGTTATGCTGCTATAGACTTAGACTGCTGGGGGGTTCCCATGATGCACTGAGTGTTTCTTTCTCTTTTTGCTCTGTATGCACCACTCTGCATTTAATCATTAGTGATTGATCTCTGCTCCCCTCCACAGCATGTCTTTTTCCTGGTTCTCTCCCTCAGCCCCAACCAGTCCTAGCAGAAGACTGCCCCTCCCTGAGCCTGGTTCTGCTGGAGGTTTCTTCCTGTTAAAAGGGAGTTTTTCCTTCCCACTGTTGCCAAGTGCTTGCTCACAGGGGGTCGTTTTGACCGTTGGGGTTTTTACATAATTATTGTATGGCCTTGCCTTACAATATAAAGCGCCTTGGGGCAACTGTTTGTTGTGATTTGGCGCTATATAAATAAAATTGATTGATTGATTGATTTTTCTCTGCCTTTCTAACACATGAGATTTTTTGTGAAATTGAGAGTTTAATGACGTAAGTCTCCTTTAAAAGTTAGAACAGAGTTTCAGCAGTTATGTTACTTTTTGTGAAGATTTTCAAGTGGATAAGACTATTATGATTCTTTTTTACAAATCTTGTATTGAGTCTGTTTTAACCTTTTCTATGTTGTGCTGGTATGGGAATCTCAGTCTTAAGGCTAAAAATTCACTGGTTAAAATAGTGAAGGCCTGTGGAAAGGTACTGGGAGTACCACAGAGTACGTTGTCTGACCTATACCACAGACAAGTAAAGAGGAAAGCACTGAGTATACTGTCGAACTCTGCTCATCCTCTTTTTAGTGATTTTCAATATTTACCTTCTGGCTCACGGCTCAGGTTTCCCTCTGTGAAGGGTAACAGATTTAAGTTCTCTTTTGTTCCTGCAGCCATTGCTGTTCTGAATGCAGGCCAAGGAAGGAGTTAAAACTGGAAGCATTTTAATGGACTGTATTTTAATGTTTGGACTGTAATTGTTTGTGATGCTGCACCATGGTAATGGTACTGGTGTGTGTTCTGTGTGTCATGTGTTTTTGATGTATTCTCAGGCTGCAGAACTGGTTGCCCCATAGGGGACACAAATAAAGTGAAGTGAAGTGCTCTCTCTCTCTCGTCTCTCTTGGAGCACTGCAACTCTATTCCTCTCTTCTTTTTCTTCTTAAATGCTTAATTTTATTTTTGGGTCAACAAGGAGCCATGCTAACCTTAGCTAAGCCACCACGTGGCATTCATGCCTTCATTCATTCGCTGCTATTCTCTGATAATTTAACAATGTAATAGCCTGAAGCTTTTAAGGTTCGTCAAGTATTTCGAATTTTTAAGAGAACTTCCGATATGAACTTTTCAAAATAATAACAAATTTATAGAAAAGCAACTTTCCTTTTCTGTACAACACTGCATTTAAAGTTTTTACCTTTTTTCTAAATTCACAAAGACTTTTAATCTGGCTCCAGTAAACTTTTTAAAAGCTACCAGAAACCATTTTCAACAAACACCTTCCACCTCTGGGGTCCAGCAAGCTGACGACCTGACAGTAAGCAGCCATCCTGTCGGTAAAGCCAGCCGACACAAGCCTTTGGGATCACCCAGGGAGACCACTGAGTTAACCCCTGACCCAAGTGAGCACACTGTAAAGAGCCTACCTCAACGACAGATGGATGGGTTGTCCAAGCCACCTCTTCAACGGATCAGCTAAGTGACCAAGTTAAAGGTTCCAGAAAAAGGGTTTTGTTGTCAATGGATGCAAAGTGGCTTCTTTTTAAACATATTCATATATTTGTTTAATAATTTTCTTAATAATAATTGGCTTAAAATTTCATCACTAAATTCTAATCAGATTTATTTACTTAAAGTCTTTAAGCTTTATCTCTCTTTCTTTCAATGTCTCATGAGTAAGCAAATTGTGTCCATGAATTACCTTATTTAATCACTGTCCACAAAAATGCCAGTAAACTGTTCATTTCTTGTATAATTGTAAATAAAATGTAAATATTTCTGCTGTGGTCCATTTTGTGTTCAGAAGGAAACCTTTGGTCAATCGTATCGTAGAATTCAGACTTTCAGACCCGAGACTGATTAATTAAGTTGAGACTGATAAATTAATGAATGTTTAAATTAAAGTACCTATGCTATAATTAGGTGGTGACCTGAGGAAATTAGATATTATTCTAATTAAATAATTATTAAACCATAAAATTGTTAATTATTTTGGTGACCCATTGAATGAGGTCTAGGCCAATCCAATTCAACTTGAGAGTTTAATAATATTTGCACTATTTTTGGTGCTCTCCGTGAGGCCAATAACAAACTGCGAGATTTAACTACTTAGTCACTACATTAAATTGGTGCCCGTGGGAGGTGCCATTCATTCCAAATAATTAAATTAATGTAATTTCATTACAGTTTACTTTATTGGTGCACCCATGTTGGTCAATTTAGAAATTCGCTACATTATTTATTAGTGCCCGGTGTGAAAGCATGTAAATTCGCTACAGAATGAAGCACTGTGACTCTAAACTTTTTAAGCTCTGGTTGCTCCGATCAGCTCCGCTGATTTGATCAGACCTGATCGATCAGGGCATCTTATGATCACATCGAAATGCAGCAACGAGGCTTTTGTTTTAAAGTCACAGCGCTTATTCAGGTTTGATCAGACCTGATCGATAAGGTTGTCTGATGAGCGCACCGACATGCAGCGACAAAGCATTTATTTAAAGTCACAGTGCTTATTTGGGTTTGATCAGACACACACAGAGAGAGAGAGAGAAAGACAGAGAGCAACAAAGAGATAGAGTGAGGGAGAGAGCGACAGAGGGAGAGAGAGAGCGACCGACCTGCTGTTTCTGTTGTATTTCTGGATTTCTGATTTGAGGTTCGATTCCCTGTTCTGAGCACACACACATCCATCAGTTAGATCAGCTGTTCTGAGCACACAGAGGTGCTGTGGCTGCATGATCCTATTCTCCAGCTGAGTCACACACTCAGTTTTTGGATGTGTACAGGAGCGCTGTGTTGCACAGACTTGCATGCAGTAACGCTGTGCTGCGCAGACCTGCTTAAAACTGCGTATTTTCTGTGTCCAGCGCTCTACGCTGAAGAAAATTAAACATGTTTAATTTCTTCTGTCCTACGCGCGTAGCCTTCAACATACTGCTGCCTAGGGAGCAAAAACTCGATGTAGAGCTGCTAAAAGTGGGCGTAGAGCTGCTCAACTCAGTGTAGATGATACGCCACAATACGCAGCACTACGAATATGCCAGTGTGAAAGGGGCTTCATAGAAAACTTTTAACTGGATTGTACAAAAGAGAGGAGCCCCTCCCTCCTGGAGAGAAGCGATCATTTCAATAATTCCTAAGGAGGGAAATGATGTTCAGGAGTGTGGGAACTACCGCCTAATTAGTGTTCTCAATCTAGATTCTAAATTGTTCACTTTTATTTTTGCACAGAGACTGGAAATATTACTACCTGACATTATTGATATTGATCAGACTGGGTTTATTCATCACAGACAAACCTCAGATAAGAAGAATATTGCACATTTTAAACCATTTACATAAAGATAAAATCAAATCCACCCTTGTAAGTTTAGACACAGAGGAAGCCTTTGACACGGTCAGGTGGTCCTTCCTGTATAAGGTTTTGAGGAAATTTGGATTTCAGGATAGTATTATTAAAATAATTCAAGCTCTCTATAACGAGCCCTCAGCCCATATTAAAGTTAAAGGGACCTTTTGGCCTCTTTTGTCTTGGAAAGAGGTTGTAGACAAGGCTGCCCACTCCCCCCCCCCCCCCCCCCCCTTCTATTTGATTTATTTATAGAGTCATTACTCATTAGGCCACCTGAAAAAAGCAGAGTCCAAGTATTGAAGGCATTGCAATGGCGGGAACGGTCCACAAGGTGGCGATGTTTGCAGATGCCATTTTGTTTTGCCTGGGTGACCCTGAGAGTTTTTTCCTTAACTTATGGCTACATTGTCTAAATTTGGTAAATTATCTGGACATAAAGTTGATATTTCAAAAACACAAGTGATGACTGTCAAATACAATCCCACTGCAATTTTAAAGAATACATTTAAACTGGGAGAATGATGAAATTAAATACTTGGGGATAAATTTAACTAGAGACCTTACAGGTCTGTTCAGGGTGAGCTACGTTCCACTATCTCAAAGGATAAAAGAAGATCTACGTAGATGATCTCTGGTTTCCTTTCTTGAGCTTGAGCTCAAGAATGAGTGCAATTAAAATTAATATCCTCCCCCATCTGCTCTACCTGTTCAGGAATCTACCAACTGAGGTCTCCGACACACAATTTGATGAGTGGGACAAATGGTTCTCTGGATTTATTTGGAAGGGCAAAAAAACCAAGAATTAGGTACCAGACTCTTCAACTGGCTAAGGCGAAGGGGGGTTTTGGCCTCCCTTGCATGAAAAATTATTATTTTACTTCCCAAGTAATCCCACTGCTTTATTGGTGCAATGAATCCCACCAGGCAAGGTGGAAGGAGATAGAGTTTGGCTTTTCTAAACAGTTCCCTATCCATGCTGCTTTAGCTGATGGGGTCTGATGTGTTATCTTGAGAAAGTGGGGAACCCCTGGTTAACTCACACTCTTCGGGTTTGGATGAAGGTGATAAACAACTGTGGAATCTATAAAATGAGACTGTTTAGATGGGTGGCCTACGACATATTTTATTCCAAACAGAGGCGAATACTGTTTTAAACTGTGGTCTAACACCGGTCTTATAACTTATCTCTCACTTACACAAAGGAGTTCTATACACTGTTTAGAATTTCTACAGGAAAAACATGGTTTCAAATGGAGTGACCTACACAGATATTTTCAAGTAAGATCATATGTTGAACATGAATGTAAATTAGCAGATTTCTCTGAGGTAGAGTCAAAGTTTTTCCTCATTATTAAATCTGCCTTCTCAGGGACTCCTTCCAAATCCATCTCCAGTCTATCTCTGGGTAGCAACAATAACATCTTTTATGTTAAAATAAAATGGGAAAGGGAAGCAGGTATTAAGTGAGGCAACCTGGAATGTGATATGGAAATTTCAATGTACAACATCCAACTTTATGGATTGGAGGGAGCACTGCTGGAAGAACGTTATCCGGTTCTTTAAGACACCTTTCCAGAAGAAATATAAAGACACTGGCATGACCTATTGGAAACAGTGTGGTTCAACAGGAGCTAACCACTACCATATTTTTTGGGAGTGTCACAAGTTGAACTTATTTTGGAGAGAGGTCAGTGACTCCTTAAGTAAAGTTTTTAATATTCAGATACCTTTAAGTTTTGAATCCCTTTACCTGGGGTACACTCCATTTATAAAAACAAGAAGAGATATAAAATTACTACAAATTTTTCTGGTGGCAAGTAAAAAATCTATTACCAGGAAATGGCTAAGTCCAAATCCTCCTACACTGGAGGACTGGGTGGGCATCATCCTGGAAATTTTCAAGATGGAAAAGCTGACCTCTCTACTAAAAAATCAGAAGGCCTCATTCTACCATATTTGGAAGAACTAGCTTGAATTCATAACCCATATGAGAGTAGATTTTGTCTGAACACATTGGTACTGTAACCCACCAAAAAGTGTATTATTACAATTATTGTTTTTGTTTTTTTTTTCTCATGGCGGCAGTGCTTGGCAGCACACCCCATTTGTTGTTCTTGTATATAGTGTACTTAAGTTGTTGAATTGCATAAAGGCAGGTTGGGTTGTGTGCTTGAAAACAAGATTGTTTACAATTCACCATGTGAAACATGTTCTCTTTTCTTGGATTTCTCCCTTTTTGATCCCTGGTTTCTGTTTTCGAATGTATGATGAGCTGCTGGCCTGTAATATTGTCTTCTCTTGGGGTGAAGGGACATTGCCAAGGAGACCTGGACTCACCTGGAGGGATACTCCGGTCTCTTCTTTAAAAAAGAGAAAGGGAATGCATCCTTGTATATGCTTTGTAATTTTATACCTGCCCTTTCTTAATAAAAATAAAATATATAAAAAAAAGAAAATGCCGGGTTGTTGTGCATTCAGATGCACAAATAGACATGTCAAGGGCTTCAAGATGTACAGATTCCCTTCAGATCCCAACAGACGAAAAATTTGGGAGAATAAAGTCAGCCATGTGGAATGGAAGCGAATTCATCATTTTCATGTGTGTATGTGTCTTAATGTGTTACGTTTGTATGTATGAGGTTATTGCCTCTGAAAACCCATGAAATTTACTTTTTCAAGAAAAAACAATGGTGTATTTTCAAAGCCCCTCCTATCCAGTTAATTGAAACAGTTAAATCATTTTAAGTTATAAGTGTCAGGTCGGGCGGGACCCCGTCACCAGGAGCGGCTGGCCCCCAGGCTAGGCTTAGGAGTGGAGGAAATCATGGTCTTTAATTCAGGCTTGGGTTTGGTACACAAGGAATCAGTCAGCATGGCACAGGTACAAACAGGGTCAGGCTGAGACGCAGTCATACACGAGCAGGGTTCAGAAGCACAAGCAAACACGACATCTGGGATGAGGCGAGAGGCATGGTCAAAGAATACAGAGCAAGGTTCAGAACATGGTAAGACAAAAATCAGGACTGTGAATTGGCGCTGGAAAGTGTACAAAGACAACAATCTGGCAGTGACGCGAAGGACTGTAAGGTTTAAATACAGGTGGACTAATCAGGATGTGAGATCAGGAACAGGTGGTGTTAATGAGGTGCACGTGAGGAAAGACCTACAAGGGGGCGTGGCTAGTGAACAAAGATTATACACGGGCAAGATTGTGAGGAGGGGAGTGCACAAAGTGGAGTGATGTCATAGACAAAGACACGTGAGCGGGTGCCAAGAGTGTGAGTGAAAGAAACAAGACAGGTTCAGTGAACACAATCAAATATGAGTGAGGGACAAAGACATGATGGAAGGTGCAGGGGTGTGGAGTGGAAACAAATGGCAAAAATGGAAATCAAGGGCAGAGTATAATACAACAATAAACCAGGCATGAACATGAGAACTGAAAGAAAATATCACCAAGACAAAACTAAACTGCAACTGACTAAGAAACCAAAGTGGCCAAACAAATTAAAAATAAAACAGAGACTGTGATAACAAAACCTGACACTAAAGCACAACAGATAATATAACCAATGAGAAGAACAAAATAAACAAGTGGTAAACAATGAAAACACAAACTGGCTGAACAAAAAAAGAACGGAACTGGACAATGGGTAAAGTATAAAAGTAGCAAAGAAACAAAGTCACAAAGCAAAATAGAACATAGAAGAAACACATGATGAAAATAAACAACTGATAAATCAAAGCGGGAACAGAAGATGCAAAGAAAGGGGCAAAAAAGGGATCGAAACCTGGATCAGGGCCGGGCATGACAATAAGCCCTACTTTGTTACATGTAGTATGTTCAGATTCTCTCCAGGCATCATGACGTAACCCAAATTAATATGTATATTTTGCAGACATGACGAGCGAAGCTCTTCAGCATCTCACCATGTCATTTAGGTCCTTCAGACTTTTTTGGGGGGGGGGAAGTAAATGCTTCAGTGGATCATGAGCATGGCTAAAACCTTCCAGCTTCTGGGGGGCTTCTCATCATAAGCTTAGGATACAGTTTCCTCCAAACGTATTGGAGCACTTGGTATTTCATACATGTTAGAAAGATTGAAAAAGAAAATAGGATTATAAAATAAAACCACTGTGCCTGGTGATAGAATCACTACGATGACCGCTCCAAGATGGTGGCCTCATTTCTTGCGCTTCAGCAACCAATGTGACATCTACTCCTCTTTATAATGTCTATGACAATGTTATCCGGTTTGTGGCTTTTTTTTTTTTTTTTTTTTGAGGATTTATTTCATTAATTTAAAAGAAAAAACAGAAAAGCAAAAGCAAAATTAACAAAACATTACAAACCATTGAATGAAAAGGAGCAGTTTGGAAGAACAAGTCATATATTCTGCCCCTTTTTTACAATACAATCTTGCAAAGCATCATCAATCGACATCATTGCATTTCTATGACTTTGTCACATGCCACCGACTTCTTTCCTAATTTTAACCATTATTTAAAAGACTACATCCCTAATAGATTACATTTTAAACTTCAAACATTCTAAACATTATTAACAGATTACATTTTTGGCTTTGTCACAGCCCACTGACTTATTTCATAGTTTCATACATACGAAATACATCAAGTTTAATACGTTTTTAAAATAATTTAAGCGACCTTGATTCTTTGATTTCTTTGTTGAGGTTGTTCCATAATTTTACACCATTCACTGCAATACTTGTTCTGAATCTTGGTTTTTTAAAGACTTCTATGCCCTTCAAATTATAACTACTTACTCTTTTTTCAAACATATTTTGAATGTTTATTGGTAAGGTATTGTTATTCGCTTGGTACATTATTTGTAGTAATTTCAAATCAACTAAATCATGAAATTTAAGTACCCTATACTTAATAAACAATGGATTAGATGGATCTCTAAATCGACTGTTGCCAATCACTTTTAAAGCTCTTTTCTGCAAAATAAATAAAGGTTGTGTATAAGTTGTACATGTTGATCCCCAGATTTCTACACAATAAGTCAAATATGGAACAATCAATGAATTGTACAATGTTAATAATCCATAACTATTTAATGAATATTTAACTTTATGCAAAACAGCAATGGCTTTCGCTATCTTTCCTTTTATGTAATTTATGTGTGACTTCCATGTAAAATCTTCATCAATCATAACTCCTAAAAATTTCATTTCTTTTACCCTTTGAATGTCCATTCCATCTATTTTTAATGACACATCATTTTTTTAACTCTGTCATTAAACAATATGAAATTTGTTTTATTAAGATTAAGTGACAACCTGTTTATATCAAACCAGTATTTCACTTTTTCCAACTCTGTATTTATCACTTGTGCTACTTCAATGTATATCTGATCCAGAGTAAAATAATGTTGTGTCGTCAGCAAATAAAATTCTACCAAGTACATTAGATATATTCACAAAATCATTGATATACAAAATAAACAGTTTGGGTCCAAGTACCGACCCTTGTGGTACTCCACACATAATATTACACAATTCTGATTTAGTATTATTTATCTGAACAAACTATTTTTTATTTTCTAAGTAGCTTTTTACCCACTGATGTGCAATCCCTCTTATTCCATATTGTTGTAACTTGTGAAGCAATCTTGCATGATTGATAACATCAAAAGCTTTTTTCAAGTCAATAAAAACACTTACCATATAATCCTTATTTTCTATTGTTGTTGATATTTTCTCTATTAATTCCATAATTGCCATATCTGTCGAATGTTTTGTTCTGAATCCATACTGAGCATTATTTAAAATATGATGTTTCTCAATGAATTTATCCAACCTTGTCACAAAAACCTTTTCCATAATTTTAGAAAACTGTGGAAGCAATGACACTGGCCTGTAATTTGAAACGTTATGTTTGTCTCCATTTTTATATAATGGGACTACCTTGGCAATTTTCATTTCATCTGGGAAAATTCCTGCTGACAGAGACAGATAACAAATGTAAGTGAATGGTTCAATAACAGTTTCTATTGTACTTTTTACAGTCATCATGTCTAAATCTTCATAGTCAGTTGATCTTTTGCTTACACAGTTTTTTTACAATATTCCTTATTTCATCTTTTTCCACATTGTCAAGGAAAATACTATTGACCGTATTTACAATTGTATTTAATTTATCTTCTACTATTGGTTTATTTCCCACCAGATTTGATCCCACCTTTGAGAAATAATCATTAAACTCATTTACAATTTCTTTTATATCATTTATCTCTTTATTTTCCTTGACAAGGTAATTCGGAAAAGTTGATTTCACTCCGTCACTTTCCATCACACTTTTTATAATTCCCCATGTTGCCCTCATATTGTCTTTACTCTTATTCAATAGTTCACTATAATAATCTCTTTTTTGTTTGTTTCCTAATTATTGTCAATAGTTTATTTTTATATTTTTTGTATCTGTGTTCTGTTTCCTTTGTTTGCATTTTTAAAAAGCACTTATATAAATAGTTTTTCTTTACACAAGCGTTTTTTATTCCCTTGATCAGCCATGGTTTATTTACTCTTTTCTTACTAGTTTTTATTAATTTACAATTTTTATTATATGATTTCATCAGTATTTTCATGAATGAACTATATGCTACATTAACGTCACCGACATAAACCTCTTCCCAATTTTGATTTTTAAGATCATAATTTAATGCCTCTAAGGCTTTCAATGACTTATCTCTTTTAAAGTTTATAACAGTTTTTTTTTGTACCTATTTTTATATTTAAATATTGAAAAAACTGGTAAATGATCACTGAGATCTGTCATCAATATCCCATTCTTAATAATTTCATCTGTTCTATTTGTGAATATATTGTCAATTGCAGTTGCACTTTGTAATGTATGATGTAATTCTGGTTGGTTTTGTTATCAAGGGGAATAAACCCAAGCTATTCATTGAATTCACAAAATCACTTACTCTTTGGCAACTGGAGCTTTCCACATTAACATTAAAGTCTCCACACATAAAGAGCGTTTTGTTTTTGATTTGATGGAATAATTCTATTATTTTGTCTGTAAATTTCACAACAAAAGAGTCTGGTGCTCTGTATACACAACTGATTAGAATATTTTTAGATGTTTCATGTACAATTTCCACTGTCACAATTTCTATGACATCATCTATAATTGTCATTTCTTTCTTTCTACAATTTTACATGTCAGATCTGTTTTTAGATCTGACATGTAACGGGTCCTTTGCTAAGGGCTATCTGGTCCCTGTACGACCGCAGCAGGAGCTTGGTTCGCATTGCCCGTAGTAAGTCAAACCTGTTTCCAGTGCACGTTGGCCTCCGCCAGGGCTGCCCTTTGTCACCGGTTCTGTTCATTATTTTTATGGACAGAATTTCTAGGCGGTGGAAACCACAGAATCTCGTCTCTGCTGTTTGCGGACGATGTGGTTCTGTTGGCTTCGTCAAATCAGGACCTTCAGCGTGCACTGGGGCGGTTTGCAGCCGAGTGTGAAGCGTCCAGGATGAAAATCAGCACCTCCAAATCCGAGGCCATGGTTCTCGACCGGAAAAAGGTGCTTTGCCCTCTTCAGGTTGGTGGAGTGTCCTTGCCTCAAGTGGAGGAGTTTAAGTATCTCGAGGTCTTGTTCACGAGTGAGGGACGGATGGCGCGTGAGATCGATAGACGGATCGGTGCAGCGTCTGCAGTGATGCGGTCGCTGTATCGGACCGTCGTGGTGAAGAGAGAGCTGAGTAGGGGGGCAAAGCTCTTGATTTATCGATCAATCTACGTTCCGATCCTCACCTATGGTCATGAGATTTGGCTCATGTCCGAAAGAACAAGATCACGGGTACAAGCGGCCGAGATGAGTTTCCTCCACTGGGTGGCTGGGTGCTCCCTTAGAGATAGGGTGAGGAGCTCGGTCACTCGGGAGGAGCTCGGAGTTGAGCTGCTGCTCCTCCAAGTCGAAAGGAGTCAGTTGAGGTGGCCCGGGCATCTTTTCCGGATGCCCCCTGGACGCCTCGCTGGAGAGGTGTTCCGGGCACGTCCCATTGGGAGGAGGTCCCGGGGAAGACCCTGCTTGAGCTGCTGTCCCCGCGACCCGACTCCGGATAAAGCGGAAGAAAATGGATGGATCTGTTTTTATGTACAAAGCAATACCTCCACCTTTTTTTTCTCTTCTATTTACAAACTATAACTCATATCCCTCCATTTGAACATCAGCCGGGTCATTTTTAAGCCAAGATTCTGTGATTGCAACAATGCTGAATCTATTTTTAAACTGGTTTAAATAATCTTTTATTTTTGACATTTTATAGTACAAACTTCGGATGTTTATATGTATGAGTGACAGGGTATCTTCAGTAATTTTTTCACTATTTAACTGTTTTTCTGTATAATACTCACAACCAATTGTAGTCAAGTCAAATATACTTTCATCAATATTGGTGTCTATGTCATATATTTTGTCATCTGTTTCCATGTTTAATCTGATTTTTTGTTGGTCATACTACCAACTGACGTCATATTCATTTGTCTACTCAGGTCTGTACTTTGTAAGGTCCTCCATGTCTCTGATTTGTATACCCTTTATCCCTTCTCTCACTCTGATCCAAACCCTACAGTTCCAGACCCATGTAGCAACAATATGTTTCTGTTTTTTTAATAGTCTTGCTTCCCTGGCAATATCTGCATTTTTTTTTCATTAGATGCTCATTTATATATACATTTGTTCCTTTCAGATTCTTTGCCTGTCTTAATAATTCATTTTTGTATTTTCTGCTTATAAATTGTATTATTATATTTGGTAGTTTATTTTTACTGTCTTTGGATGGAATTGTGTGACAGTCTGAAATACTGTCTTGATGTATGACAACACCTTTTTGATTTAAAAAATTTGTAACTTGCTGTTCTAATGTTTGTAATTCTTCAGGTGGTGCATCCTCCCCACTGGCTCCACCAGAATCCACCACCCTTGCGTACGACGGATGTTTTGTTTCCAAACCAATTATTATAATATCATCTTTTCTAGTATATTGTTCAAGTTCATCCACCCATTGCTCAAGTTTAATAATAATCTTGTCCTTTTCTTTAACAAGATTTTGGAGCTCCTTAATCTCCTTCATCAACTTGTCTAAATTGGACGTCTTTTGAAATACGATTCAATGAGGTCTTTATCTCCTCCAAGTCTTCCTCCATTTTCTCTGTCTTCCTGGTTGGTGCCATGTTAACTCCTGTAGCTCAGTACAGGCCACTGTAAAGCAATTCACACTCGTGGTCTCCACCACCTCCACCACCACAAATCCGGTCGCCACACACCAACCTTCCCCAATGTTGATCCCAGATATAGCCGCCACCAGCCTCGGTTGTAGACGCCGTCAGCCTCGGTCATAGACGCCGTCAGCCTCGGTCGCAGCCGCCGCAGCCTCAGATGTAGCCTCCGCTAGCTTCGGATGTAGCCTCCGCTAGCTTCGGATGTAGCCGTCTCCAGCCTCGGGTGCAGCCGTCGCCACCCCGGATGCAACCGACGCCGTGGGCCTGGATGGATCACCTCTTCCGCTGATGCCCCTGGCCTAGATGGTTCGCCTTCTCCACCGATGCCGCTGGCCTGGATAGGGTCACCTCCTGCGCCAACACCACGGGCCTGGATGGTTCCCTCCGCTGAGGCCGCGGACCTGGATGGTTCCGTCCGCCAACACCGTGGTCTGGATGGTTCTCTCCGCCGATTTTGCAGGCCTGGATGGTTCGCTCGCGCCGACGCCGCGGACCTGGGTGGTTCCCTCCGCTGATGCTGCGAGCCTGGATGGTTCACCTCCGCTAACGCCGCGGCCTGGATGGTACGTCTCCGCCAATGCCGCGGCCTGGATGGTATGCCGCCGGCCTGGGTAGGTCGCCGTTAGCTTCGCGGCCAATCCGATCTTTACTTTACTTACTTTCTTTCTTACTGATTTCTTACTTACTGTTACTGTTTTAATCAGAAAACTCAGCGAAATTCTGTGACACACTGAAATGTTCGATGCGCAGTGACACCATCTACCGCCATACCGCCATCTTGATCTTGACTTTTCTCCACTGGGGCTGAATTTTTGTGCCATTTCCGGTTTGTTCTTCCGTCTACCATAGAGCGAGCTTCGCGCTGCAGCGTGGCGCTCTGTTTGTATTTTTGCTACCGTGATGGATAATTACATGTATTCACAATCATCAATCTTCTCACTTCTTATTTGCTGCTCAATGTTTCAAACAAATCAATATCCCTTAACAATAAATCTGATATTGGAGCTCATACTCACAGAATGACTTTTGGGTATCCATGTCATGAGTGAAAGGCTGATGTTAATTGGTGGTATCAAACCTGCCTCAACATTATTTTTTATTGAAATATCTTTTTATTGAAATATCTTTTTTTACCATCTGAATGATGTGTCAATGACCTCAGCATGTACTCTTCAACCTGTCTTAAAGTCTGCTGCAGAAAACACACTGCCCTTTGCTTAAGGGCACTAAGGCAGACACAAAACTTGTGAAAATCTCCTGGGGTTTTTTTTGCCACTTTTTCACATCATTTTTGAACACTTTTCCTTTTTTTATTATTTCACCTCCCCCCCCACCCCCCGTTAAACCTGCCTAAACATGATTTTATTTTTATTAAAAATATAATCTTTTTTCCCATCTGAATGATGAGTCAGATTGTATATATTTGTCATTTTTATGTATATAGTGTATATTTATTTAAATTCTGATAAATTATACTCCTCTCCGGGAACCATCACCTTATCGTGGTGGAGAGGTTTGTGTGCCCCTATGAACCTGAGAGCTGTGTTGTCTGGAGCCTTTTTGCTCCTGGTAGGGTCTCCCATGGCAAACTGGTCTCAGGCGAGAGGCCAGACTAAGAATGGTTCATGAGACACCATGATAGAATGAGGTATAGGAAACGTGACCCGGCCCAGGGCCCTCATCATCTGGAGCCAGGCCTGGATGTAGGGCCTGTCAGCGAGCGTGTGGTGGCTGCACTTGGCACGGAGCCCAGTCAGGCACAGCCCGAAAAAGCAATGTGGACTTTCCATCTCCACCCTGTGGGCTCACCACCCACAGGGTGAACCGCTTGTGTCGGGTGCGCTGTCCTTTGGGTGCCAGTGAAAGTTGAGGGCCTCGACAGACCAGACCCGGGTGGCAGGGGCTAGCTCTGGGGGTGTGGAATGTCACCTCGCTGTGGGTGAAGGAGCCGGAGCTTGTGCGGGAGGTGGAGCGATACCAGTTAGATGTGGTGGGCCTCACATCGATGCATAGCCTGGGCTCCGGAACCACTCTCCTTGATAGGGGTTGGACCTTATTCTTCTCTGGAGTTGCTCAGGGGGTGAGGCGTCAGGCGGGTGTGGGGATACTCACGAGTCCCTGGCTGAGCGCTGCTATATTGGAGTTTACTCCAGCAGAAGAGAGGGTCGCCTCCCTGCGTCTTCGGGGGGGGGACGACTCTGACTGTTGTTTGTGCGTATGCACCGAACAGCATTTTGGAGTATTTGGCCTTCTTGGAGTCCCTGAATGGAGTCCTGTATGGGGCTCCAGTGGGGGAACGCCATTGTTCTGCTGGGGGACTTTAACGCACACATGGGCAATGACAGAGACACCTGGAGAGGTGTGATTGGGAGGAACGGCCTCCCTGACCTAAGCCCGAATGGTTGCTTGTTATTGGATTTCTGTGCTAGTCACGCACTGTCCATAATGAACACCATGTTCGAACATAAGGATCCTCATAAGTGTACATGATACCAGAGCACCCTAGGCCGAAGATCGATGATCGATTTTGTGATCGTATCATCTGATTTGAGGCCGCATGTTCTGGACACTCGGGTGAAGAGAGGGGCAGAGCTGTCACCTGATCACCATCTGGTGGTGAGTTGGATCAGAGGATGGGGAAGGACTTTGGACAGACCTGGTAAGCCCAAACGGATAGTGCGGGTGAACTGGGAACGTCTGGAGGAGCCCACTGTCCGACAGATCTTCAACTCACACCTCCAGCAGAGCTTCTCTAGCATCCCTGTGGAGGTTGGGGACATTGAACCAGAATGGGCAATGTTCAAAGCTTCCATTGCTGAAGCTGCAGCGGGGAGCTGTGGCCTGAAGGTCTTAGTTGCCTCAAGGGGTGGCAACTCTTGAACACTGTGGTGGACACCAGTGGTCAGGGAAGCTGTCCAACTGAAGAAGGAGTCCTTCCGGGATATGTTATCTCGGAGGACTCCAGAGACAGTTGCAAGGTACCGACAGGCCTGAAGGACAGCAGCCTCTGCTGTGGGGGAGGCAAAGCAGCGGGTGTGGGAGGAGTTCGGAGCAACCATGGAGAAGGACTTCCAGTTGGCACCAAGGTGATTCTGGCGGACCGTGAGGCACCTCAGGAGGGGAAAGGTTAGACCTTACCTGTGTGAAGCGCTTTGAGGCAACTCTGTTGTGATTTGGCGCTATATAAATGAAAGTAAATTGAAATTGAAATTGAAAATGGGGAACCATCCAAGCTGTTTACAGTAAGGATGGGACTCTGTTGACCTTAACTGAGGATGTAATCTGGCACTGGAAGGAACACTTTGAGGAACTCCTGCATCAGACCAGAGCGCCCTCTATCGTAGGGGTAGAGCTGGAAGCTGATGGAGGATTTTCCACAATTTCCCTGGTGGAAGTCACTGAGGTAATCAAACAACTCCGCAGTGGCAAGGCCCTGGGGGTTGATGAGATCTGTCCAGAAATGCTGAAGGCTCTGGGTGTGGAGGGATTGTCTTTGATGAGGCGTCTCTTCAACATTGCGTTGAGGTCTGGGACAGTGCCTAAGGAGTGGCAAACTGGGGTGGTGGTCCCCATATTTAAAAGGTGTGTTATGTGTCAGACTCGGTCGGAGCACCGACCCAGCGTTTGACAGGACCCAGCATAAAATAAGCAGAGCACGGTTCAAA
This sequence comes from Thalassophryne amazonica, assembly GCF_902500255.1. Lineage (NCBI taxonomy): Eukaryota > Metazoa > Chordata > Actinopteri > Batrachoidiformes > Batrachoididae > Thalassophryne > Thalassophryne amazonica. Next base: position 80,859,360 of record NC_047106.1, read on the forward strand.
GGATAACACATTTTAATGAAAGTGAGTGAAGTGATAAACAACTAAAAAGTCCGCGGTCTGGTGAGGTAGAAACACGGCGCGCTGTCAGCAGTGCAAACGGACCGGAGCCACAGCAGTTCGGACCCAGGGACCCCGCCGACACCCCCCAGGTGGCCGCGACAAACCGAGTCTGTGAAGAAAGAAAATATGAGGTGAGTCCAACACTCTCCACGCAGAGAGACACAGCTCAAAGGTGCACACAATCAGCAAACACTTCCTGGCTTAAATATATATATATCAGCTTCTCACCCTGCAGGCACGGAACACCTCAGTTCAAATCTCCACTGCAGCAGAAGCTGATTAGACAATTAGCATAACGTGACAGCTCAATACAACAAGGTGTGAGGGACACCAAATCTACTGTCATTACTTCATAAAAGTCACCAAAACCAAATTACCTCAGGAAGTGTGCTGAAGAGCGTGAGACCTCACCCAATCCTCCTTCACAGACTGTGGCGTCAAACCTGGAGCGGTCTCTGCGTCCGTAATGGTGAGATTGTTCTCCCGACGCCGATCTCACACGTCTACTCACAAGGTCGAGTCTCTGGCAATCACACACTGTGCATTCAAGGTTTAAGTGCAGCAATCTCTGATCAAGACAGAATACACCACAGCTGTGAGCCCTGATGACCTGCACGTGAAAACAAGCCTCAGGTGTTCAGGGTGAGGTCCTAATACTCAGCCACTCAGTCCTGAATGCATACCACCTGGTGGGAGAAACAGAAAAACAAAAACCAAGCCAGCCAAACACCCCAGCACACAACAAGGTGGACCAGAGAGTGTGTGCCAACTACAGGGGCATCATATTACTCAGCCTCCCTGGTAAAGTCTACTCCAGGGTGCTGGAAAGGAAGGTTTGACCGATAGTCAAACCTCTGATTGAAGAGGAACAATGCGGGTTCCGTCCTGGTCGCAGAATAACCGACCAGCTCTTTACTCTCACAAGGATCCTGGAGGGTGCCTGGGAGTATGACCACCCAGTCTACATGTGTTTTGTGGATTTGGAGAAGGCGCATGATGGGGCACCCCCGGAGATACTGTGGGAGGTGCTGCGGGAGTATTTAGTGCGGGGGGTTCCTTCTCAGGGCCATCCAATCTCTGTACCCGCAAAGCAAGAGCTGTGTTCCGGTGCTCGGCAGTAAGTCGGACCCCTTTTCGGTGGAGGCTGGCCTCCGCCAGGGCTGCGCCTTGTCACCAATCCTGTTTGTGATATTCATGGACAGGATATCAAGGCATAGTCGGGGGGAGGAGGGTTTCCAGTTTGGTGGGCTCAGGGTCTCATCACTGCTTTTTGCAGATGATGTGATCCTGTTGGCTTCATCGGCCGGTGACCTCCAACACTCACTGGATCAGTTCACCGCTGAGTATGTAACGGCTGGGATGAGGATCAGCACCTCTAAATCTGAGGCCATGATTCTCAGCAGGAAACCGATGAATTGCCTACTCCGGGTAGGGAATACGGCCTTGCCCCAAGTGAAGGAGTTTAAGTATCTCAGGGTCTTTTTCATGACTGAGGGGACAATGGAGCATGAGATTGGCCAGAGAATTGGTGCAGCAGGGGCGGTATTGTGCATTCGTTCTACCATACTGTTATCACGAAAAGGGAGCTGACCCAAAAGGTAAAGCTCTTGATCTACTTCGTTCCTACTCTCACCTATGGTCATGAGTGTTGGGTCATGACCGAAAGAAATAGATCACGGTTACAAGCGGTCGAAATGGGCTTTCTCAGGAGGGTGGCTGGTGTCTCCCTTAGAGATAGGGTGAGCAGTTCGGTCATCCGTGGGGAGCTCGGAGTAGAGTCGCTGCTCCTTCGCATTGAAAGGTGCCAGCTGAGGTGGTTTGGGCATCTGGTAAGGATGCCTCCTGGGCGCCACCCAAGGGAGGTGCTCCAGGCATGTCCATCTGGGAGGAGACCCCGGGGAAGACCCAGGACTAGGTGGAGAGATTATATCTCCACACTAGCCTGGGAATGCCTCGGGACCCCCCAGTCAAGGGTGGTCAACGTGGCAGGGGAAAGGGAAGTCTGGGATCCCCTGCTGGAGCTGTTGCCCCCGTGACTCGAACCCAGAAAAGCGGTTGAAGATGAATGAGTAACTGTTTTGTGCAGAAACATTGTCTTTTGGCAGTGTTGGGAGGAGATTGTGCACCTTATTGATATTATTAAAAAATGGCTCTTTGTGCAATTTTTATGAGGGGGGGCACTCAGAGGGGCCTCACCCGGGGAGTAATTCACTGTAGAACTGCCACTGGGTAAGATGACTGTAAAAGACTTATCAGTCTTTAAATTGAACATGTTGTACATATGTTTATTTTATAATAAACTTACAGATTCTCTTAATTTTTTCATTGCACAGAAAATAAAAACCTAAATAGAGTTGCACCTGATTAGTGGCCAGCAGACTCCATTAACCAGCATGTTGAACTGCCTTAAAATATTAGTTTTGTTCTTTGCCTGTGAATCCAACAAACATATTGAACATACAGCAGTGTGCTTTCAGAGCGCACATGCTGCTGCCAACGGACAATAGTCTGCAGTTTATCTGGCTTTAATCAAGCTGAAATACAGGTCAGACGCGAGCTGTTTCATCAGTGTACACACTGACTTTACTGACTTCACACCTACTGCTCCAACTAATGTCACTGTTTCCTGCAGATGACTAAAAAAAAAAAAATACATTCATTCCTGCATCTGCATGCATGTGTATCTGTGAGCAAACCAGATTTCCTCACTCAACACCTCCTTAACCATCCAGATACCTCAGTAGACATCACAGTTATTTTTATCCTCTCAGCCTCACGACTAGACCGTTATCAACAGTGAATAGCATCCATCATAAATGGGGAAAAACACACACACTGAGTGCCAATGTGTGTGTTTTTTCCCCAATGATGATGGAAAAAAAACACACACTGGCACTCAGTGTGCAGCACGGTGGATTAATGGTTAGCACTGCTGCCTCGATCGATTCCCACCTGTGGCCTTTCTGTGTGGAGTTTGCATGTTCTCCCTGTGTTTGAGTGGGTTTCTTCAAACACTCTACACTCTGTCTTTCTCTGCATTCTGGTCTGTAAATTACAGTTTTTATTCTAAAGTGTTTTTGACAGAGAGCAACTATTAGCCTGCTTCCAGTTTTAAATCTACAAAAATTTTTGAACAAGGTTGAAAATATTTATCAGTGTTTGTGCTTTTACTCACAGTTGGGACTTAGAACTGCAAAGTCTTTCAAAAATATGACTTCACTGAACTGTACAAACCAAAGGTCACGTTTCTGTAGTATGCGGTTAATGGCCCTCTTATCTGATAATCCAAATGGGAGCAAGTATCTGTATGAGATGTTAAATCCATTTCAGTCAGCCTTTATCTAACCAGCTACGTCAATGAAGTTTTTTTCTTTTTGTGATCTACCAATTCCCACCAGAGATTCAAGTTCAAAGACAGATTCTTTATCTTCTGTCTTTTCTGTAAAATTAAGTCGACTACCATCAATCTTCTTAAAAGAAGACTACAGAAAGAACACTCAAATGGCCCTCGACGCCACCAACTGGCTCATCTGATGCAGCCATCACCCACAGTGTGCTGCTTTAAGACGACCTATCAGACATCTGGTTTCTTAAGTCTGGAGGAACAAGGACAGGCACAGAGGAGGACACTCAGGCCCCTGGCAGAGGAGAGAGGAGCTAGACATTCTCAAGAGAGAGGAGGTGACTATAGCAGTAAATCATAGGCTAAAATGAACAGATGGCTTTTATTGTTGAAAATGCATGTTTGTTTGTTTTTTTTTTTGTTTTTTTTGACACTCCAGATGGATTACGGATGAAAAAAAAATAGTACTTTTATAATTTATGAAGGTCAACATCAAAAGATGTTTTACTTGCAGTGGACTCAACACAGCTAATGCAGTTTTGGTTCTAATTCTATAGTGCTAACCAACCAAGTGACCATGCTACCATACTGCTCCCCCCCCCCCCCCCACCCCACCCCCCAAAAAAGGCTAAACTGACTGAATACAAAAAATTTCAAAATGAGACACAAACTCTTGAGGATTGCTCCAAAAAGGAACACATTCCCATAGAACTCCATGTTAAAATGTCCAACTATAGAACAGAAATAAACATGTCTACAGCCTGGTACAAAGAAACTGTTTTCGTCTGTATAGCTTGTTTCCCCCTCCATAACAACTGCACTGTAAAGGTACACATAATTAGAGGTGTGGTCACTTTGAGTGACAGCTAGTGGTGCCCCTGTGAGCTGAGCTCAGAGATCCCGTCGCACACAGGCTGGTAGTTGTTGAGGAGGATGATGTCTGTCCTTTCTGAGCGTTTTATTACAATTATCTGTAATACTATTGCTTGCTTAGGGCCCTGTCCCACTGGCGTTTAGGAGGATTTGCGCATGAAATGAGGAGACAAAAGATGAGCGTCCGCAACAAAGGTGGGCGGAAATGACAAATGTCCCGGGGTGGATCAGCGAATACATGAGGAAGAAAAGCGGATATAACAGGGAACAGAAGCGAAGGCGACCGCGGAGGCGCCCCCATGAGGGGCACAGCGGCCGTGATGCATTCGCTTCATCCGTGCCCACTCTGTCTGCATGCGCGACATACCATTTGCGACCGTGATGTGGCCGTGCTGGGCACGCGTCATATCTGTTTTGCACGCTGTCCTGGTCCGCCTCCAAGCTGCGCCAACCCGTCAGTTGCGGATATCAGTGGATGACAAGGGATATGCGGCGCGTTGGTTGTGTATGTCCTGCGTATGTCTTCAGTATGTATTCAGGCAGTGATGCGGATCTCATCCGCAGCAGGATTTTTGAGCCGCTCAAAAATCCTGGCTGCGGACATGCGTACCTCTGCGGATGATCACGGACGTGTTCGGATGGCGGCCAACTCATACAGGAATGTTACACAGTTATTGCTGTTGTTTGGCTGATGTGGGCCACTTTTGTGCGCATTCCATCCGTAAATCCTCCTAAATGCCAGTGGGACAGGGCCCTTAATGGATCATGTATATGGAGCCCTAGAAGTGTCATCACAAAATGTTTGCATGTTGAGAGAATGTGCACACATTATACTGCATTGTGCGCTCATTTTACTATATTGTGCGCACAGTTTACTGTACTGTGTGCTCGTTTTACTAAACAATTTGTAAAACACACTCTCAGTATTGTCTTGACACATAAACATTGGCTATTAGTCAACAATCCAGGAGACAGTGTAGCTTACATTTCCCCATTACAAGTGGATCTGGTCAGGGTATATCATGGTTTGAGCATGGGCATCTGGTAAGGACACATTGAGAACTCTACCCATTCAGCATGGCATCATCTGGAGTTTAAGCACATTAAAAAGGACACTGAAGGTGAACCATCTCCGCCATCGTGAGTATGACGATGTAGGTCATATTATACAGTTCATTTTGAATGAACTCCAAGGTTCTGGGAGGTTACACGGGTAACACTGGATGTATTATAAATGTACAGAACAAGTGATGTGTGTATCATTCTTAGCACAACTGACCTTGAAAGCACCCAGCAAACGATGTTTGATGTGGGGTTTTATAAACAAGCATGCACATAACTGGTACTCATGGTGCTTGTGCATGCTAATACTAAATGATGCGCAGCAGAAAACAAGGGAAGCGCTTCATAAGAGGAAAGCAATGACAGATTGTAGGAAAAGTGTTTCCCTCTTCTGTGCATCAATGATTTTTTTGTTTTTGTTTGCACATATAAGCGAGATGAGTACCAGTTATGTGCACCCCTGATTAGAAATACACTTATTGGTTGAAACACCAAACAACTGGTGACTCCCAATGTTCTTAAGATTAGCGATGCTACCATGACTGATCGGCAATAAATTGCTGATGGCTTCTGTGAGTACTTTTCTGTAACCGAAATGTGCTCAACAAATAGGTAGGCCAAATAAGGTGTTTGATGGATATCTTGGTAAATCAAATGCCCCTTTCAATTCACTATTCCTATTCCTATTCTAATGAAATTTTGGAAATCATATCAACTTTTAAGTCCAAGAAAAGCACTGAGGTTGATAATATCAGTATGTGGTTGGTTAAACAATTTGCCCTGGGGTTGCTGGACCTGGTAACTGTTATCTGTAACAAGATCATGGCTGAAGGTTGTGTTTCTGATCAGATGAAAGTGGCAAAAGTTTTGCCAATTTATAAAAAAAAAACAAAAGATCAACAAAATTTTGCAAACTACAGACCAATTTCTCTCCTTCTGTGTTTGTCTAAAATTCTGGAAAAAGTAATCTATAAATGCCTTTATCATTTTATCATGTATAACAAACTGCTTTACAGACTGTAATACAGTTTGTCTCTGAAATAAAAAGATCACTTGAAAAAACTTTCAACGCTGGCAGTGTTCCTGGATCTCTCAAAGGCATTTGACACGATTGACCACTTTATAGTACTCCGTAAATTAAGTTATTACAGAGTCCGGGGGGCTGTGCTTGAGTGGTTTCAAAACGGCTTAAGTGGGAGGACTCAGTGTGCTGCTTATTACGGTTTTGAATCAAAGGTGAAGAATATTACATGTGGGGTACCACAAGGCTCTGCGCTTGGACTACTTTTATTTATACTCTATGTAAATGATCTCCCAAACACTATGAATAAGGCTAAAAGTATATTATTTGCAGATGATACCACTGTTTATTGGTCATCTGATAATCTGAATGCCTTGTATGATGTTCTCAATAGGGAACTTGCAGTTCTTTTGGATTGGTTCAGAGCAAATAAACATTTTTTTTTAATTGCAGCAAAACAAATTATATGCTATTTGGGAACAAATAGCATGCTTTGCACAGTCAAATGTTGCTCAATGGAAATTTAATTGAAAGAGTTAAGTGGACTCAATTTCTTTGCATCATTATAGAAGATAAACTTGGATGGTGTGAACATATTGATCAGTGTCACAAGAAGATTAGAAGTGGTATATACATGCTTAACATGAGCAAGAATTCTCTTTCCATTTTAAACAGGAAAATGTTATATTACAGTTTAATTCATTCACATTTTCTCTATAGCAGTGTGCTTTGGGGAATGGTGCATAAAAATACCTGAAACCCCTGGTCATACTTCAGAAAAAGGCAGTGAGAATTATGGCTGGAGCAAACTACAATGATCCAACGGCACCTCTTTTTCAAGGACTTTATATGGCACATCGATTCTTATGATAAGCTCAAGCCTTATGGCATATGCATAAATGGTCGCATTGATGGATTTAGGAGAAAAATTATTTGGCTAAGGGCTGCCTTCACAAATAGTGATCTGTGTGTGGTTGGGGGCTACTATGCAGAAGCGATAGAGAGGGTGGGGAGCTATCCAAGATCTTTGCGCACTGACATGGGAATTGAGAATGTGGTGTTGAGACACATGCAGGTGTTTTTGAGACAAAATGAAGAAATCAGAGCAGGACAATCAAGTTTAGAACAAGAGTAAGCAGAGCCAACCAAAGAATAGAGTTGGTGGGAGTGATGAGAAGACAAGACATCGAACACTGGATCCAGATGTTTAGCGAACTGAAAGATAAAGGTCTTTTCACAGGGGACTATCTGGACAAGGCGTTAATCCAGCTGTGTTTCATGGGACCCGTTCAGGTAAGTCATGCATGCACACTAATTATATAACCAAAGGAAAAATTGTCAGTGTCTGAAGTGCTTTTGTTTTTACTGCACATCTTAAATACAATATATACACATTTTAACTTACAAACACTCTGGGATTTCTTGGATTCATTCTAAATGTCATTGACCCTTGTGTATTAACTTTTTTCAGAAAAAGTTAAACGACATCATGAACATCTGGAATGCACACTGCATCCGCCCCTCTACAAATGTGACTGTGCCGTCTGGCGTACCTGATGTGATATGTGGCATGGCATTAATGCAGATGATTTAGCTTGTGTTTAAGTTAAACTGCACATTCTTAAGTTCTGTTCCATGCGATCTTGATACATTTGATTTTTGCACGAATGTGTTTCAAACTGTCCACATTTGTATATTCCTTTGAGGGACTTTGTTTGTCCACTACTAATTGAGTAGAGTTCTGTAGAGAAGATTAACAAACAACAGATATCACTTTCACCTGTGTTCACAGTAAATCTGAAAGAACATTAGTCAAGGAGCTGAATCCATTTATTTTGAACACATGATGTAAGCACCAGCCGAAAAATACAGTAATAAAAAGCAGAGTACACATAAGATGACTTCTGCAAGAACACATCATTTGCTGTTAAAATGCCATTGCTTGAACAAGTAACAGTTCCTCAGCATAACAATACAGGACATACTATATATAAAAAAACCCTGTTAAAAATGTTTGCTCTTAACCTTAAAAAAAACAAAACACATTTGCCCATATGAAAACACTGCACATGGTTCAGGAAAAAAATATATTTTTTATGCATAATAATTTTTGTTTCTTTGCTACATTAAAACCTGTAAAAACCTGTTTTGAACACTTGTGTAAGAATTCAAAAGAATGTTGTTTAATCCAGGAATGATTACAAAATTGGTCATTCAAACTGAAAATGATTTGCACAGTTCACTTTTAACATTATTTAACAATTAAATAACTTGAGTTGTAGGGTGGTCCTTATTTTGCAAAGCTTTGAAATTTAATCCTCTGACCCCAAATAGGTTCCAGTTGATGAAAAAACATGCAGTGTAAAATTTTGTCTGTTAATTATTAGAGGTAGCTCAAAAGCATTGAAATGTTGCTATTTTCTGCTATATAATGCTATACAAACTAAAGCTTAATGGTGCCTGACCCATCCTAAACAACATATCTAAAGTCCTGATGAAACCTCCTTGTTGACACTTTAGTCACTTTAAACCCCAATAATGCAGAGCAGCGAGGACACGAGGAGTAATATCAATCACAGTGAGTTTATATAGTGACAAATGTTCCGAAAGTGCAGAGGTGAATCAGCAATCCAAAAAAATCCCACAAACACAGTGGATACAGAGAACTGGTACTCATAAGGGAACCATGATGTGGAGTAACACACAGGAAACATTCAACAATGGACCAGTACCGACAGACAAACGAGGAAGTGCTTAAGTAACAGGTGAAAGTGACAGAAGGTGTGGAGACGAGAGGGTGGAACTGAAGACTCACGTGAATGAAACAGAGTGCAGAGAAATAAATAATACCATCATGAACATAAAAAGAACAACAATAACAAGAGAGAAGGAAAATAAACTACAATAATCACCCATAACTGAAGAGGAGAAGAAATCACAAAACCATGAACCAACATAGAACTTTAAAATGCAAGAGTGATCGAACAACATCAAACTATACAGTAAGGAAGTGAACAGAACACAAAGACTAATAATAATTAACACAGAAAAGCAGTATGAAAACTCAACATGTGAAGGACTGTGAAGGAGTGCAAATGGAAGAGACACAACACTACTGACAGGGGCAGATGTAAGGGTGGACAAGAGGGACCAGACCACAGACAAGAACAGACAAACCTATGCAGAACATAAGACTAAATGAACACATACACAAAGCGTAAGGAAAGAAACAACTGAATACACACAGAACATAATAATACTGTATATAAAGACTTAACCATCAACTAAAACCCAAGAATATAACAAAACCAAAAACCCCAGCCAAACAGGTCGTTGGTAGAACCACTACACTCCTGGAGCTACTTAGAAATTTTCAAGCTTTAGTCAGTATAGTGTTATAAAGCATGAAAATAGCAACATTTCAATGCTTTAGAGCTACCTCTAAAAATTTATTTATACAAACAAAATTTTATGCAGCACATATTCTCATCAATTGGAACCTATTCAGGGGTCAGATTATTAAATTTCAAAACCAAGTTGTTTAGTATCAGAACAGCTTACCAACTGTACAGCTTACCAACTGTAACTTTTTGAGGCATTGCAGTTTTGTTTTGTTTTTTCATAAAGCTAATGTAATACCTACGAGGGGTAATTACAGGGTAATAACCAGCAAAAGTGCTAATCAATATCCTATGGACCAGAAACAATCAACTAAGTTCGTCTACTGGAGTAAAAGTTGGATTACCGAACGTAGGAAGGGTGTTGAAAGACCACAGACCAAGGAATAAGTTTAAATTGCCAGCTTATTATTTACAAATTAGACAAAAGACAATGGACAACAATAAACATTAATTTCACAATACATTAACTCCTGTTTTAGGTAGCTAAGATCCAACACTTTTTAATTAAACCTTTGGTTTGATTTAATATTGGTTGTAAGTCTAGATTTAGTTCAAATTTAGTTTCAGGTTGCAAACTTTTTGTTAGTTTTAGTTCACTTTAGTTCTATTTTCAGTTGAGTTTTAGATTTATTTTTAGTTAACTCTGTTTAGTTTAAATTCAGTGAAGTTCACCTTTAAGTTCAAATATTCAAGTTACCCTTTTTAAAATCTACTCCTTGTTCAACACCATTCAAAGAAAAGTAATTGCATTGTAAAAATGATCTCTTTACAATATATTTGTTAATAGTCAAAATAAAAGTGATTCAGCAAAAGACTGAACAATCTGCATACCACAGTATCAAAATGAATATAAAGTCTTGTTTTCTTCCCAAAATGAATATAAAGTCTTTTTTTTTCCTTCTTCCCAGTTTTCAATAGTCCTTTACTTTGTTTGAATTAGCAGTTCAGTGTCCACGGCAGCTTTGCAGAAGTTTGGGTAAATCCTACCAGTTCAGAAGGAATATATGTACAGTCCAGCAGAGGGCGTTAACTCTCAGACAGATGCACAGATCAGAAGGTCAAAGGGCGGCTCGCCATCTTGTTTCAACCTCGTGCTCAAAGATGACTTAAGTTGGCTATTTCTCCAACCCAACTCTGAATGGCCAAGTCCTGTTTCTCCAATGTACAATTCGTCTCCCACACACGACAGGTTGAAAAAACAAAAATTACTCTTCTCTGTACCGTTTTTCTTAACAAAAATATCTTAACGTCTTTAGACTTCTATTTTCCTTCCTTCTTTCTCTCCTCTCCCGCAGCCCGCATCTGCTATGTGCGTATCTCCCTCGTCTAGCAGGAAAGACTCTAGAACAACCCGATTGGTTGCTGCAAGTTACACGGGTCACGCAGCAATGTGCATTTCAAAATAAAAGCCTAAAGACATTTTAAACCAAAATAACCATATTGACATAGTTATCTTTTTTTATTCAATGTATTTATTGATGTTTTATTAACAAGCTTTTACTTTAAAGTTGACATTGCTAACCTGGGTTACACTAACCAAACTATTGTGAACTGCCAACTGACCCTATGTAGCTAATGAGACAATCTAAACAAAATTCATTACCCAAACAGAACTAGTCAGCACACTATTACAATCATTCCTGAGGTCTGGGTAATTGTAGCAACCAACAGGTAATTTAAGAATGCGCCCACATGTGTGAGTCTGAGGCCTTCACTGAAAATCAGATGTTTCAGTGAACTCAACTTTAATGGAATGCCCAACCAAATTTGAGCCAGTGCAAAACCTCGGGACATTTTGTAAAGTTTGATGGTCAGCTTCCACAATGTAACGTTTCAGACGGCAAGCAACTGCATGCTGTATTGTGGTCATCTGATCTGGGAACTGGAGAATCTCCTTCACGGTCTTTGAATTTTTTTTTTTTTTAACCGTTGATGCAGCACTTCAATCGGGAGAGTGTGGACTAAGGTATCAACTATGGGGGGATATACATTGGTGCTTGGATTATAGACTTGTGGCCCATTTGTGTGAGTAATGGGACTAGATTATCTTTATTTGGCACCTGGTGACACTCATGGACATCAAGGAGGTCAAGCAGAGTTTCCATTTCGACTGAATCAATGTCATCCAAGGCACTGAGAAGAGCCTGTCTCTCCTGCTCCAACATATACTGTAAAAATCCATCGTTACAGCTGCTAACTGCTGACCCATACAGCACCTCCTCCAGGAATGGGGCTGCTAGCTGCACTGGGAAGTAGCCAGCACGTTTCCATCCCAAAACACACACTCTAGCAACAGCCTTCCATTCTTCAATTTGAAAATCATGCCTGATAAAAGGCATCATGCCCCATTATGCATCTCTCATAAAACTCTGACCAGAATTCCGTGATGCAGTCATGGAACAATCCTATTCCTTCTCCTTCGTCAAGCTGCCCATTAGACACTCGCATCTTAATGTAGATCTCTGACTCTAAAACATGAGGATCTTTAAATGCCTGGATAAGATCAGGGAGACAGGGTTCTCTCCGTACTAATAACATGAGACTGGGCACATGGTCACCATCTGACTCAGGGAAAGACTCTGCAACAGAAGGCTGCAACATCCCAGAGTCTTGGGGAGGAGATTCAGTAGAGGTCAGTTCAACAACTGAGGAATACACAGTACTACATGGCAAGGATTCAGCAGATGTTGAAGAGAGAGTGTGCTGTAGGCCTATTCCTGCAACTGTAGGTTCCAGCCCTGTAACTAATGGTTGGCTTAAAGGCAGTTCAAGGTCACTGACAGGCTGTGCAAATGGAGATGAATCAGCAGGGGTCATATTATCTTGAGCAAAAGACACTGTAACAGGTGAAGCCTCATTTCCTACCAATGTGTACTGGCCAGTCCAAACTACTGTGTCGTCCATGTTATTGTCTGTGGGAATATCAGTGTTGACAACATAGTCATTATCTGGTTCTGATGAGTACTGCCTGGTCTCAACAGAACTTTCTATAACATCTGCAGTTGAAATGGAGCTCTGGGGGATGGGGGGGTGATGGATGTCTTTCTCTATCACTACATCCCTTAACATGGTGCAGAGATACAGTCGTAGTATTCAAACTTGACTTATGTTATACAGTTGCTCTCCACTTCAATCTGTGAGGACTGAATTTCAGAATGGTAACATGAGAGTTTTTGTTCTGTGATGCCCCGTCTGGAACAAAATAAAATAAAAATAATAATAATATTTTCTGCCATGACCCTTACTTCCTCCACAGTTAAGTTTTTATCTGTGGTCAGATGCTTGGTTCCTCCGCCTTTAATTGCTTTCACTTGCATGTATTGCTGTTGTTTAGAATCAAACTCCATCCATCCTAATTCAATGTGCCTGTCCGTTTTTGCTGCATTCTTATTCCTCATCCAGGTTGGATTTTTTGAAGGATACGCTCCTGTTGTAGTTGATGATAGTCTTTGGCACAGTCAAGTCAGTATATGGCCTCGTCTTGAATTACTGGCTGTGCTGGATTGCCTACGAAAGGCCACAACAGATATACAGTCCCATGATTTAGGAATGTACTTTGCCAGGGTGACAGCACTCATTAGCAGTGTCACAGAAGGATCTGTGAGAAAGAAGAGAACATGGAAGAAGAAAGTTAACACTGAAAAGAATTCCCTTCGGCTGCTCCCTTGTTTGCACAGGGGGTCGCTACAGGAAATCCGAGATGGATCTGCACATTTAATCGGCACAAGTTTTACACTGGATGCCCTTCCTGACGCAACTCCACATTACATGGAGAAATGTGGCAGGGGTGGGATCTGAACTGGGAACCTGTCGCACCGAAACCAAGTACACAAACCACTTGGCCACCACCCCTGCAAAGTTAACATTGAATACTAACTAATAATATCAAAGCACAGCTGAGTGGACTTTAAACAGAGCCAGTTCTGTTATAGGTTATAGAAAATATAAGACCACTTAGGCTTATTGTTTTAAAGTAATCAAGAATAGTTTAGGCACAATATATGCATAGCCTAGGACTATTCATTCGGTTAAACATGCTGAATGAAAGTTGCTATTTTATGGGACCATCTTTGGTCTTGATTTGTGTCGAGAAAAATGAAAAATAATAATTTGCAGTTATTGAACTTTGGAGTTTTGCCACACATGGTGGCACATACTGCAGCAAGAATAATTATTAAGATACAAAACTGAATTAATTTTTACAAATATACAAGAAAAATGAACTATTTACTGGCATTTTGAGGATATGGACAATGATTAAATGATTAAAAGTTTTATTATGGTACACATTTGTTACTCATGAGATGTTGAAAGAAAGCAGTGAAATAAAGCTTAATAATTCAAGAATCATAACAGGAACACATCAGGTTAAATTGAATATATGCAAAGTGTTAATTAAACATACAAGAAAACATTAGAACGTTCATATGCAGATAAAATAATGTTCTTTGCACTGAAACAAAGAGGTGTTTTTCGAAACTGTTCGTTTCAATGATTTTTGTTCCCATGTTTCATTCTCACAAGCCAAGAATAGGCTGACATCTCTATCTTTCAAGAAGTTCCTCAGGCTATCAGATGTCAGCTCCATAGCTGGCTAGTCCAAGACCTAAAGGTCCAGCACAACAGACCTAGGCTACTCAAAAGATTACCAAATGAAGAGCTGGTCTGTGTTTTAACAATATTTCACTACCTTAAAGACATCAAGGGAACTTACCCTTCCTGTTGGGAAAGTGTAGTGACACGGACCCACAACAGGGGGCGTAAATGAACGGACAATGAAAGAGTCGAATATGAACGCTTTACTGTTGTGAATGAGCACAACCACAATACAGAGGAATACAGAATTTTGCAAACAGTCAATCCACAAAGGTGACGTGTGGGCAGGCTCGAGGATAGAAGACGTCTGTCCTGAGAAGAACCGGAACCACACAATTTCCTCCGCCACCGAACCTGGAGAATACTGGAGCCGCCAAGTCCCAAGTCCCCAGGTGGCCACCGTCTCCGAATGTCGGATCTGGTACTGCTGGCGAGGAGCAGAAACAATAAGATGTGGGTGTGTGCACACCCAGCAAACAGTCAGAAACGGGTGGGAAACACCTCCACCTCAAACACAGTACAATAACGTGCAGCGCCTGATAACCTATCCCAATTTGGCGTGAGGAGCGAAGTCCGTCGTCTTCCTCATGATCCCCAAATCCCAGCCTCCAGCTGCAGAGATTAATCAGGAACGCCTGCAAAGAATCTAGACAGTTGTGCGTTTGGCACCAGAAAACAGCTGAGAGTTTACCTTCACAGGTCGACGATATCTCGGCAACGAGGTGGAGATGACGTCCGGGTTTTATGGAGTAGTATGATGAAGTGTAGATGGGTGACAGCTGTCACCCCCGGCTGTGTCCGTGGCGGCAGCGCCCTCTCGTGCCTGAAGCCCGCACTTCAGGCAGGGCGCCCTCTGGTGGTAGGCCAGCAGTACCTCCTCTTCTGGCGGCCCACACAACACTTCCCCTCAAAACTTTCAGCTGTAGCCTACCAAACCTGGCTTGTTACACAACTAATAAAATGTGGGAATTAAATCATACAAAGGAATGGATTTAATTAAAAGCAAGATTTAAACGTGAGCACAAATTCATGAAATGGGTGCACATTTGATGGTAAACTTAGGTCTACACCTGCCTACTCTTGAATACCCTATAAGACTAAATGCTGCTATGACTCATGAGAATTTATCAATTTTTGGTAATATGGCTTTGGAAGTGGTCCATGCACTAAAATAGGCTATCATTGACTACTGTAATGGAATAAACATGATTACATTAGCAGGGCCTTTCATACCAAGGGTGTCAGTCTTCAAATTCACAGGGAGCATTCTTGGGACACAAACCTTGGACAAGTTCAAAGATGGCTAACCTTGAACTATTTTAAGTGGTCAAAAGGTCACATTTTGTTTCTTATTGTTATGCTCATGCAAGGGTATTTTAGCATTGCATTATATTTATTTTTACCAAATAAATCTAAATAAGTTTTTTAATTGTTACTGCTATGACTACAAGAACTGTCTCAACTTTATATAATTTAGTATAAAAAATAAAGAACGCAATGCTAAAGTACCATCCACCATATGAGCATGTAATTATTGAAAAAGTGTATAGCAAGAATGTGACCTTTTGACCACTTAAAATAGGTCAAGGTTTGCCATCTCTGAGCTTGTCCAAGGTCTGTGTCCCAAGAATGCTTCCTGTGAGTTTGAAGACTGTGGCAGTAATAGGACTGGACTTATGCTGAGCACAGACAGATGGATGGAAGAACACAAAGTCTTTGCAATATTTTGCCCTCAGTTAAAACAATGTCTAATAATAATAATAGCAATCACACCTTAAAGAAAATAGCACAGTGCTGTTTCCTGTTTCTTTATATTTTAAGAAGTATATTTCTTTGCTTGTCCCACATCAGGAACATTTCAACATTTGCTGTGCAGAGAACCTTGTGAATATAGATGTACTTCAGAAACTTCCAGTGATGGAGCTGAACACCAAAACCTGAAGTCCAGAAGGAAAGTAGCTCCAACACCTCCACCAAGAGGTTGAAGCTGCAGAGGAGACCATCTGGTTAAAATGTCCTGAGGGTCTTGAGGGTCATCTGTCATCTCTGAAAACCCGCACCTGCTGCTACTCTTCCAAATAAAACAAAGGTTCTTTAAAGAGCATCTATGTTATTATTTGATAAAGCTGTTTCCTTTCATATTTTAACATTAACTGAGTGCAATGATTCATTAAACATGTCCACGACATCAAAGTTCAGCCAAAAAGACAATTGCACAGGTAGAAGAAGCCCCGCCCCTATTTTGCATAATTTCAAAGCATTCACAATCACTGGAATAGTCAAATCCATATCTTAGTAATTGCTCTGTCCTGATTACAACATTGAAAACAGTCTCATAGACAATGAGGATGTAATTAATTGCTGAAATGACTAAATTAAAAAATAATAATTTCATCATGAGGTTTATGTCACATTTAGAAATCCTAATTAAGAAAAACACTGCAGTCATTGTTCCATCAACTCCTATTGTGTTTATAATAAATATTTGTTTATGGTGCATATGAATGAATGAATCTACCAGACTTAAAAATGTACACATTACTTCTCATGCTATTTTATTCGTCTAAAAATAAATGTCCAAGGAAATCTTTTCATCTTAAACAACAGATAAGTTATGATTTTAATTTACAGATGAAAAAAGATTTCTAAAGAATCTTTATCTTCTAATGTAAGAAACGTTTTTGGGGTTTTTTTTTGTCTGTTTTTACTTCAAAATATACAGTAATCAGAAATTAATCTTGACGTAAAAAAAAAAAAATTATAAGGATTTTCTTCAGAAAACTGCTGTGTATAAATTAACAGTTCTGTGACACATTTCTGCACTCTGTCCTCTTCTGTGTTTTGGCTTGATGCCTCATTTCTATTGGACATGTGAAGCTATGTTACAGCGCGCAGCGGTGAAAGTTGGACTAGGTTGAACTTTGTCCGCAGCGGCCTAATAACAAGCTGCAATGTGCAATACTAGCTTGCACCATGTCAAAAACATAATGCTTCGCATTGAAAATAATGGGTTTTAATGCCCTGAACGCGTGCTGTGTTAAAGGCCCTTTTTGGGGTGAAAGTCACTTATGTCAGGCCACCTAGCATACTCAAATAAAAATAACAGTAATGAAGTTTATCGTGTTCTTGCACCCCACATCACATACTTTTTCATTTTCAAGTTTCTGAATAAACTTTTTGCTCACACCTCTATCCCTCAAGAAGTCCCTCAGGCTATCGGCTGTCAGTTCCATCGGTTGTCACTGCAGGTGACCCTGCTACAAAGAGTAGAAGTCTGCTATAAACCGTCACTACCTAGTGGTGAAAACTAAAAAGGCTTTAAATAACTGCCTACGGTTATCATCACTTATCAATATGAACAGTAATGTTACAGCCTACTAGCAGCCCAAATCTCCACACAATAGTGACAGCGAACGGTGAGAAAATGTTGGAAATGACTAACATGCTCACGTTTTATTAATACGAGGGCTCAATTAACGGAAAACATACTCACGTTTTATTAATTCGAGGACTCAATTAGCGGAAAATTTGAGGGGTCAATTATCACAAATTATCACGGCCAGAAAAAAATGATGACTTTAAGTGACCTCTACCGGGTTCCGTACATGTTTTATTTAATTTTTTATGCCAATGGCATTAGCACTTTTAGCAGCTATTAAGAGCTTGATGATGTTAGGTCCAGTTAATCCATGGTACTGAGGAAATAAGTAGGTCAAAATTCTTAATATCCACAACCAAGTAAACCATTATGAAACCCACTGCCCAGTCCCTAACAGTATGATTTAATGAACATCTGAACCAAGGTTAGAGTCTTAGATTTGCTTGTTCAATAACTCTAAGATGGAGGTGTGTTCGGGCTCCATTTGTCCTGCCCTGGTCATGCAGCGGATCACCAACTGTCCACCTCTTTATTCATTTAAGAATTCATCGTCACATAGGCAGAGTAAGCACTGTCTACATGGCGAGACACATTTTACACAATTTTTGGCCTTCAAAAAGACTCTTCTGGGTCTCTGTAGAAAACTCATGAGTGATATCATGCATTTGTCCAGTATATACAGCAGTGTTCAGAATCATAGTAGTGCTATGTGAATAAAAGATTAATCCAGGTTTTGAGTATATTTCTTATTGTTACATGGGAAACAAGGTACCAGTAGATTCAGTAGATTCTCACAAATCCAACAAGACCAAGCAATCATGATATGCACACTCTTAAGGCTATGAAATTGGGCTATTAGTTAAAAAAGTAGAAAAGGGGGTGTTCACAATAATAGTAGTGTGGCATTCAGTCAGTGAGTTCGTCAATTTTGTGGAACAAACAGGTGTGAATCAGGTGTCCCCTATGTAAGGATGAAACCAGCACCTGTTGAACATGCTTTTCTTTTTGAAAGCCTGAGGAAAATGGGACGTTCAAGACATTGTTCAGAAGAACAGCGTAGTTTGATTAAAAATTGATTGGAGAGGGGAAAACTTATACGCAGCTGCAAAAATTTATAGGCTGTTCATCTACAATGATCTCCAATGCTTTAAAATAGACAAAAAAAAAAAAAAAAAAAAACAGAGAAGCGTGGAAGAAAATGGAAAACAACCATCAAAATGGATAGAAGAATAACCAGAATGGCAAAGGCTCACCCATTGATCAGCTCCAGGATGATCAAAGACAGTCTGGAGTTACCTGTAAGTGCTGTGACAGTTAGAAGACGCCTATGTGAAGCTAATTTATTTGCAAGAATCCCCCACAAAGTCCCTCTGTTAAATAAAAGACGTGCAGAAGAGGTTACAATTTGCCAAAGAGTGTGCATATCATGAATGCTTGGTCTTGTTGAATTTGTGAGACTCTACTGAATCTACTGGTACCTTGTTTCCCATGTAACAATAAGAAATATACTCAAAACCTGGATTAATCTTTTATTCTCATAGCACTACTATTATTCTGAACACTACTGTATCTATCTATACTATACTCAATATCTATATATACTATATATCAATATATATATATCTATATATACACTCAAAACCTGGATTAATCACGAGGATTCCTGGAGGTTACAACGGCTTCGCGGTGCGGCACTCTTTGGAGGTCCGATGGCTCCGATCAGCTGATCCAGGCACTGGCTACCAGCTCTGCAGCAGCCAGCAGTGCATCAGCGTGTGTAGGCGAGGCTCCGTGCAGGGAAATCTTCGCCCTGTTGCTCTGAGTTCTGAGCGGAATACCCTCACAACCCTGCGCATCGCGCTCATTAACACCAGGTCTCTCTCAAACAAAATTTTTATCTTGAATGACTTTTTCTCAACGCATGAGTTGGGTTTCCTCTTGTTGATGGAAACGTGGGTAAAACCAGGTGATGATAGCGTTTTTACTGAGCTCCTCACTCCGTGCTGCTCTTTCCTCAGTGCACCGCGAGCATCTGGACGAGGAGGCTGAGTTGCCACTGTCTTCAGGGATAATTTTACATGCAAGCCTTTACATGTATATAATTATTCCTCTTTTGAGGTACAACTGTTTACTTTGGAACTTGCTTCCCCCATTTTATTTGCTGTGCTATACCACCCACCTAAATACAATAAGGATTTTATTCAGGAATTTTCTGAGTTTCTGGCAGAGGTTGTGCCCAGATATGATCAAACCTTGATTTGTGGAGATTTTAATATCCACATCTGTTGTCCAGTTGATCAGCTGGCCATTGATTTTAAACAGCTTCTTACATGTTTTGATCTAATACAGTCTGTGGATGGGCCAACACATAATGCTGGTCATACTTTGGATCTTATTATTTCTCATGGCTTGTCTGTATCACTCACCGAAATATCAGACACTCCCATCTCAGATCATTTGCCCATCATTTTTGAAGTTCCTGTACCTCCACCTGTCAAAAAGGCTCCTGTCCCTGCCTCTTGCCGCCGGATTATTACCTCTTCAACAGCCGGAGAGTTTGCTACTGCCTTCATGGACATGGATTTATCTGCCTTGGATACTGATGGTCCTCCTGCATGTTCGGACAGTCTTTTATCATCTTTTTATTCTTTGTGCACTGGGATCCTGAATACAGTTGCCCCTTTCAGGCTTAGGTCCTCTAAACCAAGGGGAGATCCTTGGCTAAACGACTCTACTCGTGCCCTCTGACAGCGTTGTCGTCAGGCAGAGCGACGGTGGAAAAAGGATAGACTACATGTATCTCTGGAGATGCTGAGGGATAGTCTCACTCAGTATCAGAGAGCTGTGAAAGAGGCAAAATCCCAATATCTGTCCCATATAATTTCCACAAGTGGTCATTGTCCTCGTGTGTTGTTCAATACAATTAACTCTGTTTTGTGTCCCAACACATCTTCTTTAATGGACGCTACTGCTTCTACCTGTGAGGACTGCTTGTGCTTTTTTGTGACCAAAGTGAAGTCTGTGAGAGGTTTTTGCGACAGCAGCATCAGTGCAGACCTGTCTGATGCTGCCTCTTGCTCTGCAGTGTTTGACTGTTTTGAACCTGCCTCTCTCTCATCCCTTACAGGCACTGTTAAATGTATGCGAACTACAAACTGTCCCCTGGACATCATCCCAACCAGACTGTTGAAAGACATGTTTAACACTGTTGGTCCTTCCCTTTTGTTTTTAATCAACACTTCCCTAAGCTCGGGATGTGTGCCTGACGCTTTTAAACAGGCTGTAGTAAGACCGTTACTTAAAAAAACCACAGCTTGACCCGGCAATTTTATCTAATTTTAGACCTGTGTCTAATTTGTCTTTTATCTCAAAGGTTCTTGAGAAAGTTGTTTTTACACAATTGCAAAGGTTTGTAGATTGTAATTCTGTTTTGGAAAAGTTTCAATCAGGGTTCAGATCAAGACACAGCACAGAGTCTGCACTATTGAAAGTGCACAATGATGTCGCCCTGTCTGTTGATGGTAAATGCCCTGTTGCTTTGCTGCTGCTTGATCTAACAGCAGCGTTTGATACTGTTGATCATTCTGTTCTTTTATCCCGACTTAAAAATGTTGGTGTTTGTGGTACAGTATTGAAATGGTTTGAATCATATTTATCAAACAGGAAATTTTCTGTTATGATCGGTGACCTGTCCTCCTCTGTTGCCCCTCTGTCATGTGGAGTGCCCCAGGGCTCTATTTTGGGTCCCATTTTATTTTCTCTTTACATGTTACCATTGGGGTCCATAATAACAAGACACAAACTGTCATTTCACTGTTACGCAGATGATCTGCAAATCTATCTGCCAGTGTCATCAAATCGAGTGGACAACATTAAACGTCTCATGGACTGCATAGCCGATATAAAACGGTGGCTAAACCAGAATTTCCTCCATCTAAATGAGGAAAAAACTGACCATTTTCTTTGGCGACACCTCATTTGAAGATTTTGGGTTACTGGCTTCTAATTTTAAATCTACAGTAAAAAACCTTGGTGTCATTTTGGACAGTTCTTTAAGATTTGAAAACTAGATTGCCAGTGTGGTTAGAGCAAGCTTTTATCAATTACGTCTTTTAACAAACGTAAAACCTTTTTTAAACCGTTCAGACCTTGAAAAAATAATTCACGCTCTTATTAGTTCAAGGATCGACTACTGTAACGCACTTTATGCTGGAGTCCCTTGGTCCTGCCTGAATCGCCTCCAGCTGGTGCAAAACGCTGCTGCCCGTTTTTTAACAAATGTACGTAGACGTCACCACATCACCCCAGTCCTTTCTTCATTGCATTGGCTTCCAGTTTCTTTTAGAGTTGATTTTAAAATTTTGCTTTTTGTTTTAAAGCCCTCAATGGCCATGCCCCTCTGTACTTGTCCGAGCTCCTGAAGGTTCGGAGCTTGACCAGAGCCTTGAGGTCCTCAGATCAGCTCCTGCTGGACGTCCCTCGAGTGAAATATAAACACTGGGGTGATCGGCTTTTTCAGGCGCGGGGCCCAGACTCTGGAACAAACTGTGCCCCCCGACATGCGCACCATCACTGACTTTGGCCTCTTTAAATCTAGGCTTAAAACTCATCTTTTCAGATTGGCTTTCAACACGCAGTAGCACAGTGACACTTTACCTGAATGTATTTTCCTCTTTTAGTTGTGTGCATTTATTTATGTATTGTTTTAATTGTCTTATACATTTTAAATTGTTTTTGTTTTATTGTGAAGCACTTTGGTCACCTTCGGTGTTGTAAAGGGCTCTATAAATAAATGGTGGCTTAGTGGTTAGCACTGTTGCCTCACAGCGAGAAGGTCATGGGTTCAATTCCCGTGGCCTTTCTGTGTGGAGTTTGCATGTTCTCCCCGTGTTTGCGTGGGTTTCCTCCGGGTGCTCCGGTTTCCTCCCACATCCAAAGACATGCGGGTTAGGTGGACTGGACTCTTTAAAATTGTCCGTAGGTGTGTGTGTGGGTGTGTCTGTGTTTGTCTATTTGTGGCCCTGCAACAGACTGTCGTCCTGTCCTGGGTGTACCCCGCCTCACGCTCTATGACTGCTGGGATTGGCTCCAGCCCCCCGCAACCCTTAATTGGTAGAAGATGAATGAATGAATGAATGATTGATTGATTAATCTTTTTAGTCATATAGCACTACTATTATTCTGAACACTACTGTATACAGTCTAGTAATGCAACCTTGTTACATCCTGCAACCTACTTTGTAAGCACATTACACACCGTGTAAATAAAGTGGAAATGGACATGCCCATGTCTTAGACTGTGTGACACAGATCGTCAAGATAAGGCACATACAGTCAAAGGGTGATAGCTGCAAGGAAACTGAGTGACCGGGCTGTTAACTGAAATGTGCCAGCAGGAGTCCACCAAAACTGGCATTAAATATTGGTCACTTTAGTGATTGCCATATGTATCATTTTCATACTAAAATTCTTGGTGTTACATTCCTCCACACAAAGCTGAGAAATAAAACAGGACTCATTTCCTGCTCAGATAAGTTTTAGACTGCATTTTAAATTCGTCAACATCTTGACCAGCTGTTTTGTGTTAAGACTAAATAAAATGTATTATTTTGGCGTCAGTATGGAAACAAGTGCATACAGGTACAGGTATGACAGCCTGCGCTGGCATGAAAGTTGAAAGTGAGAGGAGAAATCAGACAGATTGGAAAATGGGACAAATGAAAATATGAAAGGAATAACTGAGAATGGCTGAGAAACAAAAGAAAAGGTCACAGCCATAATTGAGGCCATTCATCTTGGGAAAGTTTCAGGAGTAGGTGTCACCCAGCCCTGTAGTTGCTTTCTTCCTGAGCAGCTGTTGATAACACCATGTGGAACCAGGCCAGCCAGCTAAAGACACCCGTTAACCGCTGCAAAATTTTGGAATCAGTGTGGATGGTTTAGTATGTGCAACGTCAGTATGCAAAGCTACTACGGCCGGTGGTTCATGCAGTGTGGAGTGCATGAAAATCAGAAAGAATTATCAACTTCATTGTGGGACAGAGTTGAGAATCACACATCAAACTTTGAGAAAATGGGACTTAATAAGAGAACCAGCAGGTGAAGATTGTTTCCTTTGTTGAAGTGAAAGATTTCAACAATAGTAAGGAGGTGAGAGAGAAGAGGAGCCACTGCAGCTGACTGCAGGTGGTACAGGATAATGAAGCTCTAAAATACAAACATCACACTGGTGATCAGCAAACATAAAGCCAAATGATCCAGAGCACTGCTAAGACACAAAATTGGAAAAAGACAGTAAGATTCGGTGCGGGAAGAGAAGTAGATAAATAAGATGTGTGAACAGAAAAAGACCAATAAAAAGAGAATCATGAACAAGGGTTAAAAAAGTCACATTCGTCTGTAAGGGCCCCTTCACACATAGTGCGAATTTGGTCGATTTGTGCCTAAAGTGCGCATGAAGCAGGAATGCTATGCAATACGTGTAAAATCGGAGCTCCTTCTAATGCCTTGTACACATGTTGCTACAACTATTTGTTCACACCAGCAGCTGAAAGACAGAGTGTGCGCTGTGTGAACCCATCGAACCCTCTCACCTCAGATGTCGGCCAAATTCCAGGTGACACACATGCACATCTAACACCGCTCACATGGCACTTAGAAAATGTGTGGCCATTTGCACTATTAACACAAAAACAGTCAGCAGACAATCACTGTCATGCTGGCAGTGAAATTTGTGTAAGAGCCCCACGAGTGTGGCTGTGCACTGAACTGACAGGAGGTGTGGCCGCCGACAGAAGTGGCTGTGGAGATCTGTTGTTCTGGTCATCCCAGGTGGACAACACATACTGTGTTTGGGCGAACATGCACTACCAACTGCCCACTGTGACGCGCATGTGTCTGCTTGCTGTCATCACGTGGACATAAATAAAAAACATATATCACTGTGGTGCGGTGCTGCAGCGAGTGAGCGTGCGCACAGCTTGCACAGATGGACAGGCTGCTCCCAGGTTGAAACGGACTGACAGATCATAATACTTAGCGAGCGATCTGACTGTGACTGTGAGCTCTGTTCCACCTGACGCAGTGTCAGTCCTGCAGCACGCTGTCCACAAGACACGTGTGTCAGGCAGGACATGCACGCAGGCCAGCTGGACACACACCCCAGCAGATGTCGACATGATGAGACGAGCGAACGTCAGGGTCATCAGCCGGGTACCACCAATCCTTGATGTTTTGCCCCTTTGAACCCGGAACGTCTCCTGGTGGTGGGGCAGTGACTGGGACGTCTCCCATTTGCCCCCTGCAGCCTGCCCTTGAGCTAGGTTGTGCCCCAGCATGTATCCCTCCTTTTGAGCCAAAGCCAGAAGATACTTCTCTCCACCTCCTCTGCCAGGTCTTTCGTTGCTTTTCAGAGACCTGCCCCGCACACACCCACCTCCCTCAGGAGCTGGATGGCTGATGTTCCCACGAAGCCATGGCAGCCAACCTCCACAGGGTAAATAGTGGTCCTCCAGCCCGGAGGTCAGAGTATTTAAGCCTCTTCCGCTCCCATGCCACCTCCACGCCTGCTTCCCATGGGACAGTTAGCTCTATGAGAAGCACTGTCTTGGTGCTGCTGGACCACGGCACAATGTCTGGACGCAGGCTTGTGGTGATGATCTCGGCAGTAAACTGCAGCCTCCTGCCCAGGTCAACTCTCATATTGCAGTCCTGGGTCACAAACGATGACAACTGTGGAAGCCGACAAAGAGCTTGCATAGTGGTCTTTGTGCCTGTCTCCCCTTCATGAACAAAATCAATCAATCAATCAATCAATTTTTTTTATATAGCGCCAAA
Source organism: Thalassophryne amazonica (assembly GCF_902500255.1). NCBI lineage: Eukaryota > Metazoa > Chordata > Actinopteri > Batrachoidiformes > Batrachoididae > Thalassophryne > Thalassophryne amazonica. Next base: position 80,884,931 of record NC_047106.1, read on the forward strand.
TCACAACAAACAGTTGCCCCAAGGCGCTTAAAATCAATGTGCCGGTCCCTTGGTGAAGGGTGCCTTTTGCTTGCCTCCTGCCTCTGCCCCTCTAGGACCTCTGCCAGCTTTCTTAGGTCCTGATCATGCTGCCATCTGTAACGTCCTTGGGAGGGTGCAGTCTTGCAGCCTGAAAGGATGTGGTTGATGCTTGCACTCCTGGTGCTACAGAGAGGGCAGCATTCTTCTTTGCCCAGCCAGAGTTCTAGATTCCATGGGCAGGGGAGGGAGTCATACATGGTTCTCACCACAAAGCTAAGCCTAGCCTGCGGGATCTTCCATAGGTCGGCCACATAAATGGTTTTGCCAACCACGCCCTCCCATGTAGTCCATTCCCTCTGCATCCCTGAGCAACGGCCTTGATCTTGAGACGCTCGCTCTCCATGCGTGTCACCTCAGCCACAATCAGCTCCTTCCTCTCTTTGCTAGTTGCCTTTGACCAGAACGTTGGGGCTTCTCCATATCCAAGGCCAGCTCTCCCTACTTACACTCGGCCGATGATTATTTGTGCTGCAGCCTGCTTATTGCTTTGGCAACTTCAGCCTGGGCATCCCACTTAAGGCCGGTATGTACCCGGATATTGGCAGCTTTCACTGCCTGGTCATTTGACTCTCCTGCATATAGCCCAGGGTGATAGATTTCAATGGCAGCTGGAGGATGTTTCTCCCAAAAAGACCAGTCTCTGACAGGCAACACGACAACCCCAGCCATTTCCGGATAAATGTGTTTGATTTTCCATCCAGCTTGCTTACTGTGGATAGTGGGATCTCGCATAGCTTTAGTGGCCACATAAGCCTGTTGTACAGTGTGGTATGATAACACCAGGTCTTGAGTTTTCCCAGGTGCTGGCTTTGGGTGATTTTTGAGAGGCCATCTAATAGCTGCTTCATCACAGCTTTCCCTGCTGTCTTGTCTGAGAGCTCTGATGTATAGTATCTCCCCAGGCTTTTTATGGGATGGTCAGCAAGCATGGGAATCTTCTCCCCACCGATGGAAAAGATGGTGCGATCGTTTCTCACCCCCTTTTGGAGAGAGAGGCTTCAGGATTTAGCAGGTTTGATTTTTATTCTGGCTCAGGACATCAGCTTGTCCACTCTCTTCAGCAGCCTTGATGTACATGGTGCTGTTGGCAGGAGGCTGGTGATGTCATCCATGAAGACTCTCAGAGGAGGAAGTTTCTGGCCTGATGGCAGTCTGGATCCTCCTACCATCTGCCTTGCCCCGATGAGAATGACTTCAAACGCAGCCACGAAGAGGATGGGAGATACTGAGCACCCCATTGCGATGCCTACTTCCAGTTGCTGCCACCCGGTTGTAAAACTGTGGAGGGAGACGGCCAACTGCAGATCATTGAAGTAGCTTTTGATGATGGTCCTTATGAGCTGGTGGGGGAACTGAGCCATATGCATTTGCTACATCTAGCCACACAACATGCAGGTCAGTTCTTTTGCGCTTGGCTTGTTGGATTTGCTCCCAGATCACAAAAGAGTGCTCCACGCACCCTGGGTAGCCAGGGATGCCCACCTTCTGGCAGCTGGTGTCGACGCATCCATTCTCGAGCAGGTAGTTGGTCATTCAACATGCTAAGATGGAGAATAATATCTTTCCTTCGACGTTGAGCAAAGAAATGCTTCAGAACTGGCCAATGTCTCTTGAGTCCTTCTCCTCAGGGATGAAGACTGCAAAGGTTCTCCGCCATGTCTCAGGGATGGTCAGCTTGTTCCATGTGGCTCGCATGAGACTCCATAACTGTTTTCAGCACTGTCGGGCACTTGGTGGAAACGAGGCTGTCAGCATACGCTGGTTAAATCATCATGGTGTGATAGCTCCATAATGTATTCCACGTATCAAGCGTATTCAACACAGCACTTTTTATTTTTTTCAAAAACTATATGGATTTGAATCACGTGTGATTGCATCAGCCAAACTTGAACCTTCATGCGCATGCGTGAGTTTTTTCACGCCTGTCGGTTGCATCATTCGCCTGTGGGCAGGCTTTGAGTGAGCACTGGTCCACCCCCCTCGTCGGATTTTTATTGTCAGTGAAATGGCTGAGAGACTGCCGCTTTGCTCCATGAACTTTTTTTCAGAAACTGTTAGAGACAGCCAGTTGGAAACCATTCGAAAGATTCAGATGGATTTCGGTGAAGATTCTGTCAGCGTCACATGGATTAAGGAGTGTTAAAACCTTTTTAAAGACAGCCCACAGCGGTGGAGGGCACGCGGCGCACCGAGCGGCCATCGACAGGCTGGAACGACCAGATCATTTCTAAACTGAACGCTGTGTTGATCCGGGACATCATGTGACTACCACAGAAATGGCAAGAGAGCTGGACATAGCACTTTTGCTGCACATTCCACTGTTACAGGAGATTTTGTAATGAAAGACGTGCGGAGGATTTTGCGCGTCGGCATGGAGCCGCTCATTGCGCGCAACAAAAAAAAAAACACCTCCGTGTTGGAAACCATTCAGAATATTCAGACGGCTTTTGATGGCTTTTCAGTCGAGTGAGTATCCGAGAAATTGTGTAACAGCTGGACATGCACAACATGTCCTGTGAGACTTCAAACATGGAGGTGTTTTTTTTTTTTGTTGCGCGTTGTTAACAAATCTAAATCCAAATTAAAATAATTTAAAATGCTAGGAGTACGAGTTTTAAGATTGTGGAGGCCTGCCATTTTTTCTATTCAAGACCAGGCTGAACCAAGATCCTTTGCAGCCATTTTGCCCTACAAGATGGATTTGTACTCTTGTTTAGCTTTAAAAAGCTAAGCAAGATCATCAAGTTTATCTGTATTGTCTCATTTGACCCAGTTCTAAATGGCCTTGGCTGAGAAAGTAACCTGTGAGGGATGACATCGTACACAGGGAATGTTATAGACTCTTGGCAGCTTCACACTACGGAAACGGAAGATAAGCACCGGCCCGATGAGCCTCAGGGTCTACAAGGAATTACATGTTATTTCACTTATTCACAGCTGATGAAAATACATGGATTAGTTGTTGCAGGTAAGTATACACTAATGAACAGATGGTTTTGAATATTATAGTCCATATCTGCTAATCAACACCAAGTCATACACACAGCAGCTGTAACGAGAACTGATGCGAAATCAACTGTACCCATCAGAGTCTCTGCTGAAAAACACACAAGGTCATTCAGTTCCACAACAAGAGCACATTTAGAAGTTTCTCTAAATGATGATGCTCCATAGTTTCCTGGAGATTAATGGAAGAGTCACATAAGTTGCAAAAGATGATGTCTTCCTCCTCCACAGCAGTTGGAGTTTTTCCTATTTTCATAGACTGCTTCTATTACACCTCCTTAAACCATTATCTTCTCTGTCCAAATGTGCACATTAATGTGCTTAAATTTGCATATTTTTTTCCTTTTAATTAAAGTACATTGCTGAGTGTTGACCAAAGGTTTTGGAAAGACTGCCCTAAAATAAATGTTTATGTACTGGCTATTTCATTTCTACAAAGGTTATGTGCACTCATCCCTGCAATGGACAGTATAAACAATGTTTCTCTGCTTCTGATTTGCAGTCCAATATTGGGGACGAATAACAATCCGTATCTGTGTTGGTAGAACTGAACCAAGTCATTACAAAATTTGTTTTATTCTAAGCTCCACTATTTTATTGGGATCTGAGCAGTGGTCTGATTGATAACCAACAGAGGACACAACACTTCCAGATTAAGGAAATAGTATGCAGAAAACACTTAAAAACTGCATCAGTTCAACAACAGATTGAACAAACTGAATGAAGCGTTGCAAACACAGAAAACAAGTACAACCAACTACAACCCCAATTCCAATGGGACGTTGTGTGAAATGTAAATAAAACCAGAATACAATGATTTGCAAATCCTCTTCAACCTATATTCAATTGAATACACCACAAAGACAAGATATTTAATGTTCAAAATGTTAAACTTTATTGTTTTTGTGCATATATTTGCTCATTTTGAAATGGATGTCTGCAAAACATTTCAAAAAGCTGAGACAGGGGCAACAAAAGACTGCGAAAGTTGAAGAATGCTCAAAGAACACCTGTTTGTAACATTCCACAGGTGAACAGGTTAATTGGAAATAGGTGAGTGTCATGATTGGGTATAAAAGGAGCATCCCCAAAAGGCTCAGCCGTTCACAAGCAAAGATGGGGCGAGGATCACCACTTTGTGAACAACTGCATGAAAAAATAGTCCAACAGTTTAAGAACAATGTTTCTCAACATTCAATTGCAAAGAATTTAGGGATTCCATCTTCTACAGTCCATAATATAATCAGAAGATTCAGAGAATCTGGAGAACTTTCTACATGTAAGCGGCAAGGCTGAAAACCAACATTGAATGCCCGTGACCTTCGATCCCTCAGGCAGAACTGCATTAAAAACTGAGATCATTGTGTAAAGGATATTACCACATGGGCTCAGGCACACTTCAGAAAACCATTATCAGTTAACACAGTTCATCACTGCATCTACAAGTGCAAGTTGAAACTCTACCATGCAAAGCGAAAGCCATACATCAACAACATCCAGAAACGATGCTGCCTTCTCTGGGCCAGAGCTCATTTGAAACATCCATCCATCCATCCATCTTCTTCCGCTTTATCCGGAGTCGGGTCGCGGGGGCAGCAGCTCAAGCAAAGCCGCCCAGACCTCCCGATCCACACACACCTCCCCCAGCTCCTCCGGGGGAACCCCAAGGCGTTCCCAAGCCAGCTGAGAGATGTAGTCCCTCCAGCGTGTCCTGGGTCTTCCCCGGGGCTTCCTCCCAGTGGGATGTGCCCCGAACACCTCTCCAGCGAGGCGTCCAGGGGGCATCCGGAAAAGATGCCCGAGCCACCTCAACTGACTCCTTTCGATGTGGAGGAGCAGCGGCTCGACTCCGAGCTCCTCCCGAGTGACCGAGCTCCTCACCCTATCTCTAAGGGAGCACCCAGCCACCCTGCGGAGGAAAGTCATTTTGGCCGCTGTACTCGCGACCTCGTTCTTTTGGTCACGAGCCAAATCTCATGACCATAGGTGAGGATCGGAATGTAGATCAATCGGTAAATCGAGAGCTTTGCCCCCCTACTCAGCTCTCTCTTCACCACGACGGTCCGATACAGCGACCGCATCACTGCAGATGCTGCACCGATCGTCTATCGATCTCACGCTCCATCCGTCCCTCACTCGTGAACAAGACCCCGAGATACTTGAACTCCTCCAGTTGAGGCAAGGACACTCCACCGACCTGAAGAGGGCAAAGCACCTTTTTCCGGTTGAGAACCATGGCCTCGGATTTGGAGGTGCTGATTTTCATCCCGGACGCTTCACACTCGGCTGCAAACCGTCCCAGTGCACGCTGAAGGTCCTGATTTGACGAAGCCAACAGAACCACATCGTCCGCAAACAGCAGAGACGAGATTCTGTGGTTCCCAAACCAGACCCCCTCTACACCCTGGCTGCGCCTAGAAATTCTGTCCATAAAAATAATGAACAGAACCGGTGACAAAGGGCAGCCCTGGCGGAGGCCAACGTGCACTGGAAACAGGTTTGACTTACTACCGGCAATGCGAACCAAGCTCCTGCTGTGGTCGTACAGGGACCGGATAGCCCTTAGCAAAGGACCCCGGACCCCGTACTCCCGGAGCAGTCCCCACAGGGTGCCCCGAGGGACACGGTCGAACGCCTTCTCCAGATCCACAAAACACATGTGGACTGGTTGGGCAACCTCCCATGAACCCTCGAGCACCCGATGGAGCGTGTAGAGCTGGTCCAGTGTGCCGCGACCAGGACGAAAACCACACTGCTCCTCCTGAATCCGAGGTTCGACCATCGGTTGACTTCTCCTCTCCAGTACTCTGGAATAGACCTTACCGGGGAGGCTGAGGCGTGTGATCCCCCTATAGTTGGAACACACCCTCCGGTCCCCCTTCTTAAACAGAGGGACCACCACCCTGTCTGCCAATCCAGAGGCACTGTCCCCGATCGCCTCGCAGTGTTGCAGAGGCGTGTCAGCCAAGACAGCCCCACAACATCCAGAGACTTAAGGTACTCAGGACGGATTTCATCCACCCCAGGAGCCTTGCCACCGAGGAGCTTTCTAACCACCTCGGTGACTTCGGCCTGGGTAATGGATGAATCTGCCTCTGAGTCCCCAGTCTCTGTTTCCTCTTCGGAAGACATGACGACGGGATTAAGGAGATCCTCGAAGCACTCCTTCCACTGCCCGACAACATCCCCAGTCAGGGTCAACACTTCCCCACCCGCACCGTAAAGAGTGCTGGTGGAGAGCTGCTTCCGCCTCCTGAGGCGTCGGACGGTTTGCCAGAATCTCTTTGAGGCCGACCGATAGTCCTCCTCCATAGCCTCCCCGAACTCCTCCCAGACCCGAGTTTTTGCCTCTGCGACCACATGGGCTGCGGCACGCTTGGCCTGCCGGTACCTGTCAGCTGCCTCTGGGGTCCCACCTACCAACAAAGATAAGTAGGACTCCTTCTTCAGCTTGATGGCATCCCTTACTTCCGGTGTCCACCAACGGGTTCGGGGTTCATTTGAAAACAGACAGATGCAAAGTGGAAAAGTGTGCTGTGGTCTGATGAGTTCACATTTGAAATTGTTTTTGGAAATCATGGACTTTGTGTCCTGCGGACAAAAGAGGAAACAGACCACCCAGATTGTTATCAGCGCAAAGTTCAAAAGCCAGCATCTGTGATGGTTTGGGGGTGTGTTAGTGCACATTGCATGGGCAACTTACACATCTGTGATGGCACCATCAATGCTGAAAGGTACATCCAGGTTTTGGAGCAACACATCCAAGCAACGTCTTTTTCAGGGACGTCCCCGCTTATTTCAGCAAGACAATGCCAAGCCACATTCTGTATGTGTTACAACAGCGTGGCTTCATAGTAGAAGAGTGTGGGTACTAGACTGGCCTGCTTGCAGTCCAGACCTGTTGCCCATTGAAAATGTGTGGTGCATTATGAAGCGCAAAATACGACAATGGAGACCCTGGACTGTTGAACAACTGAAGTCGTACATCAAGGAAGAATGGGAAAGAATTCCACCTACAAAGCTTCAACAATTAGTGTCTCAGTTTCCAAACGCTTATTGAGTGCTGTTAGAAGGAAAGGTGATGTAACACAGTGGTAAACATACCAATGTCCCAGCTTTTTTGAAGCATGTTGCAGGCATCCATTTCAAAATGAGCAAATATTTGCACAAAAACAATAAAGTTTATCAGTCTGAACATTAAATATCTTGTCTTTGTGGTGTATTCAATTGAATATAGGTTGAAGAGGATTTGCAAATCATTGTATTCTGTTTTTATTTACATTTTACACAATGTCCCAACTTCAGTGGAATTGGGGTTGTACACAAACCTATATTGTAATAGCCTAATGGCATCTGTGTGTGTGCATGCCGCTTAGATCATGGAGAAACTGGGGAGAGCTGACATTTACATTTGGTATGCTTATGTATTTTGGGTGAAGGATGAATGCTGCGAAAAGAGAAAGTTGATGGGACTAATATTTTTGGAGAAATTAGCAATATTACCAAATCAGTAAACAATGGACATTGTGCAACAGTGCACCATGGGAGTTCGGGTTTTGGTGTTTTAAATGTCGCTGTGGTTCATGTTAGTTTAACAGTGCTGTTAGTGTTATTGATTTATTGTGTTTTTGTAGTTCAATTGATTTTGTCAGTTTAGTTACGTGTCAAGTTGCTGTTAGCATATGTTACAGGCTTAGCCTGTTACTTTACGAGGTAGACCTTGTGGGTAGTGTATGCATAAAGCCATGCTGCATTATGGGAAATAGTGTATGCATAAAGCCATGCTGCATTATGGGAAATAAAGTGCTCTTAAGCGCCTCTTCTGTTAAGCAGTGTGTGTGTGTGGAGTCGGGTTTTTCTTTGACCTGAGTGTTATGAATGGGACCGGAGCGGCAGGTGTTTTTGGCATCTGCGATGCAAGTGCATGTCCAGCCTGCAGCGGTCAGTTTTATGAGTACTTACTTGCCTCGAAAAGTTACAGCTAGTTATCAGCCTGAAGCTGTGGAGTGTCTGTGTTGCTGAAATTTGGAAATAAAGTCCAAGTTCAAGTGATAAAACTGCGTTGTGCATGCAAGTCTGTCGGCCTCCACACATCAGAGTTAACCGGACCGATAAGCCAGTTACCAGCTGCAACGAGCCACGGCTTCAGCATATAAACCAGAGGTCTCTCTACCACGGTTCAGAACCGGAGTCTGGAAGAAGGTAACACATAAGTAAAACTACTGCATTTCATGTCTTCCACCGCCGTCTCTGTTTGTGGGTGTGTCAAAATATAAGCACCTGCTTGCGGCAGAATGCAGAAAAGACAAAAAGCTGTGCATGCGTGAGTGTGTGCATGTATGTAACTTCAATCATGCGTAAACTGGGGAGAGCTGACATTTGTTGTTTGGTATGCTTATGTTTTTTGGGTCAAGGATGATAGGACTAATATTTTGGGAGAAACTACAGATATTAACTAACAACACTGAACAATGGACATTGATAATTACATTCACATACACCACTTCTCTGCGATGTGGTGTGCCACAATGTCCAGCAGCAGTTTGAGTTGTGCATCTTCAGATTTGATTTCATTTATTTGGCTACAAAATACATGTACATAAATAAATACAGTACATACAATTGCAGAGAATAACACAACAAAGCATTAAACATATCAACATTCTGGGCCCCCAAAAAAAAAGAAAAAAGAAAAAAGAGAATAAATCCAGATCCTGTCCCTCCTCATCCTCCTCTGCACAGGACTCATCCAGCCTGCTGCCCCTGCCTGCACACCAGATTGTAGTCGGACCGGCTGCAGAGCCACTTGACAAGGGGCTGCTGGACTCGCTCTGTCATTATCGCACCACTTCCAGAAGCACAGTTCCTCTCTGATCACATAAAAGGCACAGCATGTGGCCAACCCCTCACATATTGTCTCATGTTGTGCACTTTCTGATGTGCAGAATCTAAAGTGAGAAGGGTTTGAGATGCCTGCAATAACTCTGACTACTTTGAGAGAAAATCTGTCACGCAAAATTTTTGGTCATGTTCAAAATTCAAGCAACACAAGAGTGATGCTCTGTGACTCACAAGGAGACTGCAAACCTTCGTGAATGTTAAGCTAAATTTCAGAAACTCCCTTGCGAACACCGTTCACAATTTATCACACCCCAGTGAGATGCCAGCCTTAACACAACCCATGTAGTTCAGGCAGTCCATTATCTTTCTTAGCAGGACCGAGTTTATTTTTAAATTTATTGATTGTTTTACTCTGAAGCTAGATGTAGTTTCACATTTTATTATTTGAACAGCAGACATCAATAAAAGTCCAGGGGGCAGCAACATGTTGATGTGTTGTTAGTACTTCCATTGTGTGGTGGAGTTTTGCAAAGCATCTGTATTTAGGTGCGTTGTATGAATTTACACCAGACAAGCAGTGGTGAACTAGTGGTTAGTGTGCTTGATTTTATTGCAGCAGGTTCCTGGTTCAAACCCTGCAACATTTCTTCACATATCTCCATGTAATGTGGATTTCTGTCAGGAAGGGCATCTGGTGTAAAACTTGCGCCAAGTCAAGATGGCAACTGTGAGTGAAAACAAAGGAGCAGCTGAAGGGACTTTTTTTGGGTGAATTTGTATCAGACACACTATCAATGTAAACTGTCAGATGCATTCTCTGTTTGCAAGCATTTTGCTCAGTTATATAGACATTTTTTTTTTTTTTTTGCTGCAACTACCTTCTGAGTTTCGTTGAAATTTGGAAGAGTTGTGGCCTCTTTCAGCCACTGTTAACGCAGCCTAAACAATAATGTTTGAGAAACCAAGACATGGATACAGACAAAAACATAACGTCAAACAATCATATCAAAAAACAAAAGCAGGTTGTGACCTCGCTGATGTCCCTGAGATAGTTTGCAGGTTTAGTTGAGGCTTCAAGGTCACACCCTTCATCTGAATAACGACATAGTTACTGTATATGAAGAGTTGTGAATGTCACAATGAACACGATCATGTTGGTTATAAAGAAATTACAGACACTGAAGACTTATGTTATTCATGAAGCAAATTTAGTAAAGTAGCCCCACATATTTGCTATATTTTTAATACAATTAACAAAAAAGTTTGTAACTTTTCTGGATGCTGTCTACAAAGTGCTGTGATGACTGTTTTGACTTGTGTTTGAAACTTGGATGACCCCTTTTAACCTTGATTCTGGCTTTTCCCTGTGGTGAGGCTTTTTCTCAGCAGGCCCTCACTGCTTAAACTAAAATCAATCACATTTTATAGCATGGTCCCACCCGCACCACTGGCAGCCACAGGCAAAAACAGGCAGGAGTGCTCATGCTGTTTTTGCCTTTTTGTTCATTTCTTTATTTTAGTGGCATTGGCTGTCCATATATATAATCATCTTTCATTTCATATATATGCAGGCTGCCAAAGTGTGACACTTCTCTAAACCATTTTTTCTCTTCAGCTGCCACATCAATTCATGCTAAATCACATTTATGTAAATTCTTAAGGGCCCCTTCACACATAGTATGAAAAAGTACAACTCAGGGCAACTCACGGCAGAACAGCTTGTATGAACGAACCACGATAACATTGCGCAGATGGGAAGGCGTACGACAGTACATGCATGTGGGAACACAGTGCGAGCAGCTGCACCATATCACACTGCTGATGTGAACAATAAAATAAAAACCAGCTGCATAATTAGTGAATATCACTGGGTTGATATAAATAATATATAAAAGGGGACGCAATACAGAACCCTGCGGTTAAATAACCCTGGTTAATTTTAAAAAATGCCATTCACAGGATTGGAGCCTGTAAGCTCTGACTACCAGATGGAAACTTTACCATTGCGCTACCATCGCTGGCCTGTAATCAGTGTTGGAAAATGGCTGAAATCAACAAGGACATGAAGGAAGTGCGCTGTGTGCAGCCGCTGCAGCCCGGCGCAAAGGTGAAAGATGTTTTATATATTTCCACGTGAGTACAGCAGGCCAGACACGCCCGGAGAAATGTTGTAAATTCATGTTCTTCCAAACATGGAATGTGTTCTCAGGCTGGGATGTCCAGGACAGAGATCTTTACAGCTGCAGCGTTGAGTGGTCATGCACCCCCCACCCCACCCCCCCGTCTGTTCAGCCCCCAGACCAACGTGTCACTCTGTGTTATGTGATCATTCATTTTCGTTATTTGTAATGTAATTGTGTATGTAGGTATTGTCGTAATTATTTATATAACTGTCCTGGCGGTGGTTTCTGTGTTTGCAATGTGTGCACTGAGCTGTAATCAGTGGTGGGCACAGATCACCAAAAAATTTACTTCGATAACAGATAAATCGATAACTGAAAAGTTATCTTCGATAAAGATAAAACGATAAATCACCCAAAAATGTATCGGAAGTTCCAGATAACCGATAAATTCCAGTATTGTCTCCAGTATAGTAGCAATTTCTATTTCAGTTTCAATGTATTAATTTATATAGGGCCAACTCACGACAAAGTTGCCCCAAGGCGCTTCACACAATTCACAACACAAATTAATCTAAAATTAAAATTAAAAGCAAGAAAAGCACAATAAAAAGATAAAACACAGTAGAATAAAAAGAAATTACAAAGCAAACACAAACAGATTAAATTAATCATAAGACAGTCTAAAAAAGTGGGTCTTCAGTCTTGATTTAAAAGTCTCCACCGTGTCAGACTGCCGAATAACAGCAGGTAGATCGTCGGACCACGGTAGGAGAAGGCTCTATACCCCACAGACTTCTTGTTCATCCTCGGAACACACAGAAGCCCTGTGCCCTGTGAACGCAAGGGCCTCACAGGTACATAGGGCTTAACCAAGTCCGCCAGGTTGCCTCTACTGGTGGTTGGCTCTCACTGCGGTATTGTATCACTTCCTGTTCCGGAGCACAGCGGTGTTTTTCTGTATCTGTTAGCTGTTTAATCTGCGCAGTTAGATTGATCTAGTTATCTAGATTACGATTTGTTTCCCAGTGTAATCTTTACATGCCTTAACTAAAGCACTCCTTCTGCTGAATCACCTCTAAATTATTTACACATTATTCACTTTGCGTGTTTTTAGGAATCCGCTAGGTTAGCGTAGCTACTAGCTCTTAGCCGATTTAGCATGGCGGCTTCTCCTGTCTCTCCCGCACTTTTCTGCTCTGGGTGTGAAATGTTTAGTTATTCCTCGGCCTCCTTTAGCAGTAACGGTACTTGTAATAACTGTAGCTTATTCGTAGCTTTGGAGGCCAGGCTGGGCGAATTGGAGACTCGGCTCCACACCGTGGAAAATTCTACAGCTAGCCAGGCCCCTGTAGTCGGTGCGGACCAAGGTAGCTTAGTCGCCGTTAGTTACCCCCTGGCAGATCCCGAGCAGTCGGGAAAGCAGGCTGACTGGGTGACTGTGAGGAGGAAGCGTAGCCCTAAACAGAAGCCCCGTGTACACCGCCAACCCGTTCACATCTCTAACCGTTTTTCCCCACTCGACGACACACCCGCCGAGGATCAAACTCTGGTTATTGGCGACTCTGTTTTGAGAAATGTGAAGTTAGTGACACCAGCAACCATAGTCAATTGTCTTCCGGGGGCCAGAGCAGGCGACATTGAAGGAAATTTGAAACTGCTGGCTAAGGCTAAGCGTAAATTTGGTAAGATTGTAATTCACGTCGGCAGTAATGACACTCGGTTACGCCAATCGGAGGTCACTAAAATTAACATTAAATCGGTGTGTAACTTTGCAAAAACAATGTCGGACTCTGTAGTTTTCTCTGGGCCCCTCCCCAATCGGACCGGGAGTGACATGTTTAGCCGCATGTTCTCCTTGAATTGCTGGCTGTCTGAGTGGTGTCCAAAAAATGAGGTGGGCTTCATAGATAATTGGCAAAGCTTCTGGGGAAAACCTGGTCTTGTTAGGAGAGACGGCATCCATCCCACTTTGGATGGAGCAGCTCTCATTTCTAGAAATCTGGCCAATTTTCTTAAATCCTCCAAACTGTGACTATCCAGGGTTGGGACCAGGAAGCAGAGTTGTAGTCTTACACACCTCTCTGCAGCTTCTCTCCCCCTGCCATCCCCTCATTACCCCATCCCCGTAGAGACGGTGCCTGCTCCCAGACCACCAATAACCAGCAAAAATCTATTTAAGCATAAAAATTCAAAAAGAAAAAATAATATAGCACCTTCAACTGCACCACAGACTAAAACAGTTAAATGTGGTCTATTAAACATTAGGTCTCTCTCTTCTAAGTCCCTGTTGGTAAATGATATAATAATTGATCAACATATTGATTTATTCTGCCTAACAGAAACCTGGTTACAGCAGGATGAATATGTTAGTTTAAATGAGTCAACACCCCCGAGTCACACTAACTGTCAGAATGCTCGTAGCATGGGCCGGGGCGGAGGATTAGCAGCAATCTTCCATTCCAGCTTATTAATTAATCAAAAACCCAGACAGAGCTTTAATTCATTTGAAAGCTTGTCTCTTAGTCTTGTCCATCCAAATTGGAAGTCCCAAAAACCAATTTTATTTGTTATTATCTATCGTCCACCTGGTCGTTACTGTGAGTTTCTCTGTGAATTTTCAGACCTTTTGTCTGACTTAGTGCTTAGCTCAGATAAGATAATTATAGTGGGCGATTTTAACATCCACACAGATGCTGAGAATGACAGCCTCAACACTGCATTTAATCTATTATTAGACTCTATTGGCTTTGCTCAAAAAGTAAATGAGTCCACCCACCACTTTAATCATATCTTAGATCTTGTTCTGACTTATGGTATGGAAATAGAAGACTTAACAGTATTCCCTGAAAACTCCCTTCTGTCTGATCATTTCTTAATAACATTTACATTTACTCTGATGGACTACCCAGCAGTGGGGAATAAGTTTCATTACACTAGAAGTCTTTCAGAAAGCGCTGTAACTAGGTTTAAGGATATGATTCCTTCTTTATGTTCTCTAATGCCATATACCAACACAGTGCAGAGTAGCTACCTAAACTCTGTAAGGGAGATAGAGTATCTCGTCAATAGTTTTACATCCTCATTGAAGACAACTTTGGATGCTGTAGCTTTTTATTTTAACTATTAGAGAAAAAATTACTCATAACCATCCCAAAGACGTATCGTTATCTTTGGCTGCTTTCAGTGATGCCGGTATTTGGTTAGACTCTTTCTCTCAGATTGTTCTGTCTGAGTTATTTTCATTAGTTACTTCATCCAAACCATCAACATGTTTATTAGACCCCATTCCTACCAGGCTGCTCAAGGAAGCCCTACCATTATTTAATGCTTCGATCTTAAATATGATCAATCTATCTTTGTTAGTTGGCTATGTACCACAGGCTTTTAAGGTGGCAGTAATTAAACCATAACTTAAAAAGCCATCACTTGACCCAGCTATCTTAGCTAATTATAGGCCAATCTCCAACCTTCCTTTTCTCTCAAAAATTCTTGAAAGGGTAGTTGTAAAACAGCTAACTGATCATCTGCAGAGGAATGGTCTATTTGAAGAGTTTCAGTCAGGTTTTAGAATTCATCATAGTACAGAAACAGCATTAGTGAAGGTTACAAATGATCTTCTTATGGCCTCGGACAGTGGACTCATCTCTGTGCTTGTTCTGTTAGACCTCAGTGCTGCTTTTGATACTGTTGACCATAAAATTTTATTACAGAGATTAGAGCATGCCATAGGTATTAAAGGCACTGCGCTGCGGTGGTTTGAATCATATTTGTCTAATAGATTACAATTTGTTCATGTAAATGGGGAATCTTCTTCACAGACTAAAGTTAATTATGGAGTTCCACAAGGTTCTGTGCTAGGACCAATTTTATTCACTTTATACATGCTTCCCTTAGGCAGTATTATTAGACGGTATTGCTTAAATTTTCATTGTTACGCAGATGATACCCAGCTTTATCTATCCATGAAGCCAGAGGACACACACCAATTAGCTAAACTGCAGGATTGTCTTACAGACATAAAGACATGGATGACCTCTAATTTCCTGCTTTTAAACTCAGATAAAACTGAAGTTATTGTACTTGGCCCCACAAATCTTAGAAACATGGTGTCTAACCAGATCCTTACTCTGGATGGCATTACCCTGACCTCTAGTAATACTGTGAGAAATCTTGGAGT
Organism: Thalassophryne amazonica; assembly: GCF_902500255.1. Lineage (NCBI taxonomy): Eukaryota > Metazoa > Chordata > Actinopteri > Batrachoidiformes > Batrachoididae > Thalassophryne > Thalassophryne amazonica. Next base: position 80,900,159 of record NC_047106.1, read on the forward strand.
CATTTTTGATCAGGATATGTCATTCAAAGCGCATATTAAACAAATATGTAGGACTGCTTTTTTGCATTTACGCAATATCTCTAAAATTAGAAAGGTCTTGTCTCAGAGTGATGCTGAAAAACTATTTCATGCATTTATTTCCTCTAGGCTGGACTATTGTAATTCATTATTATCAGGTTGTCCTAAAAGTTCCCTAAAAAGCCTTCAGTTAATTCAAAATGCTGCAGCTAGAGTACTGACGGGGACTAGAAGGAGAGAGCATATCTCACCCATATTGGCCTCTCTTCATTGGCTTCCTGTTAATTCTAGAATAGAATTTAAAATTCTTCTTCTTACTTATAAGGTTTTGAATAATCAGGTCCCATCTTATCTTAGGGACCTCGTAGTACCATATCACCCCAATAGAGCGCTTCGCTCTCAGACTGCAGGCTTACTTGTAGTTCCTAGGGTTTGTAAGCGTAGAATAGGAGGCAGAGCCTTCAGCTTTCAGGCTCCTCTCCTGTGGAACCAGCTCCCAATTCAGATCAGGGAGACAGACACCCTCTCTACTTTTAAGATTAGGCTTAAAACTTTCCTTTTTGCTAAAGCTTATAGTTAGGGCTGGATCAGGTGACCCTGAACCATCCCTTAGTTATGCTGCTATAGACGTAGACTGCTGGGGGGTTCCCATGATGCACTGTTTCTTTCTCTTTTTGCTCTGTATGCACCACTCTGCATTTAATCATTAGTGATCGATCTCTGCTCCCCTCCACAGCATGTCTTTTTCCTGGTTCTCTCCCTCAGCCCCAACCAGTCCCAGCAGAAGACTGCCCCTCCCTGAGCCTGGTTCTGCTGGAGGTTTCTTCCTGTTAAAAGGGAGTTTTTCCTTCCCACTGTAGCCAAGTGCTTGCTCACAGGGGGTCGTTTTGACCGTTGGGGTTTTACATAATTATTGTATGGCCTTGCCTTACAATATAAAGCGCCTTGGGGCAACTGTTTGTTGTGATTTGGCGCTATATAAAAAAATTGATTGATTGATTGATCAAACTCTGTTTTGCGAAATGTGAAGTTAGCGACACCAGCAACCATAGTCAATTGTCTTCCGGGGGCCAGAGCAGGCGACATTGAAGGAAATTTGAAACTGCTGGCTAAGGCTAAGCGTAAATTTGGTAAGATTGTAATTCACGTCGGCAGTAATGACACCCGGTTACGCCAATCGGAGGTCACTAAAATTAACATTAAATCGGTGTGTAACTTTGCAAAAACAATGTCAGACTCTGTAGTTTTCTCTGGGCCCCTCCCCAATCAGACCGGGAGTGACATGTTTAGCCGCATGTTCTCCTTGAATTGCTGGCTGTCTGAGTGGTGTCCAAAAAATGAGGTGGGCTTCATAGATAATTGGCAAAGCTTCTGGGGAAAACCTGGTCTTGTTAGGAGAGACGGCATCCATCCCACTTTGGATGGAGCAGCTCTCATTTCTAGAAATCTGGCCAATTTTCTTAAATCCTCCAAACCGTGACTATCCAGGGTTGGGACCAGGAAGCAGAGTTGTAGTCTTACACACCTCTCTGCAGCTTCTCTCCCCCTGCCATCCCCTCATTACCCCATCCCCGTAGAGACGGTGCCTGCTCCCAGACTACCAATAACCAGCAAAAATCTATTTAAGCATAAAAATTCAAAAAGAAAAAATAATATAGCACCTTCAACTGCACCACAGACTAAAACAGTTAAATGTGGTCTATTAAACATTAGGTCTCTCTCTTCTAAGTCCCTGTTGGTAAATGATATAATAATTGATCAACATATTGATTTATTCTGCCTTACAGAAACCTGGTTACAGCAGGATGAATATGTTAGTTTAAATGAGTCAACACCCCCGAGTCACACTAACTGTCAGAATGCTCGTAGCACGGGCCGGGGCGGAGGATTAGCAGCAATCTTCCATTCCAGCTTATTAATTAATCAAAAACCCAGACAGAGCTTTAATTCATTTGAAAGCTTGACTCTTAGTCTTGTCCATCCAAATTGGAAGTCCCAAAAACCAGTTTTATTTGTTATTATCTATCGTCCACCTGGTCGTTACTGTGAGTTTCTCTGTGAATTTTCAGACCTTTTGTCTGACTTAGTGCTTAGCTCAGATAAGATAATTATAGTGGGCGATTTTAACATCCACACAGATGCTGAGAATGACAGCCTCAACACTGCATTTAATCTATTATTAGACTCTATTGGCTTTGCTCAAAAAGTAAATGAGTCCACCCACCACTTTAATCATATCTTAGATCTTGTTCTGACTTATGGTATGGAAATAGAAGACTTAACAGTATTCCCTGAAAACTCCCTTCTGTCTGATCATTTCTTAATAACATTTACATTTACTCTGATGGACTACCCAGCAGTGGGGAATAAGTTTCATTACACTAGAAGTCTTTCAGAAAGCGCTGTAAGTAGGTTTAAGGATATGATTCCTTCTTTATGTTCTCTAACGCCATATACCAACACAGTGCAGAGTAGCTACCTAAACTCTGTAAGTGAGATAGAGTATCTCGTCAATAGTTTTACATCCTCATTGAAGACAACTTTGGATGCTGTAGCTTTTTATTTTAACTATTAGAGAAAAAATTACTCATAACCATCCCAAAGACGTATCGTTATCTTTGGCTGCTTTCAGTGATGCCGGTATTTGGTTAGACTCTTTCTCTCCGATTGTTCTGTCTGAGTTATTTTCATTAGTTACTTCATCCAAACCATCAACATGTTTATTAGACCCCATTCCTGCCAGGCTGCTCAAGGAAGCCCTACCATTATTTAATGCTTCGATCTTAAATATGATCAATCTATCTTTGTTAGTTGGCTATGTACCACAGGCTTTTAAGGTGGCAGTAATTAAACCATTACTTAAAAAGCCATCACTTGACCCAGCTATCTTAGCTAATTATAGGCCAATCTCCAACCTTCCTTTTCTCTCAAAAATTCTTGAAAGGGTAGTTGTAAAACAGCTAACTGATCATCTGCAGAGGAATGGTCTATTTGAAGAGTTTCAGTCAGGTTTTAGAATTCATCATAGTACAGAAACAGCATTAGTGAAGGTTACAAATGATCTTCTTATGGCCTCGGACAGTGGACTCATCTCTGTGCTTGTTCTGTTAGACCTCAGTGCTGCTTTTGATACTGTTGACCATAAAATTTTATTACAGAGATTAGAGCATGCCATAGGTATTAAAGGCACTGCGCTGCGGTGGTTTGAATCATATTTGTCTAATAGATTACAATTTGTTCATGTAAATGGGGAATCTTCTTCACAGACTAAAGTTAATTATGGAGTTCCACAAGGTTCTGTGCTAGGACCAATTTTATTCACTTTATACATGCTTCCCTTAGGCAGTATTATTAGACGGTATTGCTTAAATTTTCATTGTTACGCAGATGATACCCAGCTTTATCTATCCATGAAGCCAGAGGACACATACCAATTAGCTAAACTGCAGGATTGTCTTACAGACATAAAGACATGGATGACCTCTAATTTCCTGCTTTTAAACTCAGATAAATCTGAAGTTATTGTACTTGGCCCCACAAATCTTAGAAACATGGTGTCTAACCAGATCCTTACTCTGGATGGCATTACCCTGACCTCTAGTAATACTGTGAGAAATCTTGGAGTCATTTTTGATCAGGATATGTCATTCAAAGCGCATATTAAACAAATATGTAGGACTGCTTTTTTGCATTTACGCAATATCTCTAAAATCAGAAAGATCTTGTCTCAGAGTGATGCTGAAAAACTATTTCATGCATTTATTTCCTGTAGGCTGGACTATTGTAATTCATTATTATCAGGTTGTCCTAAAAGTTCCCTAAAAAGCCTTCAGTTAATTCAAAATGCTGCAGCTAGAGTACTGACGGGGACTAGAAGGAGAGAGCATATCTCACCCATATTGGCCTCTCTTCATTGGCTTCCTGTTAATTCTAGAATAGAATTTAAAATTCTTCTTCTTACTTATAAGGTTTTGAATAATCAGGTCCCATCTTATCTTAGGGACCTCGTAGTACCATATCACCCCAATAGAGCGCTTCGCTCTCAGACTGCAGGCTTACTTGTAGTTCCTAGGGTTTGTAAGAGTAGAATGGGAGGCAGAGCCTTCAGCTTTCAGGCTCCTCTCCTGTGGAACCAGCTCCCAATTCAGATCAGGGAGACAGACACCCTCTCTACTTTTAAGATTAGGCTTAAAACTTTCCTTTTTGCTAAAGCTTATAGTTAGGGCTGGATCAGGTGACCCTGAACCATCTCTTAGTTATGCTGCTATAGACGTAGACTGCTGGGGGGTTCCCATGATGCACTGTTTCTTTCTCTTTTTGCTCTGTATGCACCACTCTGCATTTAATCATTAGTGATCGATCTCTGCTCCCCTCCACAGCATGTCTTTTTCCTGGTTCTCTCCCTCAGCCCCAACCAGTCCCAGCAGAAGACTGCCCCTCGCTGAGCCTGGTTCTGCTGGAGGTTTCTTCCTGTTAAAAGGGAGTTTTTCCTTCCCACTGTAGCCAAGTGCTTGCTCACAGGGGGTCGTTTTGACCGTTGGGGTTTTACATAATTATTGTATGGCCTTGCCTTGCAATGTGAAGCACCTTGGGGCAACTGTTTGTTGTGATTTGGCGCTATATAAAAAAATTGATTGATTGATTGATTGAAGGTGCCAGTCCATGAACAATTTTATAAACCAACAATAAAACTTTAAAATCCGATCTGGCAGAAACCGGTAGCCAATGCAGGGATGCCAGAATGGGAGTAATGTGGTCAAACCTTCTACTTTGTGTCAAAAGTCTGGCAGCAGCATTCTGTACCAATTGAAGTCCTCGAATGCTAGGCCAGAAAATAAGGCATTACAATAATCCAGTCTGGAGGAAATAAATGCATGTATCAAAGTCTCAGCATCAGCCATAGACAGGATGGGACGAATCCTCGCCACATTTCGCAGATGAAAGAAGGCAGTCCTTGTAATGTCTCTAATGTGGGGGCCAAAAGACAATGTAGGATTGAAAAGTACTCCAAGATTCCTCACTTTGTCCGTATGATGCACAACACACGAACCAAAATTAAGCGCCAACTGGTTAAAATGATACCGATGTCTGGCTGGACCAAGAACCATCATTTCAGTCTTATCAGAATTCAAGAGTAGGAAATTACTAGACAACCAACTTCTCACAGATATAAGGCAATCTTCCAAGGCTTTTATATGGGCAAGATTACCAGCAGTTACCGGCATGTACAATTGAGTATCATCAGCATAACAATGAAAGGCAATCCCGTAATGCCACAGAATATGCCCAAGGGGCACTATAAAAAGTGAGAAAAGCAAGGGGCCTAACACAGACCCCTGTGGAACCCCAAATTTCATTTTACCAAGGCAATAAGTAGTGTTATTATACACAGCACAATAAGAACGACTGGACAAGTATGACGTCAGCCAAGCAAGAACACTTCCAGTAATCCCAAAGTAATTTTCCAGCCTATCAAGTAAAACATGATGATCCACAGTATCAAACGCAGCACTAAGATCCAAGAGCACTAAAACCATTGCGGTGTCTGAATCCATTGCACACAGAAAATCATTCACCACTCTGGTAAGCGCTGTCTCTGTGGAGCGATGTTACTAGCAACTACTAACAAGCTGAGTATGAGTTTTAACACCACAATAGCTTTTGGAAGCATCAAAAGCAACAACAGACCCAAACAATGAGTCAGCTCTTTTGTTTTTCAGTGTCCTGCCCCCTGCTGGAGCCTCCAGTTTACTACATGGCTTCTAGCACAGACGCAACTGAGAAGAGCCAGAAAGCGTAAACTCTACCCAATTACAGCGCTGCCATCAGGCCGAGGTCTTGGAAAATACAGCCCTGCTGAGTTATGGTTTAGTGTATAAATAAAATGAACACTGATAGAATAACTCCATTTAATGTCAATTCTGTCATTTGTGCAAAGTTAAGATATAACATCCATCCATCCATTCATCCATTTTCTTCCGCTTTATCCGGAGTCGGGTCGCGGGGGCAGCAGCTCAAGCAAAGCCACCCAGACCTCCCGATCCACACACACCTCCCCCAGCTCCTCTGGGGGAACCCCAAGGCGTTCCCAAGCCAGCCGAGAGATGTAGTCCCTCCAGCGTGTCCTGGGTCTTCCCTGGGGCCTCCTCCCAATGGGACGTGCCCGGAACACCTCTCCAGCGAGGCGTACAGCGGGCATCCGGAAAAGATGCCTGAGCCACCTCAACTGACTCCTTTCGATGTGGAGGAGCAGCGGCTCGACTCCGAGCTCCTCCCAAGTGACCAAGCTCCTCACCCTATCTCTAAGGGAGTGCCCAGCCACCCTGTGGAGAAAACTCATCTCGGCCTCTTGTACTCGCAATCTCGTTCTTTCGGTCATGAGCCAAATCTCATGACCATAGGTGAGGATTGGAACGTAGATTGATCGGTAAATCGAGAGCTTTGCCCCCCTACTCAGCTCTCTCTTCACCACGACGGTCCGATACAGCGACCGCATCACTGCAGATGCTGCACCGATCCGTCTATCGATCTTACGCTCCATCCGTCCCTCACTCGTGAACAAGACCCCAAGATACTTAAACTCCTCCACTTGAGGCAAGGACATTCCACCGACCTGAAGAGGGCAAAGCACCTTTTTCCAGTCGAGAACCATGGCCTCGGATTTGGAGGTGCTGATCTTCATCCCGGACGCTTCACACTCGGCTGCAAACCGCCCCAGTGCATGCTGAAGGTCCTGATTTGACGAAGCCAACAGAACCACATCGTCCGCAAACAGCAGAGACGAGATTCTGTGGTTCCCAAACCAGACCCCCTCTACACCCTGGCTGCGCCTAGAAATTCTGTCCATAAAAGAATGAACAGAACCGGTGATAAAGGGCAGCCCTGGCGGACGCCAGCATGCACTGGAAACAGGTTTGACTTACTACCGGCAATGCGAACCAAGCTCCTGCTGCGGTCGTACAGAAACCGGATAGCCCTTAGCAAAGGACCCCGGACCCCGTACTCCCGAAGCACCCCCCACAGGGTGCCCCGAGGGACACGGTCGAATGCCTTCTCCAGATCCACAAAACACATGTGGACTGGTTGGGTGAACTCCCATGAACCCTCGAGCACCTGATGGAGCATGTAGAGCTGGTCCAGTGTGCCGCGACCAGGACAAAAACCACACTGCTCCTCCTGAATCCGAGGTTCGACCATCGGTTGAATTCTCCTCTCTAGTACTCTGGAATAGACCTTACCGGGGAGGCTGAGGAGTGTGATCACCCTATAGTTGGAACACACCCTCCGGTCCGCCTTCTTAAACAGAGGGACCACCACCCCGGTCTGCCAATCCAGAGGCACTGTCCCTGATCGCCACGCGATGTTGCAGAGACGTGTCAGCCAAGACAGTCCCACAACATCCAGAGACTTAAGGTACTCAGGACTGATTTCATCCTCCCCAGGAGCCTTGCCACCGAGGAGCTTTCTAACCACCTCGGTGACTTCAGACCGGGTAATGGATGAGTCCGCCTCTGAGTCTCCAGTCTCTACTTCCTCTTCGGAAGACGTGACGATGGGATTGAGGAGATCCTCTAAGTATTCCTTCCACCGCCTGACAACATCCCCAGTCAGGGTCAACACCTCCCCACCCGCACTGTAAACAGTGCTGGTGGAGAGCTGCCCCCGCCTCCTGAGGCACCGGGCGGTTTGCTAGAATCTCTTCGAGGCCGACCGATAGTCCTCCTCCATGGCCTCCCCGAACTCCTCCCAGACCAGAGTTTTTGCCTCTGCGACCACATAGGCTGCGGCACGCTTGGCCTGCAGGTACCTGTCAGCTGCCTCCGGGGTCCCACCTACCAACAAAGATAAGTAGGACTTCTTCTTCAGCTTGACGGCATCCCTTACTTCCGGCGTCCACCAACGGGTTCGGGGATTGCCGCCACGACAGGCACCAGAGACCTTGTGACCACAGCTACGAGCAGCCGGATCAACAATGGAGGTGGAGAACATGGTCCACTCGGACTCCATGTCTCCAACCTCCCCCGGTATCTGGGAGAAGCTCTCCCGGAGGTGGGAGTTGAAGACCTCGCTGACAGAGGGTTCCGCCAGCAGACCCTCACGATACGTTTGGGCCTGCCAGGTCCCAGTGGATCTAACTCACCACCAGGTGGTGATCGGTCGACAGCTCTGCCCCTCTCTTCACTCGAGCGTCCCAGACACGTGGCCGAAGGTCAGATGATATGACTACAAAGTCGATCATCGACCTCCGGCTCAGGGTGTCCTGGTGCCACGTGAACTTATGGACACCCTTGTGCTTGAACATGGTGTTCGTGATGGACAAACTGTGACTAGCACAGAAGTCCAACAACTGAACACCACTCGGGTTCAGATTGGGGAGGCCGTGCTTCCCGATCACCCCCCTCCAGGTCTCCCTGTCGCCGCCCACGTGGGTGTTGAAATCCCCCAGGAGAACAATGGAGTCCCCAGTCAGAGCGCTATCTAGTACCCCTCCCAGGGACTCCAAGAAGGTCGGGTACTCTGCACTGCCACTCGCCCCGTAGGCCAAGACAACGGTGAGAGACCTGTCCCCGACCCGAAGGCGTAGGGACGTGACCCTCTCGTTCACTGGAGTAAGAGATATAACATATACCTTTTAATGTTGAATAATGCACTAATTCTGAAGTTTTGTAACAAACACAGACAGATGGCATTCTGGGTAAAATGTGCCTCCACTACACTGATTGGTTGATTAATTCTATGTAAACCAACACGTTAATGTGAGGTGTGTTGTGTGTTGGTGTTTACAGATAAATGTGCTTTTGTAAAATATGCCACTTTTTATTTGTAAAAAAAGACATTTTCAAAAAAAAAAAAAAGCCAAGTTGTAATTAGATAACCGTCTGATATAACAGTGGTCAAAATAAATAGAACACTACCAACTACTGGTGCCAGTGCAGGTTTTGGCCCTTTTTCAGCTGATTTTTCATTCGTGTGAGAATTCTTTGGATCCCACCGAGTTTCAGGTTAATCGTGCGTCCTGCATTGTTTAGTATACATGGAGTAACGTGCTGTGTTTAACATCTCACAACCACCTCCTGATCGGCAATCGTATGGTTAGATGAAAATCAAACCTGTTTGATATTCTTGTGCCTGTGCAAACACTGCACACCTGTCTTGTAATGTTTTTGGGGTTTTTTTTGTTTGTTTTGTTTAGTTTTTTAAACTTTGATGTCTCCCATTGAGAGGTTTTGTAAATTAAGTTTGAAAAAAAGCTTCTGTTTACGTTTTGTTTCTGGAAACATGAGTCCGTCGTGTGGTTTTTGAACGTACAATGTGTGTGACAACATAAATCAGGCGCTCTGAACTTTTACACCATGCGGTTTTCTGGTACAGTGTCTGCCCAGCTTCAGTCTGAGCACTGCCATGAACACTGCTGGCCAGTAGATGGCAGTAGAGACCTTGAAAACTTACCAAAACAAAATTCAAGAGAATCTGCGTTCCTACTTGCTACATTTAAGATGGAATTTAATAAAAGCAAACACAAAAACAACGTCTATAAACCCAGAGAAAAAAATCACGAGAGTTTTAGGCACTAGAGTTTAATGCTGTTGTCCTGATCAGAGTGTCTCAAATGCATTCTCCTGTCATGGACATACTGAGATTACCATACTGAGATTACCCTATCCTACCCACAATGCACTGCTGAGCACAGCATGCTCACACTAAAACCTTAAAAATGAGCGCATTACTTTAAAACTAAAACATATATCTGATATTTTCACTTTATAAAACTTCAGAAGTGACGTTAATTGGATGTTCTTGGCCCTCTTAGTAGGGCCAAGAACATTCTCAAGGACAATACAAACCCCAGCTTTCACCTCTTCAACCTGTTGCCCTCTGGCAGGTGCTACAGGTCCATACAAGCCAGGACAAACAGACTCAGAGACAGTTTCTTCCCCAAAACCATCACCATGTTGAACAATAATCTGCACTAAAAACGGACTATATTAGGTACTGAGCCGCACCAGATCTATCTCATTTGTAGCACAGGACTTTTGCACATTTTTCAATTGTTACATTGTTTACATTGCCTATAGTTGTCATACAGTTTTACATTTCCTTTTGCACTCTCTCAATTGCTGCACTGTTTGCACTGTCCATATGTTACACAATTTTACATTTCAGCAAAGGACTTCGTGTGTTTCTTTATGTTATATTGTTGTTTATTTATGTTATATTGTCTGGTATTGTACTGCGAGCCCCCCTAATCTCGTTGTACTATGCAGACTGTGTTTGCTGTGTATAATGACAATAAAGACTTTCTATTCTATTCTATTCTATTCTAATTTAAATAACTTGTCCGAAATAAGTTTGGTTAAAATTTGAACCATAAGTTAAAAATGTATGCCTATGGATGACTTGGGTGGTATTGGCCACGTATCAGTATGGGGTTAAAAGAAATGTGGTTTTTTTTTTTGTGACCAATTCTCCTTTGCCTGCAGAGGATAGAGCGGTTTCTTCTAGAACCAGCTCTCCTCTGTTTGTAGAGAGTAGAACTACACATCTGTTCACCTTTGTTTACCACGTTAACGGCCTAAAAGTTATCGGACAAAAATTTATCAGAAGATAATTAGTCTGATAATGGTTTTCAAAGTTATCTGAAAAGATAATCCAATAATGAAAACTTTATTTTTAATAATTATCGGTTATCGGATTATTGGAAGTGTGCCCACCACTGGCTGTAATCCAGCTGTCAGTGTGCTGTGATCAGGCCTCTCCCTGTGCTGTGTGCGATCAGACCTGGCTGTCGGGCCCCCATGTGATCAGATCTGTACATACATATAAGCATTTTATGCAAGTGTGTCCCCCCAGGCACGCCAGATGTGTTGGGGGGAGGTGCACGACACACGCGCACACGTGCGAAACACATGCACCACGTGTGTGGCTTTTTACAACTTCACACTCGTGGGGGCACTGAGACCAGTGGTGTCCAAACTATTCCAGAAAGGGCCGAGAGGGTGCAGGTTTTCTTTGCAGCCACTGACTCCAGCAGGTGATTTCACTAGGTGGGATGAGTTCATCAGTGAAATCACCTGCTGGAGTCAGTGGCTGCAAAGAAAACCTGCACCCTCTCGGCCCTTTCTGGAATAGTTTGGACACCACTGACTTAGACAAATTTCACATCCAACTCGACAGTGATTGTCTGCTGACTGTTTTCCTGATGACAGTGTGAATGGCCACACATTTTCTAAGTGCCAAACAAGTGGCGTTAGATGTCCGTGTGTGTCACCTGGAATTTTGCCGACACCTGCCACGAGAGGGTTTGATGGGCTCGCACAGTGCACACTCTGTCTTTCAGCTGCTGGTGTGCGCAAATAGTTGTAGCAACAGGTGTATGAGGTGTTAGAGCAGCTACAATTTTACACGTTTTGCATATCATTTCTGCTTCATCCGCACTTCATGCTCAATTCAACCACATTCATACTATGTGTGAAGGGGCTCTAAAGTATGCTATATTCAAGATATTGTCTTACTGTCTGAATGTGAGTAATGTGGTTCTGTTGCCCTCATCAGACAGTGACAGACATTGAGTTGTGGACCAGCAGCTCCAAAACTGAGACCATGGTGCTCCATCAGAAACGAGTAGATTGACCCCTTTGGGTCAGGGGTGGGATACTGCCCCAACAGGAGGCGTTAATTATCTCAGGGTTTTGGATCAGTGCAGTGAAGAAAGAGGTAAGCCACAAGACGATGCTCTGGATTTACCAGTTGATTTCTGCTCCTATCCTCACCTCACCTGTGGTCATGATCCACAAGATCGTAGATACAAACAGCAAAAATGAGATTCTTCCATCGGGTATCTGGACTTACTTACATGGTGAGAAGTTTGAAAATCCGGGATGGACTCTGTAGATTCGCTGCTCCTTTGCATTGAAAGGAGCCAGCTGAGATGGCTGCCCACTGGTTGTCTCCCTTGGGAGGTCTTCCAGGCACATCCAATTAGTAGGAGTACCTGGGGAACACCCAGGAAATACTGGAGGGATTATATCTCCCACCTGGGATCCTCCCAGAAGAGTTGGAGGATGTGGACATCCCTGTGGACAAGGACAGGGAAGTGTGGGATGAGATGCTTCGTCTTCCTTCACTGCGACTCAGACCTGAATAAGTGACAGAAAATGCATCAATGAATATTGTCAGGTGCTGTACTTTGTCATCTCCATGTCTGAAGCTGTTCTTGGATTGTCTAATTCTCACTTCCAGTTTGTTTTAGCCTGCTTGCCATTTGTGTTGAGGGGACTCTTCTTATTTAGAATGTCCTGAATGTCCTGATTACTTTGTTACTTGCTATGACAGAATCAGTAGACCTTCTTTACAGTACTCACAGAAACAGGTGTAGTCTGACATTAAGTGAGACAGACCTTCAGTGTCTCCACCACAGCCTTCATTGAGCAGATCCAGGAAGAGAATTCAAGAAACTAGTCGACCAATCAACATCACTGGTACAACAAGGCTTTAAGCTCGATGGCGACTGGTCACTTTATCATGTGATTATGAGACTCATAGCCACAACAATGACACAGTAATGCTGGTGATCCTCTTGCATGATGCTTTCAGGACAGGTTTGCTTACCTGAATGCAGCACTAGACTGAGACCTCCTCCTATTCAGTTGCAAATCCGTGACATAACGCATCACGTGATAAATCTCTTTCCTGACCCTAACTATGTCGTTAAATGTTGCAAATGGTACAGGATGCCGGCTGCCATTAAATACCACAGAAGAAGAGAGGGTGCATTAGGTTTATATCACAGAAGCGCATTTTCAGGCCAGAGCGCATTTCTGCCTTCACAAAATAAGATAAGACTTTATTGATCTCACAGTGGAGAAATTCACATGTTACGTCAGCTCTTAAGAAAAAAACACAAGATGGGTGCGAGTAGAGGAAAATGTGCATCAAACAGCGTGTGCAAGGATAAGCAATAATAATGATAATAATACTTGTAACAATACAATGAAATAAGAAAATGAGGTAGAAATAGAATATATATATATATATACACACACACACACACATACATATATATACATATATATGTTTTATATATATACACATATACATATACATACATATATATAAAATGCCCCCAAAAAAACACAAAAAAATGCATAAAAGTACTTACTTTACTCATAATTATTGTCAGTCTGGCTAAATCATCGAACTCTGACACATTGATTAGGCAGATAATCTTGTTTTCCACAGCAGAGTGTGTGCGAGGGTGCGTTTGTGTAATAATAAACAAAAACAAACGTGTTTTTGTCATAGTAAGTGGTCAGAGCTGTTATCTCCGACCACCAGCTAGCTCCAGCACAATATAAACTGAATAACGAATAATTTATAGATTCTTAACGATGCCCGTCCCACTTGCAATCACTAATCTAAAATACTTTTGCGAAGGTGACATTAAGATTATCTGTTAGGTCTACTTGGCAGTAACATGTCTAATATAGTCGTATTTATTTACCTTCTCAGCTGTAGCCATCTACTTTTTTCTTTGCTATTAGTCAGAAACCTATGGAAAGACAAATCCAGCAAAGTTTCAGGTCGATTGGTGCATATGGGCACACAACACTGTGGCATTTTTTCAGTGTTTATACTGCACCACCAGAACCAACGAGTGCAGAGAAAAACATATTTTCTTTGTTTGGGTCCGGAAGCAGATTTATCATGTGACACATTATGTCAGACTTTGCAACTGAGTACCTCTGAGTCCTTTAAGGGCCTTTCAGACGGCGAGCACTGTACGCTCAAGTTGCCATGTTTGTGTCTCTGTGCCTGAGATTGGACAAGTCAGAAAGTCACCATGTTTGTGAAGACTTGTGTGTACCAGAACAAAGAATTAAATAAAAGTGAAGCACTTAGTCTGTGAGTCATAACCACAAGATTTGCAGAAGAACAAGTGACAGGCATCACCCCACTGGGAGGAGCTTTTTTGCAGTGACTGTTGGCCAGTGAGGCCGGGGTGGAGATCCATAGCAGTCAGTGTGATCGAGCAGATACACTCATTCAAAACTTCTTCACTATTGGACATATACACACAACCAGTCTGAGCCACGGAACTTCTGCAGATTTGTCTGAAGTGCGCAAGTAATGTGAAAACAAAATATGACATTGGTGCACCACTGAACTCTTAACTTTAATCAGCTAACATTAGCTTAGCCTTTAGCTGCAGCTGCAGAATCCATAAATGAGGTGCATCATTGTTTAAGCCACAGTGTTCAAAGTGTATAAAATATTAGTGGCTTATAGTCCAGAAATTACAGTAATTAGCATGTGCAAACTCCTCATCCACATACTGCTGTGTATGTCACATTATCACCGGCTATCAACTGCGTATTTACACTTAGTAAATAACCCATGAAACTGTGTCCATCCCAAGGCGCAAAAGTTTGGATTGCTCGTGCAATTTCGCACTCATTATCTGGCATCTTAGTAAATCAGGCCCCAAATCATATACTTATTTTCACTCTATGTCCTTGATATTTCTGAAAACTTCAGGTGTGCGTGTGAGATCAAATAATTCTGCATATCCTCATTACAAATTTTAAGCCTTTACGAGTTTGTCACAGGCAGAGAGAGTCAGTGGACTTTTCACATGCATGCAGAGTTTGACAAGACACAGAAAGACAGAGTACCTCATACGATGAACTCAGAAGCAGTAATCAGTTGTGACTACTGTGAGTGAGAGTCAACAGAAGGTGGGTGATGAAGCAAACTCATTAACAGATGAGTAATCTGCCCTCCAGGACTGCTGGTCTTCATTAGCACACGAGGTTGAGCTCTCTGTTACGAGCTTTCGCTCACATTCTCTACCTTTTGTGCATCTCTCTCTCTCGCTTGTAGTCATCCTCCATCTCTGTAGCTCACTCACTCATTCTCTCCAACCAAGGCTGACCTGTCAGAAGGTTAACTGCACCATTCAGCTGGAAAATAACTGGCATGTGTGTGTATTTGTATTTGCAAATAAATGTATTATTTGTGCCATTGCTGAACTTAGGTATGTTCCACCGTAAAGAACAAAAAAAATGAATCATTAAGAACTGCTGTTATGATCATGATTATCTACATATTTGTACAACCCCAATTCCAATGAAGTTGGGACGTTGTGTAAAATGTAAATAAAAACAGAATACAATGATTTGCAAATCCTTTTCAACCTATATTCAACTGAATACACCACAAAGACAAAATATTTAATGTTAAAACTGATAGACTTTATTGTTTTTGCACAAATATTTGCTCATTTTGAAATGGATGCCTGCAACACGTTTCAAAAAAGCTGGGACAGTGGTATGTTTACCACTGTGTTACATCACCTTTCCTTCAAACAACACTCAATAAGCATTTGGGAACTGAGGACACTAATTGTTGAAGCTTTGTAGGTGGAATTCTTTCCCATTCTTGCTTGATGTACAACTTCAGTTGTTCAACAGTCCGGGGCCTCCATTGTCATATTTTGCGCTTCATAATGTGCCACACATTTTCAATGTGCAACAGGTCTGGACTGCAGGCAGGCCAGTCTAGTACCCACACATAGATTGAAAAGGATTTGCAAATCATTGAATTCTGTTTTTATTTACATTTCACACAACGTCCCAACTTCACTGGAATTGGGGTTGTAAAACTGTAACACTAAAACTAATAATCATATGCCATTTTCTGTCAGACACAAACAGCACTGGAACAGCAAGCAGTGCAGCATTGGTAGAGAAAATTCTTTTTGCTGCTGATAAAAGATTCCATCACCAAGTACCACATGACTTCAAATAAAAATAACTCAAATGTGTCCTGGCACTACAGAGGACCTCTGAGCAGAAAAGACCTGGTTGGTAATAAAACATGGTTTTATTATCTACAGATGCCACAGGAACAGTCAATACTCTTACAGATAACAGTCCACACAGTAATTAGTACAAGAACAGACTGGTACACATTTACAGCTGGGTGCACTGAGACAATGCATATGAGTGGCAATTGAACCCAGGTGGACATATTGGTCATCCAACTCTTGACCCCACTGAGTGACCTGACAACATAGTTTTTATTCTACACACAGAATATGGGTAACAGAAATAAAGATGGAATGAGAGTGTCAGGATTGGGCTATGATGTCTTGTGTTATGTTTTTCTGTTATTTGTTCTGCTTGGGTTTTGCTGCACTGCTTTCTCTTGTCTGTCACTTGGTCTTTGGTGGAGGGCTGCCTATGACCCATTTTCCTTCAACTCCTGGAGATGTGATGTTTTTTTTTTTTGTTTGTTTTTTTGTTTTGTTTTTTTGTTTTTTTTTTTGTAAAACTTGTGCCAAATCAACATGCGGGTTGATAACATGTCTACAGTGAGCAAAATGGGAGAAGCCAAAAGGAATTCCTAATTTTCTTCTTTCTTGTTTCGCTTGCCAAAGCAGATCTGAGTTGGCGCTGCATGTTGATTTGGGGCAGGTTTTACACTGGATACAACTACACATCACACAGAGAATGGGCAGGGGTAGCCTTGAACCAAGAGCCTTCAGTACTGGAAAGGAGCACACTTAACCAATTGGTGACCACGCCCTCTTTCTGTAATAGATTTTATATTTGTCTGTAACTTCACTGTCTGCTTTGGACTGACGGCTAAACAGACTGTACTCTTTCTGTTGCCATCGTTGCCACCATCAAGCACAGGCTAATCACCTGCTTTAGCCTCTGAACTTCATGGCCTTGCTGCTTGCTCCCATGAGGGTTGTAATGAACATCAAGGGCAAGCAGGGAAATGTCAGCGCACTGATGGGGAATAGTGATGTAATCACACAGAAAGGTCAGGGAAGTGGAGAAAAGGAAAACAGTCTTTGAAATGAATACAGAGTGAAAACCAGTAAGATAATTACAGAGATCAAGCATGTATGAGTACGGCTGTAATGTGAAATGACAATGGTATGGTTATTATTTAAATTATAGATGTTCATATTGAATCTTGATTATTTTTGATTCTGGTTTTCATCTGCTGCAGTCAACTATTATGGTTTTAGATACAAGGAGGAAGATTTTACTTAAAAAGTGGTATAAATTTTTTAATACAAAAAAGATGATAAGTGAGGCAAGATGACAAACTGGAAGATGAAAAAAGATAAATGAAACAGAAAACAATAGCAGCCCTTAATTAACTAAACACTTTAGGACAAGAATAATTGCAATAACCACACTGTGATTTCAAGATCAAGGTCTCTATCTTTCATGCCTATATGGAAATTAGCACATCTGTGCCATCCTAGTTGTGTCACCATAGTGTGCACATATTCTCATAGTCTGAAGCATTTTTGAAAAAGGCTCTCACTTCAGTATCATCAATATGAAAATACATGCATCAAACAACCCTAAAGTATAATCAGCTTGTCTGTGCCCGTGAAGTACCCATCTTGTAAGAATCAAGTGTCTACCTACCGTAGTTGCACTCCATCTTTGTCACTTCCTGTTTTATTCTGACATTCTCTTCCTGTGCCTGTTTCTGTGGCATTTTACATGTGTTCCTCCATATCTGTTCCTTATCACCCTGATTACATATCTAGTGTATTTAAGCCCTTCTCTCCATTTTCCTTGTGCCACAACACTTTGTGTGTAATGGCAAATCTTCCATTGTGCTGTCATGTATCTCTGTTGGTAACTTTTTCTGCCTGTCTGTGATTTTGTGTTTTAGCCCACTCCTTTGGAGTCTGGTGCATATGGTTCACCTACATCTTTTGACCTCCTGCCTTTCAAACGGAATTGCCTCTGTGTTTTGTCCTCAACTGAACTGGTTACTTTGTGGAGTGATTACCATATTTGAAGGAACATAAGTTGTATTTACCACTTCATGAAACAAGAATCAAAATGAATTGAATTGGAGGATTATCTATAAGGCCCACTTGGTGTTAAGGAGCACAGCTAACAAACTATTATTATAATTTATATAATTACTATACAACTATTTAGTTACTATACAAGGTACAAAATGTAAGTAAACTGCTTCTTTAAGCCACTGATCAATTATATGTGAGGTAAACGTGCGATGCAATTAAATGTTTGAAAAACTGCTTTATAGTACGTTTGTAAGAAATAATGAACTCGTGGTTAATTTTCTGCTTCTTGTTCAGTTTTTGCACAGGACCCTTAACAGCTGTCATTGTTTCACAGTCCAAATAAGTTTTCTTCCAAATAGAATAAAAAATATATATATATTCCTTTTTATTCAAGACTGTGGTCTTCCACTTAAAAAAAAAAATTTCTTACCAAAAAATGTTTTTCTTCTTAATGTTCTGTTTGTTCTTTATGCGACCTCTTTTTGTTTACACTACTTCTTCAGAAGAAGTAGAAGAAAAGATAGCCTCATAATATATTAGCTTAACTGTTTGGGACAACTCTGTTTCATGATCGGACAAAAGACTGGCTTTTATTTGTCTCTGTAGACAGCGTGCAGTCTGCTGTTTGGGATTATTCCAGTTCCTCCTTTAATAATTGATGATGGATTATCACACATGGATCGGATCATTTGATCTCATTGACAGGGCGCAGAATCTGATATTGTCCAAGAGGGCATGAGTCCAGTGCAAACCCAGCTAACTATGGCATTTCACTGTTACTATTTACATTCTGTTTTTCTGCTGTGCACTGCAACACTGCAAGGAAGACGTCCATTTGCTCAGTTGTTGTTTACTCAGCATGCTTTGCTGTGGTTAAGAGTTGTATTCACGTTTGCGTGAAATGAGCATGACTACTAATTGTATTTTATCTGTCAAATCCAACGATCTATAAAGATATGAAGAAAACTTCAAAGTAGTCACTGTCATTCATTTAAGGAATGCTTTAAGGGTGACCTGACTCTGTTTGAAACACATGCTGAAAATAATCGAGCCCCATTACAAAGTACAAAGTTACAAAGTTTTCTCTTTGAAAGCCTGAGGAAAATGGGACGTTCAAGACATTGTTCAGAAAAACAGCGTAGTTTGATTAAAAAGTTGACCGGAGAGGGGAAAACTTATACGCAGGTGCAACAAATTATAGGCTGTTCATCTACAATGATCTCCAATGCTTTAAAATGGACCAAAAAAAACAGAGACACGTGGAAGAAAACGGAAAACAACCATCAAAATGGATAGAAGAATAACCAGAGTGGCAAAGGCTCACCCACTGATCAGCTCCAGGATGATCAAAGACAGTCTGGAGTTACCTGTAAGTGCTGTGACAGTTAGAAGACGCCTGTGTGAAGCTAATTTATGTGCAAGAATTTAACAGAGGGACTTTGTAAAAGACGTGCAGAAGAGGTTACAATTTGCCAAAGAACACATCAACTGGCCTAAAGAGAAATGGAGGAATATTTTGTGGACTGATGAGAGTAAAATTGTTCTTTTTGGGTTCAAGGGCTGCAGACAGTTTGTGAGACGACCCCCAAACTCTGAATTCAAGCCACATTTCACAGTGAAGTGATGCGGACCACATCTGTCCCAGATCCGTGCCAGATATGGTCTGTAAACGGTTGGTGTTTTGTGGATCCAGTTCAGATCTGGTCCGGATCTGTTCCAGAACTGTAAAGCGGAGCTGTGCCGGATCTGGGCCAGGGTGCAAAAACTGTCTGGACCGGATCTGTTTTCAGGATTGTTACCAGATGTTGGACTACATCCGGCCCGGATTTGCTGTCTGGGTGCCCAATCCCCGGACCCAAATCCAATTGATAACTTATGGGGTGACACCAAAAAAGCTGTTTCTGAAGCAAAACCAAGAAATGTGAATGAATTGTGGAATGTTGTTAAAGAATCTTGGAGTGGAATAACAGCTGAAAGGTGCCACAAGTTGGCCACAAGTTGGTTGATTCCATACCTCGCAGATGTGAAGAAATCATGAAAAACTGTGGTTATACAACTAAATACTAGTTTATTGATTCATAGGATTGCTAAAAAAGCAGTTTGAACATAATAGTTTTGAGTTTGTAGCGTCAACAGCAGATGCTACTATTATTGTGAACATCCCCTTTTCTACTTTTTTTTACTAATAGCCCAATTTCATAGCCTTAATGAATGCTTGGTCTTGTTGGATTTGTGAGAATCTACTGAATCTACTGGTACCTTGTTTCCCATGTAACAATAAGAAATATACTCAAAACCTGGATTAATCTTTTTAGTCACATAGCACTACTATTATACTGAACGCTACTGTACGTACTCCCCCCCCCCCCCCCCCCACACACACACACACACACTGACAATGTGTCTTACATGTTATGTACATAGTGGCAGGACATGCAGGTTAAAAAAAATCTTTTCTACGAAGAGTTTAAAATTACCCTTGAAGCTTTTGGACCTCTGTCATCTTGAAGAAGTCCTTCCTGTCAGAGGGATTTGTCTTTGCCTGTAAAGCTTAAATCATCCAGGAAAAAAAATGTATGAATAGTCATGAGAACAATCCATTTTCTACCCATGTACTTTCTTGTCACTGGCCCCGAAAGCAGCTTCACGTCTTTTTTATTGATGTGCTGAGAAAGCTGAGACACCTGGAGATGGAGCAAATGACAATGTCTCATTACTAAGTCAAGATGGAGAATAAAAAAATACAACTGATCAAAGAACGCAGTAGAGTGCATCCGGAAAGTATTCACAGTGCTTCACTTTTTCCACATTTTGTTATGTTTCAGCCTTATTCCAAAATGGATGAAATTTGTTTTTTTTTTTTCCCCATCAAAATTCTACTCACAATACCCAGTAATGTGAAAAAAGGTGGGGTTTTTTTTTAGATTTTTGCAAATTTATTAAAAATATTAACAACAACAAAAAACTCCTAAGAAATTACACGTCCATACTTATACACAGCCTTTGCCATGAAGCTCAAAATTGAGCTCAGGTGCCTCCTGTTTCCAGTGATCATCCTTGAAATGTTTCTACAGCTTAATTGGAGTCCACTTGGGGTACATTCAGTCAAAGGCGCACATCTGTCTACATATAAGGTCTCACAGTTGACAGTGCATGTCAGAGCACAAACCAGACATGAAGTCAAAGGAATTGACTGTAGACCTCTGAGACAGGATTGTCTTGAGGCACAAATCTGGGGAAGGGTACAGAAACATTTTTGCTGCTTTGAAGGTCTCAATAAGCACAGTGACCTCCATTATCTGTAAATGTAAGAAGTTCAGATCCACCAGGACTCTTCCCAGAGTTGGCCACCCGTCAAAATTGAGTGATCGGGTGAGAAGGGCCTTTTTCAGGGAGGTGACCAAAAACCCAATGGTCACTTTGTCAGAGCTCCAGCATTCCTCTGTGGAGAGTGGAGAACCTTCCAGAAGGACAACATCTCTGCAGCAATCCACTAATTGGGCCTGTAAGGTAGAGTGGCCAGACAGAAGCCACTACTTAGTAAAAGGCACATGGCAGCCTTCCTGGACTTTGCCAAAAGGCACAATTGCTGCCAAACATGCATCAACAAAGTATTGAGTAAAGGGTGTGAATACTTATGTACAACCCCAGTTCCATTGAAGTTGGGACTTTGTGCGAAATGTAAATAAAAACAGAATACAATGATTTGCAAATTCTCTTCAACCTATATTCAACTGAATACACCACAAAGACAAGATATTTATTTATATTTGCTCATTTTGAAACGGATTCCTGTAACACGTTTCAAAAAAGCTGGGACAGTGGTATGTTTACCACTATGTTACATCACCTTTCCTTCTAACAACACTCAATAAGTGTTTGGGAACTGAGGACACTAATTGTGAGTGTCATGATTGGGTATAAAAGGAGCATCCCCAAAAGGCTCAGCCTTTCACAAGCAAAGATGGGGTGAGGATCACCACTTTGTGAACAACTGCGTGAAAAAATAGTCCAACAGTTTAAGAACAATGTTTCTCAACATTCAATTGCAAGGAATTTAGGGATTCCATCATCTACAGTCCATAATATAATCAGAAGATTCAGAGAATCTGGAGAACTTTGTACATGTAAGCAGCAAGGCCGAAAACCAACACTGAATGCCCGTGACCTTCAATCCCTCAGGCAGCATTAAAAACTGAGATCATTGTGTAAAGGATCTTACCGCGTGGGCTCAGGAACACTTCAGAAAACCATTGTCAGTTCACACAGTTTGTCACTACATCTACAAGTGCAAGTTATAACTCTACCATGCAAAGAGAAACCATACATCAACAACATCCAGAAACACCGCCACCTTGTCTGGGCCCGCGCTCATTTGAAATGGACAGATGCAGTGGAAAAGTATGCTGTGGTCTGATGAGTCCACGTTTCAAATTGTTTTTGGAAATCATGGACGTCGTGTCCTCTGGACAAATCCAGAACCATCCAGATTGTTACCAGCACAAAGTTCAAAAGCCAGCATCTGTAATGGTATGGGGGTGTTTTTGTGCACATGGCATGGGCAACTTACACATCTGTGATGGCACCATCAATGTTGAAAGGTACATCCAGGTTTTGGAGCAACACATGCTGCCATCCAAGCAATGTCTTTTTCAGGGACATCCCTGCTTATTTCAGCAAGACAATGCCAAGCCACATTCTGCACGTGTTACAACAGCGTGGCTTCATAGTAAAAGCGTGCAGGTACTAGATTGGCCTGCCTGCAGTCCAGACCTGTCGCCCATTGAAAATGTGTGGCACATTATGAAGTGCAAAATACAACAAAGGAGACCCCGGACTGTTGACAACTGAAGCCGTACATCAAGCAAGAATGGGAAAGAATTCCACATACAAAGCTTCAACAATTAGTGTCCTCAGTTTCCAAACACTTAGTGTTGTTAGAAGGAAAGGTGATGTAACACAGCACTAAACATACCACTGTCCCAGCTTTTTTGAAACATGTTGCAGGCATCCATTTCAAAATGAGCAAATATTTGCACAAAAACAATAAAGTTTATCAGTCTGAACATTAAATATCTTGTCTTTGTGGTGTATTCAATTGAATATAGGGTGAAGAGCATTTGCAAATCAATGTATTCTGTTTTTATTTACATTTTACACAACGTCCCAACTTCTTCGGAATTGGGGTTATACGTGTGATTTCTGATTATTTTATTTTTAATAAATTTGCAAAAAATTTAAAAAATTTTTTTTCATGTTGTCATTATGGGGTTCTGTGAGTACAATTTTGAGGGGAAGAATGAATTTATTCCATTTTGGAATAAAGCTGTAACATAAAATGTTTAAAACGTGAAGCGCCGTGAATACTTTATGGATGCACCATACAACTGTGCCTGCAGAGACATAGGGTTTAATGTACGGCACTATTCTGAGCTATTTGTCAGGAATCATGTTCAGCACGCAACCTATGTCTGACTTTCAAGTCCAGACTTAAGTCGCACTCATTTTCCATTTTGTATGGCTAGCATACTGGCATAGTATGTGACTATGCTTTTTACTCTTTTCATTCATTTTATTAGGAAATGGAGCGCACGCTGTCCATGTGTGCATGGAGGATCAGAGCCTCAAACTTATTTCTGATGTGGTTCTGAGTTAAAATAAACTAAAAGAATGAAGCTGGAGTGCTGGTCTATTTCTCATCCCCTGCACAGGTGACTTTCAGCATGCTGGGCACGGCTGCCCAGGATGCCAGGGCACGATGCCAGCAGCCGATGCCAGGGCACGGCTGCTGGACTTGCTTGGTCACGTCCAGAAGTGCTGTTCTTCTCTGATCATATAAAAGGAAAAGTGTGTCACCACATCAAAAGTTGTCTCACATGTTGCATACGTTCTGAGTCACAGAGACTATATTCAGAATGGTTCATGACACTTGCATGAATATTTGGTGAGGAACTTTGTTGCACAAATTTTTTTGAACTGTTGAAAAATCAAGCGACAAGTGAACAACACCCTGCGAGTCACGTGAGGGGATGGCGAGCCCCCACGAAAGTTGCACCACATTTTGTGAAATCCCTTGTACATATTTGTTGCAAGCTAGGGCAGCCCAGTGAAATACTACCCTAACTCTGTGTTGTAGTGTTTGCCAAAGTAATCCCTTGCCCATGTGGCTATATCAGCTATTAATGAAAAACAGATGCAGTGCCTTCAGAGGGATCAGAGATGACAGATGTTCAGGTTAGGTTTGCACCCTTTCACTTTACACTGAAAAAAGAGAATGTTTGAAGCAACTTAAAAAAGTGTTATAATTTGTAAACACCTGAACGAATTAAGTTGTTTGAACTTAAGTTTGTAAGTTAGAGTTGATTTAACTTTCAAACTTAAGTTCAAACAACTTAATTCATTCAGGTTTTTACTAATTGTAACACTTTTTTTAAGTTGGTTCAAACATTCTCTTTTTTCAGTGTACACAGTAAAATTCTTCCAAATTCCTTGAACTATTTAATGCACCGAGAGGCACGCTGAGTGGCATGCCCAGGCCTGTCCTTGAGTCATTCATGAGTAGTGTGGTCTTGCCACGCAGGAAAATTGCACCAATCTCAGCCAGGTGTGAGAGTTGCTTTGGAAATGTTTTGGGGGTCTTTTGGACGCTCCTGCCATCTCTGCATTCTAGCCTTCCAACCTCCTCATCCTTGTAAATCTCCTAGTCTCTACAGAATCTGACTGTTTTATTGAAGCAGGGAGATCATTCTACAGAACAGGCACACAATAAGAGAAAGCTCTGTGACCGCAGACTTTTTATTCAACCTAGGGATACAAAGTAGTCCTGCACCCTGAGAACGCAAAGCCTGGACCGGTACGTAGGGTTTAATTAGGTCAGCTAGATAGGGAGGTGCCAGTCTGTGAACAATTTTATAGGGTTAAGGTTATAGTATAGTAGCAGAACCTTAAAATTTGATCTCACAGGGACAGGAAGCCAGTGAAGAGATGCCAAAATGGGTGTAATGTGGTCAAACTTTCTGCTTTGTGTCAAAAGTCTAGCACTAGCATTTTGAACCAATTGGAGACCCCTAATGCTAGACCAGGGGTGGCCAAGTTCGGTCCTCGAGAGCTACCTTCCTGACACTCTTAGTTGTCTCCCTGCTCCAACACACCTGAATCCAATGAAAGGCTTGAGCCTGACAAAGGCTTGTGATGTATGACACACAAGCCTAGACTAAGCGTTTGCTGGTCAAATTGATGCCGATGTCTCACTGGACCATGAACCATCATTTCAGTCTTATCAGACTTTAAAAGTCAGACGTTTCTAGACATCCAGCTTCTCACTGATGTAAGGCAAACGTCTAAGGATTTTATGTGGATGAGATTACCAGCAGTTATCGGCATATATAACTGAGTATCACCAGCATAGCAGTGAAAGGTAATCCCAAAACGCTGTAATATGTGCCCAACGAGTTCTATATGAAGGGAGAAAAGCAGGGGGCCAAAGACAGACCCCTGTGGAACCCCAAATTTCATGTAACTAAGGTTAGAGGTAGTGTGATTGTACAAAACACAGTGAGAACGAATATGATGATCCACTAGTTACATGATCCCTAGTTACAAACAGAGCAATGTAGTGTATTCTATCAGATGTCAGGAAAACTGTAACGAACACTACATAGGTGAAACGAAGCAACCTTTACACAAAAGGCTATACCAGCACTGCAGAGAGGGCGCCAGTGGACCTCAGTCTGTGGTTCATCTCCACCTTAAAGACACTAACCACACGTTTGAGGACAAGGAAGTTAAAATATTAGCCAGAGAGAAGAAATGGTTTGAGAGAGGGGTCAAGGAGGCATTCTTTGTGAAACGTTTGAAACCCAGCCTTAACCGGGGAGGGGGTCTGAGACACACTTTATCCCCTGTTTACAATGGGGTACTCAGGTCAAAGGAGTTTCAGTCTTTTGTTCATGGTAATGAGTCATTCACGTCATCAAGGAAGCCATCAGAAAGGCATCCATCCCATCATTAGAGGGACAACTGTCCTGTCATTAGGTGTGCTAACTAGAGCACAATAGTTGCTAATTAGAGCTACTGTTTTGTCACTAGCCTATAGCAGTCTGCCTCTCAGTAGGAGGGGTCTGGTTAGGTTTAAAACTCCAGCTTTTGTTGGCTTCTGTTTTATTCTTCTCTACAAGAGTCAGACAGAAGTCAGACTTCCAGAGCAAGGATTTTAGCTGATGAAGCTTCTGCAATTTGAAGCGAAACGTCCTCGCGTCAAGCAACCCAGTCCAGTCAAAGATTCAAGCTTCTCTACTATGAAAACCACATGGACAACTGAGAGCCTACACAGAAACATGATGATCCACTGTATCAAATGCAGCACTAATATCTAACAGTACCAGAACTGTAGTGGTGTCTAAATTCACTGCAACCAGAAGTTCATTCACCACTTTAATGAGCGCTGTCTCTGTGGAATGATATTTTCTAAAAGCAGACTGCAGTGGCTCAAAAAGATTATTCTCAGTAAGGTGGTGCACAAGCTGCCGTGAAACCACTTTTTCCAGAATTTTAGAGCAAAATGATGGATTTGATATCGGCCTATAGTTTTTCAATACACTACGGTCAACATTAGATTTCTTAAGTAATGGTTTAATCACTGCAGATTTGAAACATTTAGGAACAGATCCAGAAGTTAACAAGATATTAATCATTTCCAGCACAGTCGGCCCAAGAGTGGGCCACAGTTCCTTAAACAGTTTTGTTGGCATAGGATCAAATAAGCAGGTTGTGCTTTTTGTAGACGTTATGAGTTTCATCAGCACATCCAGTGAGATACTATCAAATTTTGTAAATCTAGGTAATACCTCAGTAACGGCACCCACCTCAATAGCAGGGTGTCGTGGCTGGGTGAAGGCATGCTGGGAGCCCGTGTGCACATTGAGGAGTGCTTCAAGTGGATCCTGGAGCCTGGCCAGCAGAAAACTTTATACTGGTCATTCCTGGGAGGAAAGTAGATCCAACAGGGACAATAATATTGTGGAGACACAGCTCCTGGACATCTTTCTGCAAGTCAGGGAGTGCACTGTCCACACTTTTTTCCTTGTTTTTAAAATTATTGTTATGTATTATTTATTTATTATTTTATTATTTATTTTATATTATTGTTATATACAGTGGCATCACAGTGGCCTAGCAGTTAGCACTGTTTGCTCACAGCGAGAAGGTTATGGGATCGCTTCCCACCTGTGGCCTTTCTGTGTGGAGTTTGCATGTACTCCCCGTGTTTGTGTGGGTACTCTCCGGGAGCTCCGGCTTCCTCCCACCTCCAAAAACCAACCTGGTCACACGGCAAGTTGTGATTCAGCAGCATGAAATATACATTAATCTATTGGTTCATGATATTGTGACAAAAAGTGCCACACTTTCATCACGGCAGCACAAATTCATTCTAATTCATTCCGTGATGGCTGCACGAAATAGGTCGGGTGGTTATGGTTAGGGTGGGGGGAAGGAGTAAGATTAGGTTATGGTTATGGTTATGGTTAAGGTCAAGGTTGGGCTAGGAGTAGGGTTGGGAATAGTGAGTTAAAAAAAACCCCGTCACGAAAATTTTACTCATTTCGTCACGAGAACACACACACACAAAAAAAAACGTGAGACTGGGCTGCCCAAAACATGCAGGTTCGATGAATTGGAAACTTAAAATTGTCCTTAGGTGTGCATGTGAATGTGCTTGTCTGTCTATATGTTGCCCTGCAACAGATTGGCATCCTGTCCAGGGTGTACCCTGCCTCACACCCTATGGCTGCTGAGATAGGCTTCAGCCCCCCATGAGCCAATCGTGGATAAGTGGTTGAAGATGAGTGTGTGTGTGTGTGTGTATTTATAGTGCTTGTTCTTCCGTGCCTAAAGTTGG
Organism: Thalassophryne amazonica; assembly: GCF_902500255.1. Lineage (NCBI taxonomy): Eukaryota > Metazoa > Chordata > Actinopteri > Batrachoidiformes > Batrachoididae > Thalassophryne > Thalassophryne amazonica. The sequence goes on from NC_047106.1 coordinate 80,927,923, forward strand.
AGTAATTTTCGCAGGGTCTTTTTAAATAATAGAAATATAATATCAGTCTACAGCCATCCTAAACTCTTTGTCTGCAAACTTGTCATTACTTCAACCGTATGAGTGGCATTCGATATCCGTGAGAGTGGTTTGTGGCATTCATGCGCAAATGTTTGCACCTGAAAAGCTGGATGCGAGTGGTAGTCATTTAAGCAGCACTTGCACACTATGTATGAAGACTACTCGTGATTTTTGTCCCTATTTTCACCACCAGTCCGTAGGCCCATATTCAGGTCACATGCGCCAACATGTCAGGGGTGAGACTGAAAAATTGACAACTGAAAATTGTCACCAATTCACATGCTTTGTCACGATTCTGTCTCCAACAACTAAAACAGCCACAGCCCAGTGAGATACTATCCTTACATTCACAAATTTCACTTAAAACTGAACTGAAAAAAGAAGCATTATGTTAACCTTGTGGAAAAGTGGCCTTGACTTGTATGGGCTTGGATGCAGGTGGGTTAAACCTTTACACAATGAAAACATGTCTTGTGGTCAGACAAATCAGTATTCCAGATCAATTTGGGAAGAAATGGACACAGTGTGTTCTGGCCCAAACATGAAAAGGACCAGCCAGACTCTTAACAGCAATAAGGCCAAAAGCCAGGGCCTGTCATGGTATAGGGTTCTGTTATTGCCCCTGGCAATGATAAATTACCCTTCTGTGATTACAGCATTAATGCAGAAAAATAGACTGACATTTTAGGGCACCATATGCTGCTCTCAAGACAGGATCTTTTCCAGAGATGTCCATTTTTCAACCACAAAACCACATTCTACACACATTACAAAGGCAGGGCTGTGGGAGTCGAGGGTACAGGTACGGGACTGGTCTGACATTTGCAGGTAGCATAGGACAAAATGACACCTGAATGCTTCATTGTTTAGAATCCTCAATGCCAAACTGTCTTCTAAGTGTTGTGGGAAGGAATGGCAACATTACTAAGTGATAAAAGGTTTCGCACCCCAACATTCTTTGGAATGTGTTGCAGACCTTAAATGCATGCATACTAACAAATTAAATGAAGTTGACTGCACAAAACATGAAACATCTTGGGTTCATACTGTCTGCAATGAAATAACAGTCAATAACAACTCTGTTTGATAGATATACTCAACAAAAATATAAACGCAACACTTTTGGTTTTGCTCCCATTTTGTATGAGATGAACTCAAAGATCTAAAACTTTTTCCACATACACAATATCACCATTTCCCTCAAATATTGTTCACAAACCAGTCGAAATCTGTGATAGTGAGCACTTCTCCTTCACTGAGATAATCCATCCCACCTCACAGGTGTGCCTTACCAAGATGCTGATTAGACACCATGATTAGTGCACAGGTGTGCCTTAGACTGCCCACAATAAAAGGCCACTCTGAAAGGTGCAGTTTTGTTTTATTGGGGGGGATACCAGTCAGTATCTGGTGTGACCACCATTTGCCTCATGGAGTGCAACACATCTCCTTCGCATCATCCGTGAAGAGAACACCTCTCCAACGTGCCAAACGTCAGCGAATGTGAGCATTTGCCCACTCAAGTCAGTTACGACAACGAACTGGAGTCAGGTCAAGACCCCGATGAGGACGACGAGCATGCAGTTGAGCTTCCCTGAGACGGTTTCTGACAGTTTGTGCAGAAATTCTTTGGTTATGCAAACCGATTCTTTCTGCAGCTGTACGAGTGGCTGGTCTCAGACGATCTTGGAGGTGAACATGCTGGATGTGGAGGTCCTGGGCTGGTGTGGTTACACATGGTCTGCAGTTGTGAGGCTGGTTGGATGTACTGCCAAATTCTCTGAAACGCCTTTGGAGACGGCTTATGGTAGAGAAATGAACATTCAATACACGAGCAACAGTTCTGGTTGACATTCCTGCTGTCAGCATGCCAATTGCACGCTCCCTCAAATCTTGCGACATCTGTGGCATTGTGCTGTGTGATAAAACTGCACCTTTCAGAGTGGCCTTTTATTGTGGACAGTCTAAGGCACACCTGTGCACTAATCATGGTGTCTAATCAGCATCTTGGTATGGCACACCTGTGAGGTGGGATGGATTATCTCAGCAAAGGAGAAGTGCCCACTATCACAGATTTAGACTGGTTTGTGAACAATATTTGAGGGAAATGGTGATATTGTGTATGTGGAAAAAGTTTTAGATCTTTGAGTTCATCTCATACAAAATAGGAACAAAACCAAAAGTGTTGCGTTTATATTTTTGTTGAGTAGATAGATAGATAGATAGATAGATAGATAGATAGATAGAGTTCAGAATAATAGTAGTGCTATGTGACTAAAAAGATTAATCCAGGTTTTGAGTATATTTCTTATTGTTACATGGGAAACAAGGTACCAGTAGATTCAGTAGAGTCTCACAAATCCAACAAGACCAAGCATTCATGATATGCACACTCTTAAGGCTATGAAATTGCGCTATTAGTAAAAGAAGTAGAAAAGGGGGTGTTCACAATAATAGTAGCATCTGCTGTTGACGCTACAAACTCAAAACTATTATGTCCAAACTGCTTTTTTAGCAATCCTGTGAATCACTAAACTAGTATTTAGTTGTATAACCACGGTTTTTCATGATTTCTTCACATCTGAGAGACATTAATTTTGCTGGTTTGGAACCAAGATTCTGCTCAGTTACTAGTGTGCTTGGGGTCATTGTCTTGTTGAAACACCCATTTCAAGGGCATGTCCTCTTCAGCATAAAGCAACATGACCTCTTCAAGTATTCTGACATATCCAAACTGATCCATGATACCTGGTATGTGATATATAGGCCCTATATAGGCCCAACACCATAGTAGGAGAAACATGCCCATATCATGATGCTTGCACCACCATGCTTCACTGTCTTCACTGTGAACTGTGGCTTGAATTCAGAGTTTGGGGGTCGTCTCACAAACTGTCTGCGGCCCTTGCACCCAAAAAGAACAATTTTACTCTCATCAGTCCACAAAATATTCCTCCATTTCACTTTAGGCCAGTTGATGTGTTCTTTGGCAAATTGTAACCTCTTCTGCACGTCTTTTATTTAACAGAGGGACTTTGTGGGGGATTCTTGCAAATAAATTAGCTTCACACAGGCGTCTTCTAACTGTCACAGCACTTACAGGTAACTCCAGACTGTCTTTGATCATCCTGGAACTGATCAATGGGTGAGCCTTTGCCATTCTGGTTATTCTTCTATCCATTTTGATGGTTGTTTTCCGTTTTTTTCCATGCGTCGCTGTTTCTTTTTTTGTTTTTTTGTTTTTTGTCCATTTTAAAGCATTGGAGATCATTGTAGATGAACAGCCTATAATTTTTTGCACCTGCGTATAAGTTTTCCCCTCTCCAATCAATTTTTAATCAAACTACGCTGTTCTTCTGAACAATGTCTTGAACGTCCCATTTTCCTCAGGCTTTCAAAACGAAAAGCATGTTCAACAGGTGCTGGTTTCATCCTTACATAGGGGACACCTGATTCACACGTTTGTTCCACAAAACTGATGAACTCACTGACTGAATGCCACACTACTATTATTGTGAACACCCCCTTTTCTACTTTTTTTTTTTACTAATAGCCCAATTTCATAGCCTTAAGAGTGTGCATATCATGAATGCTTGGTCTTGTTGGATTTGTGAGAATCTACTGAATCTACTGGTACCTTGTTTCCCATGTAACAATAAGAAATACACTCAAAATCTGGATTAATCTTTTTAGTCACATAGCACTACTATTATTCTGAACACTACTGTAGATATGTAGATAGATAGATAGATTTACTCTCCAAAGGGAAATTTCAGAAGTTAAACATTAATGGTAGAGTGGAATAAAGAGATTTCATTTCAATAAATAGATCAGATGTAGGCTCAAGTCTCCAATGTGCAAAACTGTAGCTGAAATCTCACATCTTTCTATTTTATTTTCTTTTTTTGTTCCACTCCACAATAAAGCTGTCTGGTGATGCGACAGACAAATGTTGCACTATACCCAGAGAGTTGATTTGTTCTTGAGCTTACATTTGGGAGTAGATTGGACCAATCAGCTGAAGTGTTGATGGAGAGCTCAAAGTCAGCCACACCGTCAGCTCCAGTGGAAAGTTGCACCGGTCTGTGCATTCACATGGAGCTTACATTCAAGCCGCGACCTCACCAGACCATCATCTGCTTCTAAAACAATGTTCTTTTGTCGCCACAGATTTTCTGATTGAGCATTGTCAAGTTGATGCCAGTGAGACAGCTGAGCGGGTGCGCTTCATGCACCACGGCCCCAAGAACAAATGATGTGGGAGATTAGAAATCAGTGGGAGCACTGTCAGTGAGACACCTGAAGCAAGAGCAGCAGCAGGCTACAGCCACAAGACCGAAAAAGGAAACTATTGGCCATTCCCCCTTTTGACCCGGATTTCTGTCCCATTTTCAAAATTGAGGAAAGCAGATCCAGTTTCTTAAAATCGTAGCCAAAATTTGTATGTAATCACATTTCTTACAGGGAGACCAAAAAGAAGAACCGACAAAAACTGTAATAAATCCTACTTAAACTTCAGTCTGTGTACGTTCATTCCCTAAAGTTTCAGTTATCTTGATCAATTTATGCTGCAAATGATATGATTTGTTGGTGAAATAAGCCTCCAGGCAAAATGTCTTTTCCTTGGTTGACAAAAGGCATGTTGGGGAAGACGATCATTTCTGCACAGACTGAAGTTTATGTCCAGCAAATCTCAAGAAATTGGACCTTTGTAGGATTTATTATGATTTTTATGGGTTCTGTTTTGGGGGGAGAGGGTGGGGGAGGGTCACCCTATATACAATTACTAGTGTAACTGATTATTGATGATTACACCTGATGATGTAGTATTCCCAAGATTTTTTTTTTTTTTTTTTTGGTAAATGCACAAAACATTACTTCCTCTTACCCTGTTTTTCCTACACTTTTCCAAAGACCTAAAATTTATGTAACAATTTTAAAAATGTCTCCTGTTGAAAAGCGCATTTGAATTTCATGTTGTGGAGGAGGATCAGAAGGAGGCTTCTGCTCAGAGAATGGTTCACAATTAGTGCATATTGTACCTGCTCGGCCACTTTGACCCACTTTTACACAAGATTACCCCCAGTCTGCACCTAATTAAATTTGATTATTCACCGTTTTTGACATCACAAATGTTTTAAATGTTTAAAAATTTCATGATGTTCTGCAATAAACTTTTACCACTGATTACACCTGATTTCAGGGTCTGATCTTTTTCTTTATGAAATCAGATATCAAAAATCAGTGATGAGAGATTGGCTTAAGAGAAATGTTCAGAATTACAGCCTGCAGAATCACTTTAGTAGCTCAACCACATGTGTAGAGAGGATTTCTCACAATTTGAGAATGGAACAACATGCTAAAAGCTACAGAATGAATGCACACGCTTCCACAAAGGTGCGTGGCACAGCATCCTATCACACTCTGGTCTGAGTCCACTCATCCCAATAGCATTCAAATCGGTGCCAAATTATCCAGACAAACTTATCTTTTAATGAAACAAACAGTGGTCAAGAAGAAAACATGCTCGTGGGAGATTCCCTCATGACAAGCAGGTCCCCATTGGCCGACTGTCCACTGCTGGGAATGGATGCCCAGAACATTTTAAAGCAGACAGCAGACTATCCAGCAGGGAGTGCACGTTAATGGGAGGGTGTACACACAGGACATAAGAGCAGAGATAGGAAATGACAGATATGACACAACAGCAGAAGTCATATACAGTGGAAGAATGGTTCTCATAACAAAGAAGCTGGCATCATGAGTCCATAAATCAGGAATAACTTTCAGTGCCCAGCAGGAACTCAGAGGATCTGACTCCTGAAACAGGTTTGCTGTTCTGCATTCAGGTCTACAGTATGTTATTGATTTACTTATTTACCCAGACAGTCAACTCTGAACACCTCTACTTGTAATTGTTGCAATTTTTAAAAACCTCCACCAAGCATATAATATTTTCACTAGCCGTTGTCTGTTTGTTTGTCTGTTAACATGATAACTCAAACCTTGATGAACTCATTTCAATGAAATTTGGTGAGCAAATAGATAATGTTCAGGGAAATAAATTATTCCATTTTGGAGGATATCCAGATTATCCAGGATATATTCTAAAACTGAGATCCACTGGCAGATGAGACGTGTTTTCAACATTGCGTGGAGGTCTGGGACAGTGCCTAGGGAGTGGCAACTGGAGTGGTGGTCCCTATATTTAAAAAGGGGGATTAGAGAGTGTGTGCCAATTACAGGGGCATCACACTACTCAGCCTCCCTGGTAAAGTCCACTCCAGGGTGCTGGAAAGGAGGGTTCAGCCAAAAGAACCTCTGATTGAAGAGGAACAATGCGGGTTCCGTCCTCATCGTGGAACAACTGACCACCTCTTCACTTTCACAAAGATCCTGAAGGGTGCCTGGGAGTATGCCCACCCAGTCTACATGTGTTTTGTGGACTTGGGAAAGGTGTATGATCAGGTACCCCTGTGAGAGTTGCTGTGGGAGTATGGAGTGAGGGGGGGTCCCTTCTCAGGGCCATCCAATCTGTGTACTCGCAAAACGAGAGCTGTCTTCAGGTTCTCAGCAGTAAGTCAGACTCATTTCCGGTGGGGTTGGCCTCTGCCAGGGCTGCGCCTTGTCACCATTCCTGTTTGTGAGATTCATGGACAGGACATAGTGGTGTACATTAAAAAAAAAAAAAGATTCATTGGATGAACTCAATTCAATTATGTAATAAATATATGTAGTCCCAACTCAAAAAAAGCACATCCATGCAAGATAATTTAATTGAAATTAGTTAGGACTACATATATTTATTAGATGGAAATCTAATTCCGTGAGTCAGTTTTTTGAATCGGGGGGAGGAGGGTTTCCAGTTTGGTGGGCTCAGGGTCTCATCAATGCTTTTTGCAGGTGATGTGGTCCTGTTGACTTCATCGGCCTGTGACCTCCAACACTCAGTGGATCGATTGTGCCGAGTGTGAAGCGGCTGGGATGAGGATCAGCACCTCTAAATCTGAGGCCATGGTTCTCAGCAGGAAATCAATGGATTGCCAAATTCATGTAGGGAAGGTCTTGCCCCAAGTGAAGGGGTTCAAGTACCTTGGGGTCTTGTTAATGAGTGAGGGTTCAATGGAGCGCGAGATTGCCAGGAGAATCGGCACAGCAGGGGCGGTATTGCATTCGCTATACCGTACTGTTGTGACAAAAAGGGAGCTGAGTCAAAAGGTGAAACTCTCGATCTACTGGTCAATCATTGTTCCTACTCCAGCCCAGTCTCATGTTTTTGTTGTTGTAGTTGTTTTTTGTTTTTGTTTTTCGTGCCCCCATGATGAAATTAGTCAAATTTTTGTGACTTTTTTTTTAACTCACTATTACTAACCCTACTCCTACCCCAACCCTAACCTTAACCACCCCGACCACCCCGCTTCACTTTTAATTTTGTGCAGCCATCACAGAATGAATTAGAATGAATTTGTGCTGCCGTCATGAAAATGAGGTGCTTTTTGTCACAGTATCACGAACCAATAGATTAATGTATATTTCGTGCTGCTGAATCACGACTTGCCATGAGACTGGGTTGTCCTACTCTCACCTATGGTCATGACCAAAAGAACTAGACCGCAGGTACAAGCAGCTGAAATGGGCTTCCTCAGGAGGGTGGCTGGTGTCTCACTTAGAGATAAGGTGAGAAGCTCATTCATGAGGAGCTCAGAGTAGAGCCGCTGCTCCTTCGCATGAATAGGAACCAGCTGAGGTGGTTCAGACATCTGGTAAGGATCGATGCCACCTGGGTGCCTCCTTAGGGAGGTATTTCAGGCGCATCCATCTGGGAGGAGACCACAGGGAAGACCCAAGACAAGGTGGGGAGACTATATCTCCATACTGGTCTGGGAACGCCTCTGTATCCCACAGTCAGAGGTGGTTAATGTGGCACAGGAAAGGGAAGTTTGGGGTCCTGCTGGAACTGTTGCCCTGCAACTTGATCCTGGATAAGCAGTTGAAGATGTATGTATGTATGTACTGAAATCCAGAAGAATGTTTGCCACATAGCAACACTTAATACCACTTAATAACACTTACTACCCTAGAAAGTGGGGGATTTTGTTGTATTTGATCCAGAACATATTTTAGGTCAGCATTCAAGAACATTTAATAAAAAAAAAAAAAAAGAACTTTGATAACATTTTGTGAGCAGATGAATAATCCTAGGAAATAATTGATGTAATTTTTGAGTCAGTCTGGAGCATATTCTGGATCTGGGATTTTGTTGTGCTGGTGGAGGGGTGCACCAACTGAGTGCTTTGTAGTTTTTAACTGTTTCTCCTCTTGACTTGTCACAGAATCAGAGCAGTGTAACTGTAGTGGTTAGTTAACTAACCATTACCTCTCCAATCAAAACAATAAGGGTTTAATTAAATTCTGCATTGCTTTTAATTATAAAGTCAACATGTTTTGCAGTGATGCTTCGCGTTTAACCGATTACAAGCAAACGTCAGTGTGCAAATATGTTTCAGTGTCGATGTTCAAGTTTCTCTTCAAGTCACATGGAAGCTGGTGCTGCTTCTGAACGCTGAGCAATGGTGACACTTAGTGGAAGGGGTGGGCAATAACAGTTGCATGTCTGATTTTTTTAGTTTCCAGGCTGTGATCATGACTGTGTCAGGAGACTGAGACACAACTCAACACACGAGGGCAGTTTGCCCTGCTTTACAGGTTTTCCCCACTTTCTCCTTAGTCTAACTTTCTCCTCCGCCTACCAACTGCGTCACAGTCCATCACTCGCCTGCTCGAATCCTCCTTGTTTTCTTGTCTTTAAGTGGAATCTAGTGCAACAAAAGGACAAAACAAACTCAACAGAATCAAGACCATTAAAAGAGGTCAGATTATAAACCTTTTCACTGAGCAAATATGGGCATCAGGTATATTAAATATTATACAAATAACAAATGTGAGTGGAATGGAAAGAATATTTCACGAGGTGAAAGACAAATGTTCCATTCAACGAAGCTCCTTGTTAAATGGAACATTTGTCTTTCACCTCATGAAATATTCTTTCTATTGCATGAATGAAAAAAACACATTTGTTTTATATAACACCTAAAATAGATCCTTGTCATTTGATATTTTATTAATTTATAAACAAGAGAAAAGGGCTTTAGCTTTTGGTGTGCGTCACTGGTCCTTGGAGGTCAAGAGGTTCCAAACAGTCCAACATGAACTTTAAATACCCATTCAATCCAATCCAAAATTGTTTGTGTACAGACTGCCGTCTGCTTTCCTCAGCCCAGCAAAAAATCGCGACAGAAATTTGTTGAGCTCTTCATCCGACAGTGGTTCTACTTCGATTCTTGAGGTATTCGGCAGCTACAAGTACTTGGGATTAGGGCTGTAGCTATCGATTATTTTAGCGGCGATTAATCGGACAAAAAGTACTTTCGCGTTTTTAAACATCATTATTCCCGAGCTCTCCCTAAGCAATGGCACAATGTCGCTGTGCCAGTCTTGACATTTTCCTGAAATAGTGATGAGATGTGGCTTTCTGTTTTGTTTAGTTTTTTTCCCCAACTTGTAAAATTTAACCTTTTTTTTTTTTTTTTTTTAAGTTTGGTGGACTGGGTCCCTGTGTGATTTTTTTAAAATTCCTCTTTCTCTGCAATTCAGCAGATGCATTTCAGCTGTAGGCTGAATATGGAAGCCTTGCAGTCAGTTTATTATTATTATTATTTTATTTAAGTTACAGTGTTTGTGGTGTTGTGTGTTGCCCAAAAAAAGTGAAAATTAAAAAGCGAAACACTCACTAGTCTGAGCAAAACACAGAAGAAAGAGTGGACTTTTGCTGAGAGGATCTTTCAGAGACTGTTTGTCAGTGTGGCCGTAGATGGAGCTGTGACTTGACCGGTGTGAGGGGAGTGCTGAGCCCCTTACACACCGGGCAGAGAGAGACAGCAGCCAGCCACCGGGCGAATAGCCACTCCCCACGTAGAGCGGACTGTGTGTGTTTTAAAAATAGACAGACACACTGCTTCGCTTTAAATGCGCAGTTAGTCTATTTTAGATGATCAGTGTGGACCCTCTTTCTCTTAAAAAAAAAACGTTATTTGACTGCGTGTCGCATTGGAAAGTGGTAGCTTTCGGTGCTAAATTGATGAGCTGTTACACAGTAGAGGTGGGCGGATCGATCGTAATATTGATAATATCGATACCAATGCTGGTATTGATATTGAATGATCCTCATGTAAAAAGATCGATACTCAAGCTTTTTTCTCTCCCGCACACACTGACTGCTGTGCATGCAGATTCATCAAAGTCTACTCTCTGTAAGAGCAGCGCTGCGCTGTGTGACACAACATGGAGCAGCGCACCTGTGATAATACAGTATTTTGTTGTCACATACAATGTTTGGTGAAATTCTATCCTAGGTCTTCTGGGTCCTTTGGATCGATAAAGCTTAAATATGAAAAAGTATCAGTATCAGTATTGATATCAGCGATACTGGGCCTGTATTTACTTGGTATCAGATCAATACCAAAATTCCCGGTATGCCCACCTCTGTTACAGTCTGTGCACATGCTCAGGTCTTGGTTTTTTTTTTTTTTTCTGTGGACATGACAGCGTCACACACAGGCCTGGCATATGTACTACAACATTAAACAGAGCTTCGAGGCAGAGGATTTGCCTCAAACATTATTTGTAATTGAATTATTCAAATTACTTGACTAATCATTTAAGCCCTAAAAGAAACAACACTAAACAAACCTCAGGGAGCTACAAGCCATGTGGACCCTGCTGAAAATCAGATTTCAAGGATTACTTTTTGAACAATGGATGCGTTCACACTCTTTCAAAACTTAATCATGGAAGGGCTTGGAAAACCTTCCTGTACAAAACAGGATATAATATTACTTCAGTGACAACAAACAGCCAACCCAGCACACCAAACATTCAACAGAAGCAACTGCTTACTGGCTGAAAAACCACCCATTCGAGGAACCCTTGTGCCTATACTTCTCACTCATTCCTTCAGTCAGCGAGGCCACAGCCTCAGTAGCATCACTCCGACCGACCACAAGCCACTCTCAGAAGAACAGACAGACAAGCACACAACAAACAAAACAAAGCAGCACCAGCAACAAAAGAAAACAGGCCCAACACCCTGTGTGGTGGCTGCTTCTGTCCATATCTGACATTTCTGCACTGTCAGGTCAAACAAAAAAATTCCAATATTACAATTATAAATTTTAGCAGAAGTGGGTAACATGATGAAAGGAGCTGCTGACTGTAGTGAAAAAGTATGTTTATTCACACAGAAAAGAAGGAAGCATGAACATGCTAATTTGGATATAAGTGCATCCATCTTTACATACACCATGTCTAAAAACTTTCAAACTCAGTTTCCCCCGACTTCAAATCTTCCAATTAATCCAACAATGTATTCGGTAAATTAGAATGTCTACTTTGTTTAAAGACAGAACTATTTTAAATAATAGTTACAAGACAGAATTATTGACTTTATCAGACTGTCAGTGACTCAACACACACAAAGATTATTGCTTCTTTAAACAGCATGAAAGTGTTGTGGGCTGCCTGTTCCTGCTGCTTCTGTCTCTCTCTCCTCTGCACAGGTGGTGCGCCTCAAGCTGATTTTCACACCTGCTTCTCATCTCATCACTCTCTGCATATAAACCCCTCTTCACTTCATTGTTGCCAGAAACCCAGCGTACCTTCCATGGAATCTGTCTCTGTCTCTGTGCGTGCGTGCGTGCCTGCCTGCGCGCCTGCCTGCGCGCCTGCCTGCGCGCCTGCCTGCGCGCCTGCCTGCGCGCCTGCCTGCGCGCCTGCCTGCGCGCCTGCCTGCGCGCCCGTAGTGATTTTTCTGAGCTCCTACGCTCATTAGTTTGCGTGCTGCTACTTTCCCTGCAGCTTGTCTGAGTTTCCAAGCTCAGCATTTTTGTCTGTCTTTTCTAGCTTTCAGCTCATTCCAATTTTTGGGATTCAGCTAAGATACTGACTGTTACTCATAGATCTCACTGTGAACTTGAATTACTTCTGGAACTGTACTAGGTTTGTGTTGAGCACACAAACCCAGTACAGTTCCAAACCACTCACCTGTGTGTCCTCTCCAGATTCCACGTCGACAGCTTGCAGGCGGCCACCTGGCTCACAGATTGCATCATCCACTCCTCGCTCTGGTTTCAACACCGTCCGGACTGTGGTTCTCTGGTTCCACCGCTGTGCGGTCCCTGTCTCCCCTCTGCAAGGCTGCCGACTCCATTACATCATCCCCACACATTCCATTGTCAATAAACCGGTTTTCTGATTTACTCCATACTCTCGTTTCTGCTCCCAGCACTTGGGTTCTCCGTTCCACTCTGGTCCAAACCGTAACAGAAAGATTACAAAAGATTTCATAACTTTACAGAATTACTTATCAAACTCATAACCTAGGACCTAATGTAACAAAACTAGGGCTGAAATGATTATTCGAGTAATTTGATTACTAAAATGCTTTGAGGCAAAATTCTCTGCCTCGAGGCTTCGTTTAATTCACTACTATGCGTGCGATATGTGCACAGTGCGCCGTAAAGCATATGTGAAGCGCGGAATGCAAAATGGAGGTGGACGGAGATGAAAACAGTGAGCGCCAAGGAGCACAAAATAACCCACTGAGAAAACTGTCGAAAGTGTGGTACCATTATCAATTAAACCGAAAGCAAAACATAGTACGGTGTGTGTACTGCAAAACGGAATTGGCTTTCCATAACAGCACTTCTTCTGTGCTACAGCACCTGAGCTGAAAACATCCACTGTATGCATCAAGCCTGCCAAGTGGACCCAACAGATAATGTTCATGTCACGTTCACAAAAGTATTTCATTTCGATCAGTGATTGCTAGTAGGGATGGGTATCGTTAAGCATCTATAAATTAGTTTACATTGTGCCAGAGCTAGCTGGTGGTCAGAGATAGCACTGACCGCTTGCTATGACGAAAACACGTTTTTGTTTTGCGAACACTCCACTGAGGAAATGAGATTACTCTGACTGTTCACCCAGACTGACAACAAATGAGTAACGTAAGTACTTCTGTGCACTTTTTGTTTGTTTTTTAGGCATTTTGTGAATGCAGAAACACGGTCTCACGATATTAAACACACACTTGCGCACGCTTTGCTGTGGAAACAAGACTAGCTGCCCAATCAGTGGATCAGAGTCTGATGATTTAGCCAGACTGACAACAAATATGAGAAAAGTAAGTACTTTTATGCACTTTTTGTGGTTTCTTGAGGCATTTTGTGAATGCAGAAATGTTCTCCGAACTCTTGTGAGATAAACCAAATGTATCCTCTCTTCTTCTGTGGCAGCTGGCATCCTTATTGTTGCATTGCTGCCACCTTCTGTATCAGTCCGTTATAGCAGCACTAAATCCTCTCAAGTCCAGTGTCTTTTAAGTATTTAAAAAAGCCAACACTTCCCCCTCCACTTTAATTTAATCTTTATTTAATCAGGTTAGTCCCATTGAGATCGAGATCTCCTTTACAAGGAAGACCTGGACAATGACAAAGTTTCCAATTCACCTAACCTGCTAATGTCTAAAATACTTCCAACAGAAACTTCTTTCAGGCCTAATATCCATATTGGCATATCCAGATATGCCAATGCCACTTAAATGGATTCCTTTTCTTTCTTTAAAGAAGCTACCAGTTAAGTTATGCCACCAAAGTCTGCCAATAAAAATGTTTATATTAAGAGGAGTTGAATTGGTTGTTCAATAAACTGACTTATCATTTTCCCTGTCAGGTATAACTGTTAAATTAAGCTTAAGTAAATTAATGAAATGAAATTATTTTTTATCCAAATACTTGATTAATTGCCAGAATAATCAATAGAATACACGATTACTAAAATAATCGATAGCTGCAGCCCTAAACAACACACTGGATCAAAGTCAATAGCTGGCACAGGACACAAAAAGATGGAAAGCACTAGTACACCTCCTTCACTCGCACCAAAAGAAATCATCTCCAGCCATGGACAATGCACCACAGGACACCGTTTCATGTGGAACAAAGTTCACGTGGTTGACGTGACAGTGAGATCGCCTGCTGCATGTTCTGATCTGACGGTCCGTTTCAACCTGGGAGCAGCCTGTCCATGTGCGCGCGCTCACTCGCTGCAGCACGTCGCCACAGTGATATATGTATTTATTTATGTCCACTTGATAACGGCAAACAGACACATGCGCAGCACAGTGAGCAGTTGTTTGTCCATGTCCATCCAAACACTACCTGGTGTCCATCTGGAATGTCCAGAGCCACAGATTTCCACAGCCACTTCAGTGGGAGGACACAGCTCCTGTCATCTCAGCGCACACACCAAAACCACACTCGTGGGAATTACACAAAGTTCTCTGCAAGTACAAAAGTGATTGTCTGCAGTCTGCTGTCGTGCCAAGAGTGCAACTGGCCACATTTTCTAAGCACCATGTGATTGGTGTTAGATGTTTGTACGTGTCACCTGGAATTTGGCCGGCACCTGCCGCGAGAGAGTGTGATGGTTCGCACAGCGCACACTTTGTCTTTCAGGTGCTTGTGTGCGCAAATAGTTGGAGGCAGGGATGACATTACACGGTTTGCACACGATTCCTGCATCATGCACACTAAGTGTGCACTCCGTCCAAACTTCGCACTATGTGTGAAGGGGCCCTTAGAGTGTACAGTGGATTTTTGCAACTCCGGTCATTGTTGCTATGTTCACACTCATTCATTCATTCCTTGTTTGTTTTAAAAAGGATTTCTCCACTCTCAGTGGCTTGACTGCCTGCCAACACTTTAATATGACTACAGGGCTGTAAATAAAAGTGTCAGTTACCCTTAATATTTGTTGTCCAAACTGGGTGAAGAATAAACACGTTCTTGGAGTGATGCGAAGTTGTGCTCATTTCCTCAGCAATGTGCTGCGAGCAGTAACAGGTGTTTTCCACAGACAGTGTGTTTTAAAGTGGATCACAACTACACTTGACTCAGAGCGTTCACAGGCATTCCTGCAGGATCTGTTCAGTCCTGCTGTTAGTGGTCCAGACATTTCCTGTACCCCCACCGGGGCCGTGGATATCTTCTGTGTCACACTGCTGTGTGTGTTGAATCCTCAGGATTTAGCAGAGATAAGGCCATCTGAAAGGTGGACACAGACCCCCCTCTTACTTGTAGTCTGTATTTCATTACGACAGGAATCTTAAATCACGTGGAGGCTTTAAGGACGAATCCAACAGGAGGCATAAGTGGGAATCTGGCTCTAATCAGACGGAATTCCTTGTCCCACAAAACACAAGACTGGAGCAACTTTTACACACTCTCAATCTGTCTTGTAATATCTTTATCTTTTTACAAATATTATACTATATTTGAGCAATATTTGTCTGTTTGTTCCCAGACTCCCACCAGTTCCTTTGGCTGATTCCCACCAAACTTGGGATATACAGTGAGGAAAATAAGTATTTGAATAGCCTGCGATTTTGCAAGTTCTCCCACTTAGAATCATGGAGGGGCCTGAAATTTTCATCTTAGGTGCATGTCCACTGTGAGAGACATAATCTAAAAAAAAAAAAAAAATCTGGAAATCACAATGTATGATTTTTTAATAATTTATTTGTATGTTACTGCTGAAAATAAGTATTTGAACACCTGTGAAAATCAATGTTAATATTTGGTACAGTAGCCTTTGTTTGCAATTACAGAGGTCAAACGTTTCCTGTAGTTTTTCACCAGGTTTGCACACTGGAGCAGGGATTTTGGTCCACTCCTCCATACAGATCTTCTCTAATCCTTTCAGGTTTGGAGTTTCAGCTCCCTCCAAAGATTTTCTATTGAGTTCAGGTCTGGAGACTGGCCAGGCCACTCCAGGACCTTGAAATGCTTCTTACGGAGCCCCTCCTTAGTTGCCCTGGCTGTGTGTTTGGGGTCATTGTCATGCTGGAAGACCCAGCCATGACCCATCTTCAATGCTCTTACTGAGGGAAGGAGGTTGTTTGCTAAAATCTCACAATACATGACCCCATCCATCCTCCTTTCAATATGGTGCAGTCGTCCTGTCCCCTTTGCAGAAGAGCACCCCCAGAGTATGATGTTTCCACCGCCATGCTTCACGGTTGGGATGGTTTTCTTGGGGTTGTTCTCATCATCTAAAGATGGTAAGTGGAGTTAATACCAAAAAGTTCTATTCTGGTCTCATCTGACCACATGACCTTCTCCTATGCCTTCTCTGGATCATCCAGATGGTCACTGGTGAACTTCAAACGGGCCTGGATATGTGCTGGCTTGAGCAGGGGGACCTTGCTGCCCTGCAGGATTTTAAACAATGACAACATCATGTTACTAATGTAATCTTTGTGACTGTGGTCCCAGCTCTCTTCAGGTCATTGATCAGGTCCTCCTGTGTAGTTCTGAGCTTTCTCAGAATCATCTTTACCCCACAAAGTGAGATCTTGCATGGAATCCCAGACCGAGGGAGATTGACAGTCATCTTGTGTTTCTTCGACTTTCTAATAAATAATCATAACAGTTGTTGTCTTATACCAAGCTGCTTGCCTGTTGTCCTGTAGTCCATCCCAGCCTTGTGCAGGTCTACAGTTTAGTCCCTGGTGTCCTTAGACAGCTCTTTGGTCTTGGCTATGGTGGACAGGTTGGAGTGTGATTGGTTGAGTGTGTGAACAGGTGTCTTTTATACAGGTAACAAGTTCAAACAGGTGCAATTAATACAGGTAAAGAGTGCAGAATAAGAGGGCTTCTTAAAGAAAAATTAACAGGTCTGTGTGAGCCAGAATTCTTGCTGGTTGGTAGGGGGTCAAATACTTATTTGCAGCAGTAACATACAAATAAATTATTAAAAAATCCTACAATGGGATGTCCGGAATTTATTTATTTTTTTTTAGATTTTGTCTCTCACAGAGGACATGCACCTAAGATGAAAATTTCAGACCCCTCCATGATTTCTAAGTGGGAGAACTTGCAAAATCACAGGGTGTTCAAATACTTATTTTCCTCACTGTAGATGATGGTCAATTAAAGAATTACTCTTGAAGTGTTTGTTTTGGTAAAGGTCAAGGTCATTGAGGTTAAAATTTTGATTTTCACTATGATGCCCTCCAAACTTAGTGTACATATACGGGTGATTCTTTAACTATGGGCACTATTGGCCTTGTAAATGTAATTTCCACCACACCAATCGGACCGGGAGTGACATGTTTAGCCGCATGTTCTCCTTGAATTGCTGGCTGTCTGAGTGGTGTCCAAAAAATGAGGTGGGCTTCATAGATAATTGGCAAAGCTTCTGGGGAAAACCTGGTCTTGTTAGGAGAGATGGCATCCATCCCACTTTGGATGGAGCAGCTCTCATTTCTAGAAATCTGGCCAATTTTCTTAAATCCTCCAAACCGTGACTATCCAGGGTTGGGACCAGGAAGCAGAGTTGTAGTCTTACACACCTCTCTGCAGCTTCTCTCCCCCTGCCATCCCCTCATTACCCCATCCCCGTAGAGACGGTGTCTGCTCCCAGACCACCAATAACCAGTAAAAATCTATTTAAGCATAAAAATTCAAAAAGAAAAAATAATATAGCACCTTCAACTGCACCACAGACTAAAACAGTTAAATGTGGTCTATTAAACATTAGGTCTCTCTCTTCTAAGTCCCTGTTGGTAAATGATATAATAATTTATCAACATATTGATTTATTCTGCCTTACAGAAACCTGGTTACAGCAGGATGAATATGTTAGTTTAAATGAGTCAACACCCCCGAGTCACACTAACTGTCAGAATGTTCGTAGCATGGGCCGAGGTGGAGGATTAGCAGCAATCTTCCATTCCAGCTTATTAATTAATCAAAAACCCAGACAGAGCTTTAATTCATTTGAAAGCTTGTCTCTTAGTCTTGTCCATCCAAATTGGAAGTCCCAAAAACCAGTTTTATTTGTTATTATCTATCGTCCACCTGGTCGTTACTGTGAGTTTCTCTGTGAATTTTCAGACCTTTTGTCTGACTTAGTGCTTAGCTCAGATAAGATAATTATAGTGGGCGATTTTAACATCCACACAGATGCTGAGAATGACAGCCTCAACACTGCATTTAATCTATTATTAGACTCTATTGGCTTTGCTCAAAATGTAAATGAGTCCACCCACCACTTTAATCATATCTTAGATCTTGTTCTGATTTATGGTATGGAAATAGAAGACTTAACAGTATTCCCTGAAAACTCCCTTCTGTCTGATCATTTCTTAATAACATTTACATTTACTCTGATGGACTACCCAGCAGTGGGGAATAAGTTTCATTACACTAGAAGTCTTTCAGAAAGTGCTGTAACTAGGTTTAAGGATATGATTCCTTCTTTATGTTCTCTAATGCCATATACCAACACAGTGCAGAGTAGCTACCTAAACTCTGTAAGTGAGATAGAGTATCTCGTCAATAGTTTTACATCCTCACTGAAGACAACTTTGAATGCTGTAGCTCCTCTGAAAAAGAGAGCTTTAAATCAGAAGTGCCTGACTCCGTGGTATAACTCACAAACTCGCAGCTTAAAGCAGATAACCCGTAAGTTGGAGAGGAAATGGCGTCTCACTAATTTAGAAGATCTTCATTTAGCCTGGAAAAAGAGTCTGTTGCTCTATAAAAAAGCCCTCCGTAAAGCTAGGACATCTTTCTACTCATCACTAATTGAAGAAAATAAGAACAACCCCAGGTTTCTTTTCAGCACTGTAGCCAGGCTGACAAAGAGTCAGAGCTCTATTGAGCTGAGTATTCCATTAACTTTAACTAGTAATGACTTCATGACTTTCTTTGCTAACACAATTTTAACTATTAGAGAAAAAATTACTCATAACCATCCCAAAGACGTATCGTTATCTTTGGCTGCTTTCAGTGATGCCGGTATTTGGTTAGACTCTTTCTCTCAGATTGTTCTGTCTGAGTTATTTTCATTAGTTACTTCATCCAAACCATCAACATGTCTATTAGACCCCATTCCTACCAGGCTGCTCAAGGAAGCCCTACCTTTATTTAATGCTTCGATCTTAAATATGATCAATCTATCTTTGTTAGTTGGCTATGTACCACAGGCTTTTAAGGTGGCAGTAATTAAACCATTACTTAAAAAGCCATCACTTGTCCCAGCTATCTTAGCTAATTATAGGCCAATCTCCAACCTTCCTTTTCTCTCAAAAATTCTTGAAAGGGTAGTTGTAAAACAGCTAACTGATCATCTGCAGAGGAATGGTCTATTTGAAGAGTTTCAGTCAGGTTTTAGAATTCATCATAGTACAGAAACAGCATTAGTGAAGGTTACAAATGATCTTCTTATGGCCTCAGACAGTGGACTCATCTCTGTGCTTGTTCTGTTAGACTTCAGTGCTGCTTTTGATAGTGTTGACCATAAAATTTTATTACAGAGATTAGAGCATGCCATAGGTATTAAAGGCACTGCGCTGCGGTGGTTTGAATCATATTTGTCTAATAGATTACAATTTGTTCATGTAAATGGGGAATCTTCTTCACAGACTAAGGTTAATTATGGAGTTCCACAAGGTTCTGTGCTAGGACCAATTTTATTCACTTTATACATGCTTCCCTTAAGCAGTATTATTAGACGGTATTGCTTAAATTTTCATTGTTACGCAGATGATACCCAGCTTTATCTATCCATGAAGCCAGAGGACACACACCAATTAGCTAAACTGCAGGATTGTCTTACAGACATAAAGACATGGATGACCTCTAATTTCCTGCTTTTAAACTCAGATAAAACTGAAGTTATTGTACTTGGCCCCACAAATCTTAGAAACATGGTGTCTAACCAGATCCTTACTCTGGATGGCATTACCCTGACCTCTAGTAATACTGTGAGAAATCTTGGAGTCATTTTTGATCAGGATATGTCATTCAAAGCGCATATTAAACAAATGTGTAGGACTGCTTTTTTGCATTTACGCAATATCTCTAAAATTAGAAAGGTCTTGTCTCAGAGTGATGCTGAAAAACTAATTCATGCATTTATTTCCTCTAGGCTGGACTATTGTAATTCATTATTATCAGGTTGTCCTAAAAGTTCCCTGAAAAGCCTTCAGTTAATTCAAAATGCTGCAGCTAGAGTACTGACGGGGACTAGAAGGAGAGAGCATATCTCACCCATATTGGCCTCTCTTCATTGGCTTCCTGTTAATTCTAGAATAGAATTTAAAATTCTTCTTCTTACTTATAAGGTTTTGAATAATCAGGTCCCATCTTATCTTAGGGACCTCGTAGTACCATATCACCCCAATAGAGCGCTTCGCTCTCAGACTGCAGGCTTACTTGTAGTTCCTAGGGTTTGTAAGAGTAGAATGGGAGGCAGAGCCTTCAGCTTTCAGGCTCCTCTCCTCTGGAACCAGCTCCCAATTCAGATCAGGGAGACAGACACCCTCTCTACTTTTAAGATTAGGCTTAAAACTTTCCTTTTTGCTAAAGCTTATAGTTAGGGCTGGATCAGGTGACCCTGAACCATCCCTTAGTTATGCTGCTATAGACTTAGACTGCTGGGGGGTTCCCATGATGCACTGTTTCTTTCTCTTTTTGCTCTGTATGCACCACTCTGCATTTAATTATTAGTGATCGATCTCTGCTCCCCTCCACAGCATGTCGTTTTCCTGGTTCTCTCCCTCAGCCCCAACCAGTCCCAGCAGAAGACTGCCCCTCCCTGAGCCTGGTTCTGCTGGAGGTTTCTTCCTGTTAAAAGGGAGTTTTTCCTTCCCACTGTAGCCAAGTGCTTGCTCACAGGGGGTCGTTTTGACCGTTGGGGTTTTACATAATTATTGTATGGCCTTGCCTTACAATATAAAGCGCCTTGGGGCAACTGTTTGTTGTGATTTGGCGCTATATAAAAAAAAATTGATTGATTGACCATTACCTTACAATATAAAGCGCCTCGGGGCAACTGTTTGTTGTGATTTGGTGCTATATACATGTGCTCTGATGTCACTGTTTATCTACATAGAAACTACCCAAACAATCTTTCATACAAACTGTTTAAAGGGACATTACAGTGTTGTGGTGGAAATTACGGCAATAGTGTGGGACAACTACATTTTGTTTAAAAAAATCACAACAGTTGTATGACATTGAATACCCCAATTATGTTTTGATTATTTTACTGATATTTTATTCAGAGATATTTTTAAACATTAGAAAAAAATGTTTCTTTACCATTCATTTTTATCATTGAAGATCAAAAGTCTGGGTGTGGGACAAGCACAAAACGGCAATATTTGCATATAATGATGCTGAAAAAGTCATCATAGAGTACTAGAACAAATTTCTTAACACTTTCATTGTAAAGATAACTATAAAAGTGTGAAATTTCCCCTTTTTTCTGTTTTTCATACAATATGATCAAAGGACATAAGTGCCCGTAGTCTAAGAATCACCCATACAGGTTCTGGAATTGCCCAGGAGAGATCAAATTTACAAAATGTCAATCACTGGGGTTCAAAGGTCAAAATCTAGGTTTATCTCTCCGATTTGCACTAAACCTAGCACACATATGGAGGTGGATTCTGGAATTACCCAGTTGAGGTCAAATTTGCTAAAGGTCAATCATGGGAACCAAGGTCATGTGTGCCTGTTTGTTGGCCTAATCCACTGATTTCTATAGTGTCAATGAAGGTTGGCTCCAAAAGCGCCTTTAAGGAATTCATTTTGGCAGATGTCATAGTCAAGGAAACCTTGGCATTGTCTTATTGGACAGTCTGCTTTACCAGCAGCACAGAGACTGAAATGAATTTGTCACAAGCCCATACTACCATAGGCCCGGAGAGTTCAATACAGTTGCCAGGTCAGTGGTGTCGAAGGCTTCATTGGGACTGGATCCTTGTGGGTCCCGCGGGACCCAACACAAATCTTGCAGAAGGAGGCTAAAAATAAACACTGTGGGAACAGGAGTGACACGATGACTCAGTCAATAAAGGAAAATAGTGTAAAGTATGCATGTCCACATGCTACTTTCATCTTAAATAATTTAACAGGAGCAGCGGACATAACACGAGCGAACAGAGAGAGAGGGAGAGAGAGAGAGACATAGCGCAGCGAGTTACTGCATGCTCTTATATGGGCATGCAGTAACTGAACTGTCCCGTGAAACTGTCTTGAAACTAAAAACAACCAAATAGTAATGCTATTCCTGATCAGTGCGTCAAAAGACATACAGACCAAGGAATTGAAACAAACAACCACATGAATCTCTTTAATAATAGCCTAAATGATGTGTTTTCTCCCACAAGATGGAAGGAGAGACAAAATAAATGCATCTTTATTATTGTACATACATAAATTCCCAGCTTTCACGGGCGCGGGCGGGACTGGACAGGCGCATTGCAGGAACAGGCGGGAGCGTAACACACATGTTGTGGGTGCGGGCAGTAATGGTCCAAAATTCAGCGGAAATGGGAAGGAGAAATTAGTCCTGCACTGGGCTCTACAATGGTGCTGATATATATTTGCATATACGCAGGCTTATGTTAGATGGGCATTTGCTCTGTTCAGTGTTTTTGTTCCATGATTTAGTCTTGAAGACAGTATGCCTGAGAATCACACTTACACAGCACTATGGCTGTGAAGAAGTTTTCCTTAAGGGCCCCTTCACACATAGTATGAATTACGCATGAAGCAGGAATTGTATGCAAAACATGTAAAATCGTTGCTGCCTCCAAAGCCTCGTACACCTGTTGCTATTTGCGCACACCAGCAGCTGAAAAGACAGAGTGTGCACTGTGCGAGACCATCGAACCCTCTCGCAGTAGGTGTCGGCCAAATTCCAGCTGACAGACACGAACATCTAACACCACTCACTTGGCACTTAGAAAATGTGTAGCCATTCGCACTATTGGCATGAAAACAGTCAGCAGATAATCGCTGTCAAGTTGGATGTGAAATTTGTCAAAGTGCCCCATGAGTATGGCTTTGCAAACAGACATAGTGACATGTTGGTGTGTGCGATGAACTGATGGGGTGTGGCCACTGACAGGAGCAGCTGTGGAGTAGAGGTGGGCGATACCGGGAATTTTGGTATTGATCCGATACCAAGTAAATACAGGCCCAGTATCGCCGATATCGATACCGATACTTTTTCATATTTAAGCTTCATAAATCCAAAGGATCCAAAAGACCAAGGATAGAATTTAGAAAAACATTGTACGTGACAACAAAATACTTTATTATCACAATCAACATTTTTGTTTAAAAAATATCACTCAACACAACTTGAAACAAAATCTCCTGAGGTAGAGGGCTGACAAACCACAATACAAGGGTGCGCTGCTCCGTGTTGTGTGACACAGCGCAGCGCTGCTCTCACAGACAGAGAGTAGACTTTGATGAATCTGCGTGCGCAGCATTCAGTGAGTGCGGGAAAGAAAAAAAGCTTGAGTATCGATCTTTTTACATGAGGATCGTTCAATATCAATACCAGCGTTGGTATCAATATTATTGATATTAGGATCGATCCGCCCACCTCTACTGTGGAGATCTGTGGATCTGGACATCACGGCTGGAGGACACATAGCGTATTTGGACGGACATGACCGAACAACTGCGCACTGTGACGTGCATGTCTGCTTGCTGTCATCATGTGGACATACATAAAAACATATATCGCTGTTGCAATGGGCTGCAGCGAGTGCGCGTACGGCGCACACATTGACAGATGATCCGGACAATTAGATCATAACACGCAGCGGTGATCTGAATGTCACGTGATCCACGTGAGCTCTGTTCCACATGGCGCAGTGTCAGTCCTGTGGCGTGCCGTCCACAAGCCATGCATATCAGGACGCGCGTGGAGCCAGCTGGACACGCTGCCAGTAGATGTGGACATGATACGAGTGTTCTGCTTCAGTCATGTCATTTTATGACTGTGCGTCTGTGACAAGGGGTCATCTAGAGGAACAGATGGTAAGAGATTCAATAAAATGTGGTGTTTTTATATGGTGTGTGGTTTAATTTTTTTTTTAAAGTATGTCAATGTCCCTCTTGATATCAGGTATTTTCACGCACCTTTCCCAGGAGAGCAATGGTAGCTCAGTGGTAAAGTTTCCGTCCGGTAATCAGAGCTTATGGGTTTGAATCCTGTGAGTGACATTTTTTTGTATTATTTAACCAGGGTTATTTAACCATGGGGTTCTGTATTGCATCCCCTTTTATGTATTACTTATACAGTAGTGTTCAGAATAATAGTAGTGCTATGTGACTAAAAAGATTAATCCAGGTTTTGAGTATATTTCTTATTGTTACATGGGAAACATGGTAGCAGTAGATTCAGTAGATTCTCACAAATCCAACAAGACCAAGTATTCATGATATGCACACTGTTAAGGGCTATTAGTAAAAAAAGTAGAAAAGGGGGTGTTCACAATAATAGTAGTGTGGCATTCAGTCAGTGAGTTTGTCAATTTTGTGGAACAAACGTGTGAATCAGGTGTCCCCTATTTAAGGATGAAGCCAGCACCTGTTGAACATGCTTTTCTCTTTGAAAGCCTGAGGAAAATGGAACGTTCAAGACACTGTTCAGAAGAACAGCGTGGTTTGATTAAAAAGTTGATTGGAGAGGGGAAAACGTATACGCAGGTGCAAAATTTATAGGCTGTTCATTACAATGATCTCCAATGCTTTAAAATGGACAACAAAAACCAGAGACGCGTGGAAGAAAACGGAAAACAACCATCAAAATGGATAGAAGAATAACCAGAATGGCAAAGGCTCACCCATTGATCAGCTCCAGGATGATCAAAGACAGTCTGGAGTTACCTGTAAGTGCTGTGACAGGTAGAAGACACCTGTGTGAAGCTAATTTATTTGCAAGAATCCCCCACAAAGTCCCTCTGTTAAATAAAAGACGTGCAGAAGAGGTTACAATTTGCCAAAGAACACATCAACTGGCCTAAAGAGAAGGAATATTTTGTGGACTGATGAGAGTAAAGTTGTTCTTTTTGGGTCCAAGGGCCGCAGACAGTTTGTGAGACGACCCCCAAACTCTGAATTCAAGCCACAGTTCACAGTGAAGACAGTGAAGCATGGTGGTGCAAGCATCATGATATGGGCATGTTTCTCCTACTATGGTGTTGGGCCTATATATCGCATACCGGGTATCATGGATCAGTTTGGATATGTCAAAATACTTGAAGAGGTCATGTTGCCTTATGCTGAAGAGGACATGCCCTTGAAATGGGTGTTTCAACAAGACAATGACCCCAAGCACACTAGTAAATGAGCAAAATCTTGGTTCCAAACCAACAAAATTAATGCCTCGCAGATGTGAAGAAATCATGAAAAACTGTGGTTATACAACTAAATACTAGTTTAGTGATTCACAGGATTGCTAAAAAAGCAGTTTGAACATAATAGTTTTGAGTTTGCAGCGTCAACAGCAGATGCTACTATTATTGTGAACACCCCCTTTTCTACTTTTTTTTACTAATAGCCCAATTTCATAGCCTTAAGAGTGTGCATATCATGAATGCTTGGTCTTGTTGGATTTGTGAGAATCTACTGAATCTACTGGTACCTTGTTGTTCGCCCTGAGTCGCCCTGAGTTGTACTTATTCGTACTGTGTGAAGGGGCCCTTAAGCATCACTCTTGTAGCATAGGTCTCATATCTAGCACACACAGAAAGTAGAGTCTGTTTGTACATTTGTGAAGGGTCCATAATAGGTTAAAACAGGTCAGCCTGGCCAGAATGGATTTTAAATAACTTCAGCAGTCTGCAGGCTTGCAACCCACACTCCACTCAGATGCATGTCCCCACCTTACTACATCAGCGCTATTATATTTTTTAATTTGTGTCATTTATTGCAGGTGCAGTAGTTTCAGACAAGATGATTGTCTCCATTATTTTTGCCCCATTCAGTGGCTTTTCTTTTGTTCATAATTCTAGAACCAAGACCTTCAAATTAAACACATTTCCTGTTCTCTACCTCTGGAATGATGGCCAATTTCACACTCTGTGTATGTGTGCTTCTTCACCATTTCTCTTTTTAAATTTATACATTAATCTCGATTAGCTGTGTGAAAGAATGATCTATTTTTATATTTAGAATGACCGGTTCAAGGGTATCCATGTCCATTCATGGCTAAAGATGGGAGTGGGCAGCAGGCTCATGCACATATGTACACTTCCCTGATTCAGTCATTCATTTTCTATACCCACTCACTACAGTCAAGGTCATGGGAAGCAGTGTCGACAGGACACCAGTCTACTGCAGGGTCACAAAAAGACTGACACTCACTGGCACTTGCAGGCACACCTAGGGTCAATTTAAAGTCACCAATTCACCTAATCTGCATGCCTTTGGAAGGAAGCCAGAGCACCTGGAAGGAACACACATCTGCATGGGAAGAACATGCAAACTCCACACAGAAAAGACCAGGTGGGAAGTGAACCCACTACCTTGTTGCTGTGAGAATCATGCATACACACTGCTTTGTAACTGGCAAATAATAATAATAATAATGGGCAAGTACATTTCTGGCTTTGTACATTTTTTTTTTTTTTTTTTATAGGGGCCCCTGCTGTTTAACCGTTATGGACCCAGAAACATAACAGAACATTGATGTGGAGTCCTAGGAGGGTGCCAAAGAGGGTTGAAACCAATATTAAAATTTGCCACCAAAAATAGCACATAAAGCCAAGTGAAGCATTGTAAGAGGAAACCCATTTTCAAGCTTCCAAGGAACAACCTGTTCTGAGATGAGCTGCAGCCCCCCCTTTCTGAAGGGACAGCAGCAAGGACAGAAAAATGTTTTGCTCACACACTATTTGGACATCACATATTTTGCAGTTTCGCTCCGTGGGTGTGAATAAAGTAAATAAAAGTCCAGATATGGACTTTTGTGGCAGATGTCAGATCAGAGAACATGCACTGGTGGAACATGGTGCCACACTTCACACCCACCCACACACACACACACACACACACACACACACACACACACACACACACACACACACACACACACACACACACACACACACACACACACACACACACACACCTGGTCCAACCCCACCTACTGCAAGTAACCATCTGTCTGCTGCAGCCAGGTTATACAGGAAAGCTCCTTTGCTGGGATCAACAATGAGGCACATGCCCAGAGTCACACAGTCAAAATGTCATAGTTGAAGCTCCGTCACAAAGCAAGTGGTACACTTGATCCATGTAACAGAAGCTTAAAACAGGACTTTTCAAGAGATTTCCTGCATGCATGGAGTGTGTAGGACTTTGAGAAAATAAGGTCAAACTCCATATTTAACTGTAAAACTGGTTTTGCACAATGATGCCTTTAAAGCATGTGTTGCCAGTTAGATCAATGGGAGGAGAATGTGTATAGTTGCTGGTTTACATATACATTTACAGTACTCCTCTGCACTATCCAAGAGGAAGGGGCCTCCTGCTTGGGGAAAAGCAGCTGAGGAGGGGAAAAAATACAAGTCAAGCCTGATCTGAAGCAAATTCTGTCATGGCTCCTGCCCTACACCGGACCTCATGTGTGGGTCCTTGGTGCTTGTGGAACTCAGAGGAAGAACAGCGGCCAGCTGGAGCGGTAACAGAGTGGTATTGTAAGTTGACTGACACCTCATTGGAGCAGAGATGCAGGCCTCTTTTTAGGGGTGCCCACGGGGCTCATGTGTGCTGATGCACTGCTGGAAGTGGGTCAGATCGACACAAGAGAGCAGTGGAGAGTGAACGCAGAGTTTACGCTCAGCAGACCGCCAACACCAAGAGGGTTCTGAATGGTGAACCACATGGCACGGAGTGGGGTTTCTTCATTTTAAGGTTGCAATCAAAAATATCTTTTCACAAACATATTTAATTGGTGAAAGGTGATTAGGACAAACTCTCAAAAGTACATTCACTCAGTACACGAGGCCTCTTTGAAAACCATGATCAAAGCAAAGGCTGTTGTTGCTCGACTTGCCGGAGGGAGGCAGCGTTCTCATTTCAACATTCTATTCATAGCATCCATTTTGCCTACAACTGGTGTATACGTCGCTGTGAAATCGGTACCAGCTATACGTGTGAGCAATGTGGAAGAGACACAGCTACCATCAGCTGGATGAGAGAACGGAGCACAAGAATGTAATAAAACAGGATCTGAGAGTGCAGCGGAATGCAAAGAATGAGCGAGTCAAACCTCCTCGACTGGACGAAGCTGCATCTGCAGCACACGAACTAAAAACACGCTCAGGAATGATGTTTATGACAGGTTTAGGGACACTGTGACCACACGCAGAGGAACAGTGAGCCCCAAAAAGACAAGAGTGCTGCACATCTCAAGTCACTGGAATCATTTCAACTTCACCTACAAGTGGCATTTAGGATTAAACAACAGAACAGTGTGTGATTTAGTCACATCTGGACTGTTCTTAAGGCACACTGACATCACAGTCTGAGAAAAACAGGATGAATAACAGATAAACTGAGGTTACGTGTGACAAGTTTTGGCACACCATCAGAATCTGCTCACTCCTGTTTGTTCGGAAACTGAACATGCATTGCGATTCTCCTCAGCAACAACAGGGAATGCACTTATGGATCCAATTTATGGTTACATTAGGGCTGTGTGATATGACTAAAATATCCCAATAACTATATACATCACAACATAGTACCTTTTCAGTAACTTCAATGAATAGCTTACATTTAATGAAAACATGGAAAGGTCCATTTCTTAATATAACATCAAAACATCTTGCATTGTTTAAAAGTTGCATTTTAACAGAGGATTTTCCTTAAATTTCACTTCAATTTTAAATATAACTGAGCTCAAGAACATAAACACAAGGGCAGCATGGTGACTTGGTTAGCACTGTTGCCTCAGCAAGAAATTCCCAGATTCACCTCTGACGTGGTCATCTGTTGGAGTTTTTATGTTGCATGATCCCTCTGGGTGCCTCTGGCTTCCTTCCATTTCTAAAGATATGCAGATTAAGTGAAATGGTTATTCTAAGTTGACCTTGGGTGTGAGTGAGAGTGTTAATAGGAGGGTGCTGACTTTATTCGAGCGACCTCTGGTGGCCATTTTTGGCAGCTGAAAACATCGCCTAACTCAATACAAATGTATCTTATTTGATCCCTTTTCAGAAGTTTCAGACTCGTCAATAAAGTCAATGTAATGTACAATGGTTCACTTCAGGTCAGCTTGGTGTATAAATCTCACCATTCCAGGCAATGACAGCTGTCAGCTGGCTGTTAGAAGCAAATTACAGACAAAACCAAACAAGCTGATTTCAATAGACAATCAATACAGCCCAAGAGTGTTTTCAGTGGGCAGCCAGTGTCGGCTGTACAAATTGACTTGGGATTCACCAATTTGCTAGAAGTGATGTGTACTAGCACCCTTTTATATAGGGTGACCTCCCCTCCCCCAAAAAACAGCACCCATAAAAATTTTAATAAATCTTACAAAGGTCCAAACTTCAGTGTGTGTGTGTGTGTGTGTATCATTCTCCCAAGTTTGTTATCTTGGTGGCTTTGCATAAAAGTCATATTTCCAAAGTTATGCTCCAAATGGTATGATCTGTTGGCAAAATAGGCCTCCAGGCAGAACGTCTTTTCCGTGGTTGACCAAGACATGTTGGGAAAGACTATTGTTCCATTTGTCTTCCCCAAATAGTCTTGGTCATGTCTTTGTAGGATTTATTACAATTGTTACGGGTTCTGCTGTTTTTTGGGTCATCCTGTATGTTTATTTGTCTATACGTGTTGGCCCTGCAATAGACTGTCGGCATGTCCAGAGTCCACTTCTCGTCTAACAATTGCTGGGACAGGCTCCAGCCAAGGTGCACCCCAAATCTCAACTGGAATTTGTTTTGAAAATGGATCAGTACAAGCAAGCTAGACTTTGCAATGTTAAACAAAACAAAAACCTACCTTCATGGCCGCCCCTCCAAAACACAATTAAACACTAAAATAAATTGTTCATTTCTGAATGTTTCGCAGCTGTTCCACAATAAAGCACTAACAAACAAAGCCACCTTTGTACAACCATTTGGAAGGCTTTATTTTAACATCAATGTCGTTGAAGGCTACATTGGTGTTTTCTCTCTGATGTGGGTCACCTGTGCTCTCACAGATGACCCGACTCATACAATGATTGACACAGTGCGATTAAGTTTGGGATTTTTTTTTTTTTTTTTGAGTGAATGTGTGGGTGTGCTGGACTCACCACACGGGCCAGAGGGATGGCGTTTTGCAAAATGGAATGAGACACCACAAAATAAGTGAAGAAACATAATGTGAAATGACATGTTCTTCTGTCACCATATGACATATCATATCACACAGCCCTGGGCTCAACACTGATGAAAATGACTTGGGGGGGGGGGGCTCTGTCACACACTCATCATGCTTTATATGCAATTTATTCTTGATCTTTGCAAACACTATAGAAAACACTTAAAGTAGACCTGCATTGAAATAAATGTGGTCAGATCTCAGAAAGAAATAGCTGATATGTATTTATAAGACCCTTATGAATGCAGTAAAGTAAATCTGTAAGCCCAAATTTGTAATTCAGCAGAGAAATCTTCATTTAAAAATGACAAATTTGCAGCTAAAATTTGGCCCTCCACGAAAACTGTTTGTACATCTGGGACATTGCAGTGACGTGCGGCAGAAGATGGAGCGCTTGCACCTTCAGTCCGATCCCGCATTGAAATTGATTTTATCTGTTAGTAATGTTACTGTTATACACATCCTGGTTTCAACATCCAAAAGTAAGCTGCAATGAATGCGAGATACAGCTCTGCATGCTCAGATCAGCGGCGACATCGACAGCGGGTGACGTTCTTCCCCGATGCCTTGCTCTCACTGCCTCCGATGCGCTTACTGAGTCTGAGGGCTCGGTAAATGCCACAGCGGGCCACTCACACCACCCCCGTGTCTGCTGTGCAGCCGGCACCACCTCCCTGTCTACTGAATGGAGGTGCGGCCAACTTGGCAACAAGTCCAGAGACTAAGCTCGCTGTTTTGATGCGGAGCAGCCGGCCGCCCGCAAGTACAGACTTATTGCAGAAAAATCCGCAGCGCTGCACGGTCTTGGTAACCGCAGCCGCAGAGCTCCGTGGCCACTGAGAGAGGTTTGAATCTTTTTAATGACTTGAATTCTTTGCGGGTCCCGCATCCGTAGCCTCGCGACGGTAACACCGGAGGCTAAAGACAGTAGATTTTCAATGTGACACCACTCAATCAATCAATCAATTTTTTTATATAGCGCCAAATCACAACAAACAGTTGCCCCAAGGCACTTTATATTGTAAGGCAAGGCCGTACAATAATTATGTAAAACCCCAACGGTCAAAACAACCCCCTGTGAGCAAGCACTTGGCTACAGTGGGAAGGAAAAACTCCCTTTTAACAGGAAGAAACCTCCAGCAGAACCAGGCTCAGGGAGGGGCAGTCTTCTGCTGGGACTGGTTGGGGCTGAGGGAGAGAACCAGGAAAAAGACATGCTGTGGAGGGGAGCAGAGATCGATCACTAATGATTAAATGCAGAGTGGTGCATACAGAGCAAAAAGAGAAAGAAACAGTGCATCATGGGAACCCCCCCAGCAGTCTACGTCTATAGCAGCATAACTAAGGGATGGTTCAGGGTCACCTGATCCAGCCCTAACTATAAGCTTTAGCAAAAAGGAAAGTTTTAAGCCTAATCTTAAAAGTAGAGAGGGTGTCTGTCTCCCTGATCTGAATTGGGAGCTGGTTCCACAGGAGAGGAGCCTGAAAGCTGAAGGCTCTGCCTCCCATTCTACTCTTACAAACCCTAGGAACTACAAGTAAGCCTGCAGTAAGCCAATCAATCAAATCAATCAATCAAATGGGTGTATGAAAAAGTCCCCAAAAATCATTTTCAAGCAAAAATAAAAGAAATGTATACTCACCAAACATACCGCAAGACAATATGAAGTTTTAAAAAAAGTCGATCCTTCCGTATAAGACAATAAAAAGGTGCTTTTGTAAGAGATGCAAACTGACGTAAATCCACAAATTACAGTTGGCGTGTGCAATGCATGCTGGGATAGGGTCTTCTCTCTGACGTCTCGGCAATGTCCCGGATGTGTTGACAGTTTTGCGGAGGGCTAAATTTTAGCTGTAAATTTGTCATTTTTAAAGAAGATTTCTGACAGATCTGGGCTTGCAGATTTACTTTACTACATTCAGAAGGCTCTACGTGTAAATATGTCATTTTTTGGTCCAAAGATCTGACTGCATTTATTTCAATGCAGGTCTACTTTAAGGTAATATTTGTGACCATTTAAAGCACATCTGCTCTTTCAGACAAAACAGGACAATCTACAAATTTATCAACATTCTCCCCCTCTGGACGATTTCTCTCTCACACACACACACACACACACACACACACACACACACACACACACACACACACACACACACACACACACACACACACACACACACACACACACAGTCTATTATTCACAGTAGACTTGATAACACTGTTTCTGTATAGTTGATATTTCTCAACATTTTATTTAAAATAGCTATTAACATTTATGCTGTAATATCTGGAAAGTGATACATTTGTATTTACATAAGCTTATGAAGCGAAATTCAAATATAATGTGTACATGTTTAATGGTACAGGTGCGTATACGTGCGCTGACCAGAGCCTTCTGATCACCGTGATTGCGTTCCCGTCTGAAGAAGGTTTCCGTCGATATGGCATCCAGTCTCCTCAGCACAGTTCAGCAGAACACGAAGATGGCGAGGAGCACTGACTGGCTTCTCTATATGTCCCAAAAAGACCTTTACAAAGGCAAAGTAGCGCAGTGCGGCCGACTGAAACCGGACTTGCTGAGAAGCCTCGGGGGGCTGACCCTCTACCGCCGTCTTTCCGCTGCAACAGATCTGAGTGCTGCCACTCCAAGTAAACAAGGGGAGATCAAATTGACTGGTAACATTGTGAAATGCTTACAGCACGTTGGTCTCGTCGTACATTCAGCAGAGGTCAGGGTGTTTAGGCTGATTCTGCTTGGAAAGCTGGGATGTAGAGTCCTGGAACGTCCACATGCTGTCATATCCACATGGCATTTTTCACCTCATATGAAATTAAAGGAATACATGGAAAACAGTCACAGTAACTAATCCCATTTTAAACTTTCTTCTTAACCATTAAAAAAAATGGATGCAACCAGAGCAATGACAAGTCCTCACTTCAGGTTTGCCACACCCTCTTGAGAAATGAATTAAAGACCTCACATTTACATTCATACGCACAGAGTACAGAAATAAGCACTTGCACATACGTACAGAAAGCCAACAGCGTGCACTTATGTTCACGCTGGGACCTGGGTAAGAGCTGAAACTAATGTGAGAAGAAAGTGAGGCACACAATCTTAAAGGCAAATACAGCCCAGATTTTGTTATAATCAAAGCAGAAGTCAGATTTTTGGCGATTAAGGTGTCGCCGTCAGTGTGCAGAGAAGCCCAGGCTTCACGCCAAAGGTGATCCTGTAATTTATCACATCGGTTTAGCACCTATAGACACCTAAATATAACATGTACGCTGATCAGACCCATTCTGAAGTACCTATTTAAGTGCAACAGAAATAGGGCTTCTCGTTCTTTCATCTGCATTAATAACACCATATATGCAAATAATATTGGTACCATACATGGTATCATAGTGATACGAGTAGAGCTTAAAAGGCTTAGCTTTTCTTTCACATCCTTATTTGCCATTACCTAGGTCAAAGGCATTGTAACAGAGATCCACACAAAGATTTCTAAAAAATGATGTGCTCCAGCAGTCTCATAGAAAGTCAGTCTGTATCCAAAAATAAATCGCAGGCCTATTTCAGTTCAGCCCAAACATGGCAAGATCAGCAACAGGTTTTCACAAACTGGGTTCTGGAGGATGGGGCCAAAATTTTGACTTTTCAGGATGAAAAGGCTTGGGGATCATAAACAGTGTTTATACTGGGTGTCGGAGTGTGAGTAAAAATGTTGAGGGCTTTTACAGGATCCTTTGGCTCTTTGAGGGCCACAGATTTAACAAAGCCGCGCTTCGCTGTCCTTATATGTAAATGTACGTCTTTTGTTGTTCCTTTCCATCTACTTTTCCTTTATTTAAATACTACTTCATTATGGGCGAGTTGGACCGGGGTGAGTTAAATTTGTTCCAAATTTTTAGCAGAAAGACGGCGAGTAGAGGAGAATCAGCAAGAGCAGGTAATCTGTCCATCTTATCAGTCACCCCTCACTTTGTAAGGATGGGGATCAGGAGTTCAGTGTTTGTCAGTTCAGCCATCGTCTGGGGTAGAATCTTCAGGGGTGGACGAGTCCTCGGCAAAGTCATCCGATGAGCCGCTCTTCTGGATGCGGCCGTCGCTGCGCATGCTATGGAAAGTCTTACGGAATGCTTCCATCATTGAATGTGCTAATTTCTTAGCCTCCAGCTTGCTCTCGCATTCCACGGCGTGGCAGTCCATCTGGAAGGACAAGTCATCGTTGATCTCACGGTAGATCCATGCGAAAACATTGGGTTTGATGCTGTGGTCGGCTGTGCAATAGGCAATCCGTGCCACCTGGTATGTGTCCATGGATACCGAGGCTTCACCATGACCATCTAGGTGGTGAAGACGCACTTGGAAGGGCCGAATCTCCAGCACAGAGTTGGTCATGGTACAAGTGCCCTGTTGCTGGGCCAGTGCACGGCGCTCTACCAGACCAACTACTGCAGACTCTGTGCAGCCAGATAAGAACTGGGTCCCAGAGATGGCCACCTTGCCGAGGTAAGTCACCTACAGGAAAGAGCAGACAGGAACTGTTAGAGTCACAACAACAAACACTTTGCTTTTCCTTAACAGGATAATAAACACACACACAGTGCGATTTACCTCTATTTTATTCATATTTGTCACATTTAATATAAACCCTATGCCTATTTCCAGACCCCTACTCAAAAATGACATGACACAAAAATGAACTGATTGTATCTCAGAAACTACAAGGATTTTTTTTTACATTATTTTGGTATCATAATAAAGGTGACACCTGTGAGAGTACTGCAGAAGCGTAAGGATCAGTATATATCTTACTTGATTAGAGTAAATGAAGATCGCACACAACAAAAAATGAAAATGTCATTTCTTCTTAAAAAAATGTGCACTTTTAGATTGCAGCCCAAAACCTCTAGCAAACCATATTACTACTTCTGACCACTAACTGCACACCAAAACTGATACCAAAAACTGAAGCAAAGAAGTCCTGGAGAGGTGTCTGTAGAGTAATATTTAGGCAGACACTCCAAATTAGCCATTTGGGGCACATTTGGCACAATGTGTGCCATTTGACATTTCTCAGGTACCAAACTATACTACTCATTTTTTCCCACTTATTTATCACTATAGGTACTCATTCCATCTATTTATAAGTGCTTTTTCCTCGGCATACCTCTGAACACACAATGCATGGCATAATCTCAGGAACCTCTATTGAACCGTCAGCATAAATATAATCGAGAGGCAGTCTCTGAATCTACACCAGCAACATCTTTCGGCAATTACAAGAAGTGATACACAACATGCACCAAGAGAACTGCCTGCCCTAGTCCCCATTCTTTTTCACCTCCCGGAATGAAAAGTCACCAAAACCTCTCTGGAATCATTTTAGTGTAACACAAGGGTGTGGGATTACCCATTTCTAATTGATTTATGCACTGGAACATGATTTATGATCACAAAACAGCAAAGGTAAGACATAATTTATGGTTATGGCTGTGTAAAGTGAAGTTTATTTTTGGTCTTTTTAGCTGTCGGTTCAGTGAATTTTGGACACAAAGTGATAAAACTAAAGCCGGGTTCACACAGCAGGATAATTAGGCCGATATAGGACCCGATCTGCCCCTTCCGACAATCTTAAGGACGCCCCGACAATCGTGATGACGTCAAAGATAATCTTATCAGATAGTCCTGTCATGTGTGGAGTGTTAAGAGCGCTCTGATCTGCTCGGAAGGGCGCCAGGAGCGCTCCGATCGCAAATCGAGGCTATTCAACGTGTTGTTTTTTTTTGGCCCGATATCGCAGCGTGTGTTGTGTCCTCCGACCACAAACGAGCTCACAGCCTGCTGAATGTGACGTGCAGCCAATCAGAAAGCGAGGTGATGGACGTACGGAGCGGAAAATAAAATCAAAACAGCTGTTCTGACTTACCAGAAAGTCTGGTGGTCGCGCTGTCTCCACTTCTTTTAAGAACGCCTTTCCTTTTTCTTTTTGTATCGTTTATTCCCTCTGTTTTAAATAGTCCACAAAGTACCTCCGTTTGTTTACTCTGAAGCCACGTTTAATCTCGAGAGATTTTGGCGAGATTTCCTGTCTGAACTGTAAATGTTCGTGTGTTAAATCTGTTCGTGTGTGGTGTTGTTGTTATTACCGTGTGGCTGAACACCACACACTGTATGACCAAACCTGTTAGATCCATGATTTTTTATCTTCACCTGTGTGGTCTCTCAGGTTTTGGAAACCTAAAGATAATTTTAAAATCCTGTCGTGTGAACCAGGCTTAAGACTTGTCATCTGTAGAACCTCCACTTTCATATGGTGTGCTGTTTGTATTGGTAGTACGAAGTAGCACAAAAGCAAATGCCAACTTGGCGGGTGTGTGCCGTTAGAGTCTTTTTCCTGCTTGTTTATTTACTTGTTTGGTGTTGGAATTCTGTTTTGTTTCAGTAGAAATGGTTGTTTTGGGCTTTTTGTCAAGCTTTTAACCATTAAGGGGATATGCAACATGCCTTGGTTACTACATGTTTAGCATGGTTTTAAACTTTTTATTTGTTTTTTGCGAGAAACCCTGCAGCCCCTGGCACCGGGGGTGCTCAGGATATACAGGACAATACAAGGACAATACAAATCAGGAATTAATTTTAAAGTAATAAATATCACTACATTGATACATGGACGCCTGAATCAATCAAAATGCACTAGGAAACTGTTGATGTCTCAACTTTAAAGTCAGAAATCAGGGAAGCTTGTTTCACTCCTACAACCTCTGGCAAAAATTATGGAATCACGGGCCTCGGAGGATGTTCATTCAGTTGTTTAATTTTGTAGAAAAAAAGCAGATCACAAACATGACACAAAACTAAAGTCATTTCAAATGGCAACTTTCTGGCTTTAAGAAACACTATAAGAAATCAAGAAAAACAATTGTGGCAGTCAGTAAGTTTTACTTTTTTAGACCAAGCAGAGGGAAAAAAATATGGAATCACTCAATTCTGAGGAAAAAATTATGGAATCATGAAAAACAAAAGAACGCTCCAACACATCACTAGTATTTTGTTGCACCACCTCTGGCTTTTATAACAGCTTGCAGTCTCTGAGTGACAAACATTACTCTTCATCAATCTGGCTCCAACTTTCTCTGATTGCTGTTGCCAGATCAGGTTTGCAGGTTGGAGCCTTGTCATGGACCATTTTCTTCAACTTCCACCAAAGATTTTCAACTGGATTAAGATCCGGACTATTTACAGGCCATGACATTGACCCTATGTGTCTTTTTGCAAGGAATGTTTTCACAGTTTTTGCTCTATGGCAAGATGCATTATCATCTTGAAAAATGATTTCATCATCCCCAAACATCCTTTCAATTGATGGGATAAGAAAAGTGTCCAAAATATTAACGTAAACTTGTGCATTTATTGATGATGTAATGACAGCCATCTCCCCAGTGCCTTTACCTGACATGCAGCCCCATATCATCAATGACTGTGGAAATTTACATGTTCTCTTCAGGCAGTCATCTTTATAAATCTCATTGGAACGGCACCAAATAAAAGTTCCAGCATCATCACCTTGCCCAATGCAGATTTGAGATTCATTGCTGAATATGACTTTCATCCAGTCATCCACAGTCCACGATTGCTTTTCCTTAGCCCATTGTAACCTTGTTTTTTTCTGTTTAGGTGTTAATGATGGCTTCGTTTAGCTTTTCTGTATGTAAATCCCATTTCCTTTAAGCGGTTTCTTACAGTTCGGTCACAGACGTTGACTCAAGTTTCCTCCCATTCGTTCCTCATTTGTTTTGTTGTGCATTTTCGATTTTTGAGACATATTGCTTTAAGTTTTCTGTCTTGATGCTTTGATGTCTTCCTTGGTCTACCAGTATGTTTGCCTTTAACAACCTTCCCATGTTGTTTGTATTTGGTCCAGAGTTTAGACACAGCTGACTGTGAACAACCAACATCTTTTGCAACATTGCGTGATGATTTACCCTCTTTTAAGAGTTGATAATCCTCTCCTTTGTTTCAATTGACATCTCTCGTGTTGGAGCCATGATTCATGTCAGTCCACTTGGTGCAACAGCTCTCCAAGGTGTGATCACTCCTTTTTAGATGCAGACTAACGAGCAGATCTGATTTGATGCAGGTGTTCGTTTTGGGGATGAAAATTTACATGTCTTCCAACTCTCTGAAAAGTTCAAAGATCGACGCTAGGCTCTTGACTGTTCATAGAAATCTGATAGTAGTGGTATAACATAAAAGTTAACCATTTAAACCTTACAATTTGTTAATACTGCGACACCGCTTCAGAATGGGAAAGTTATGCTATGTTATTTATGCTAGGCTAACAACAACTGGCTTTTTCTTTGACTGTATGTGCTGCTGCCCCCAATGGTGCACAACAGCTGTAGCACGTGAAACCTGAAGAAAGTCCCTGGTTTTTCATGCAATATGTATTGGAAGATAAGCAATACCACTCATGGTTGATTGTAATTCATCATGAAAAATGACTGTCTACATTAAACAATGAATTGTGTAGGATTACATCTTACTGTATCAACTCGCATCAGTCCTTTGTATAATAAAAAACATTGTTCCTCAGTCAATTAAATTCAGTTTATCTTAATATCTACAATGGCTGAGGTAAAAAAGATCAAACAGCTAACACAAAAGTTAGGTTACATACAATATTATTCATTTCATATCTCCTCAGGCAGTTATGTTTGAAATAATATATAATATGTGGAAAAAAATATTCAGGAATTATGAGTATTGCTTTAAATTCACTTGAAAAACTTTAGCATGGCTGTCACAAACTTTTTATATATATCATTTTCTGTATCAGCACTGATAACATGCTGAAGAGAGTGTTATATCTAGGGATGTCTCGATACTATCAGTATCGGCCCAATAAAGGTATTTTTTTTTTATCAGTATCTGTTCATTTAAACAATGAAATCAGATTCATTAAGTGTGCATGCCCACTGCTTCACTTTAGAAGCTCAGTGTCAGTGGGCGGGGAAAACTCCTGACTGCTGCTTCACTTCAGCATATGCAATAAGCCAATTTTATTCACAAGAGACTAATCGTGCACAAGAGTCTCCCACTGTTTGATAAGCACAGAGTCATACACATCGATCACAGTCAAAAACACATTTCACATTGCTCAAAATACATGTCAACTCCTTTTTGGTGAACAGAGAGTATATCGTGGCCTTGTTACCAGCCAATCATGTTGCATTTTACCACAAAAAATAAATATATTCTTCGTATTTGCAGTGGTCGTGTGTTTCTCTCCTGAGTTTGCAGGTGCTTACCCAGACAGCCAAGTCAAAAGAGCCCTGCACACTTAAAAGTAAAGGTCTTCTTTTGAAGACATTTTAAAGAATTTATTTATTTTTGCATCGTATATATATATATATATATATATATATATATATATATATGTATGTGTGTGTGTGTGTGTGTGTGTGTGTGTGTGTTTACTTTTTTTTACATAAATGAACACAAACTATAAGAAGCAGCTTGGATTGAAGGTGTTTTTTTTCTTATTGAATAGCAGATCTGTTAATGTGACAAAAATATTCAATGGACTAGTCTTTAATGTGCTTGCATTCTGCTCTGTGTAAGCATCTCGGCAGATAGTCAACATTAATTGAATTTAAATGGGAGGGATGAGAACATTGTCTCCTTGTATAAGAACAAGAGTGACTGCGGTGATAGTAACAACTATCGTGGCATTTCTCTACTAAGCATAGTTGGCAAAGTCTTCACCCATGTCATTTTGATACACCTGCAGAGCCTCACTGCATGAGATTACTCAGAGTCACAGTGCAGTATCAGAGCTGGAAGGTCCACAGCAAACATTACCTTCTCTCTACACCAGCTGCAGAAGTGTAGAGAGCAGCAGGTAGAACTGTACGTCATCATTGTTCTGCCCAAGGCCTTTGACCTGCTGAACAGGTGCAAACTTTTCAGTCTCCTGCAGAGGCCGGATATCCCCCAAGCTGCTCCACAGGGTCACTTCCCACCATGAGGGCACATACAGCACAGTATAGTTCAATGGAGCAGCTATGAGGTCTTTCCAGTGAGCAGCAGACTGAAACAAGGTTGCCTGTTGGCACCAACCCTCTTCAGAATCTTCACCTTGATGCTCCTGCAATATGCCTCCACTGATTGCTTTGAAGGGATCTACCTCTGCACCAGAGCTGATGGGAAACTGTTCAACATTGCTTGCCTGCGCAGAAAACCAAGATCAGGGAGGTCCTCATACACAAGATGTTCGCAGACAACACAGCTCTGATGTCACACAGTAAAGCTGGATTTCAGCAGTTAGTCAGTCGTTCGTCCCACTCCTACAAGGAGTTTGGCTTAACTGTATGCCTGAAAAGACAAACATCGTGGCCTAGGATGCTGACTCTGCCCCAGACATAGTCATTGACAACACGCATCTTAAAGTGGTGGACACCTTCACCTATGTCAAGTCTTCCAACTTCAGCTCCCTGTCTTTGGATACAGAAGTGGGTACGAGGATTGCCAAATATGCAACTGTCATGGCAAGACTGAACAAACAAGTGTGGAACAACAGCCAGCTAAGAGCTGAGAATACCCAGTTATCATCATGCGTATTCATCATACTGCTCCATGACACTAAGTCTTGGACCATGTACACAAGACACGAGAGAAGGCTGACCAGCTCCCACCCCCGATGTCTTAGACACATTCTGCACATCAGATGGCATGACAGAGTGTCAAGCACATAGGTCCTACAGCATGACAGCATCTCAAGTTTGCCAGCACTGCTCATTCAAAGATAACTCAGATGGCTGGGCCACAGGAGACACGTGGATCTAGGTTGCATCTCCAAGGACATGATTTACGGTGAGTTGTTCATGGGTCCCACCCTGCCAGCCAACCACAGCTCCGCATCAAAGACATCTGCAAATGTGACATGAAGTTGCCAAATATCCACCTGAACACCTGGGAAAGCACAGCAGACTGCCGAGAAGCCTGGAGGTCAGCTGTCAAGGAGGGAGTCAAGAGGGCTGAGAATGCTAGAAACGCCCAGCTTGCTGACAAAAACCTAAGAGGAAAGTAAAAGCAGCCGCTTCCAGACAACTATCCTTCTTTGTTTGCAGCCAGTGTGCAATAGACTGTCACTCTACAGTGACTCTAGGAGATGCACACTCATCACCTAGCACTACACCATCACCTCACAAGACCAACAGATGCAGAAGATGAATTGGGAGGACCATTTTCTATACCCGCTTACTTCAATTACAGGTCATGGTGGCCTGGAGCCGATCCCAACAGTCATAGGGCGTGGGTCAGGGTACACCCTGACAGGACACCAGGCTGTCGCAGGGCAAATCAGTAGAACCAAAAAAAAAAAACCTCATCAGAACATCCCTATTTATATCCCAAAAAGATGTAGGAACCATTGAGCTGTGGCTGCACCGGGGATTACAGAATATTGTAGTCATGACACAGAAAACCATACAGATTTAGACTAAGGAGATGATTAAGGATAAGGTGAGAAAAAAAGAGATAAGAAAACAGAAGGCAGAGTTTTTTCCAAGAACATGGCTTATTCAAAAGACATCCAAGAATAATGAGCAACTTCTGCAAGTTCCTGACATGGTGTTCTTTATGGCTTTATAAAAACACACAGAGGAGACAGCAAAAAGATTTTTATTCCCGTCTGTGTTCATAGTACTGTAGTTCTTCTTTCAAAAGAGCTTCTTACAGGTGGCTCACATGTAGCATTCATTTAACACAGAGTGTAATGGTGAATGGAAATACAAAAGAAAATACGGGTATTGTACCTCAGTCCAGAACATTTACACAGATGGGGTCTGCAATAATGACTTCAGTACTTTCTCTGTGCTGGTAAGCGTTGGTCTTCTCCAACAAAAATGTAAATGCATGAGTGAGTTAGTGGAGGGGTAGGTTAGTTCATCGTAGCCAGCCTGGGAAAGCAATAATTAAAAAGAAGGAAAAAAAAAAACAGCATCATCTGGTCAGCCTCCAACTCTGATACACCACATCAATCGAAAAACCAACTTTGTTGAGCCTCTGTAATATCCCACACATGTGAAACCTGCTGAATGTGCCGCCTGTTCATCCGAGCAAGAAAATTAAGCTAGCAAAGATGGAACACAATGTCCATTACGTCAACCAAATACGGTATGAAATATACAACAAAATAAACAACAAAATGACAATATAACATATTACAACAACAAAATATATTGGATTCTGGATCTATTGGACTACTATTGGATTAACCATGGAATTGATCAGCTGGTCTCTGAACGCTATTGACACCATTTTTTCTACAAGAAGGTCAGGACCGTGGGATCCTACCTGCCCAGATGGAACGTATCCTGCGGGCTATGTCCTCGACTCCTGGGGGTCTTGGCGTGTTGCATGCTTGGCGCCTTTCTCCGTTGAGGACGTCGAGGATTTATTCATTTTTGGTCTCATGGCAGCAGGGCTGGTACTTTTTGGCTTACGTGCTGCCCTGATCTACCGGAAAATTGGCAAGACGGCGGCATCAAGAACCACAGCCCTCGCTTGTCCGTCATGATTAACGAGGTTGGCAAGGCAGTGCATTCTCAGACTGCGTTGACTCTTGAACTCAGACGCAAATTGGATGACACCATTGGAGCTGATGCGTGCCTTGCAGTTGAAGCTGAAGGTTTCGGAGGCCAGTGAATATTCTTAATTAATAATTGGGAATATTCTTAATTCATAATTAGGATTTGGTTGTTCAAGTGGAACTGTTAAAAGTGTTTTTCACTGCTCAGCTACAACACTCCAGGCTTATCTAGTCTCAAGGACAAACTGCCCACTGTTTACCTCCAGAGGAATTTATTCAGGCCTTGGTGAGATTATTCGGCTCCATTCTTATCTCAACCCACTGTTGTGTGGGCCGCCAGAAGAGGAGGTACTGCTGGCCCACCACCAGAGGGCGCCCTGTCTGGAGTGCGGGCTCCAGGCACCAGAGGGCGCAGCCGCCTCACAGGAGCAGCCAGGGTGACAGCTGTCACGCATCACCTGCAACAGCTGTTACCAATCATCTGATCGGCAGGAGTATATCAGCAGGACGACGTCTCCACCTCTTTG
Source organism: Thalassophryne amazonica (assembly GCF_902500255.1). Taxonomy (NCBI): domain Eukaryota; kingdom Metazoa; phylum Chordata; class Actinopteri; order Batrachoidiformes; family Batrachoididae; genus Thalassophryne; species Thalassophryne amazonica. Next base: position 80,971,424 of record NC_047106.1, read on the forward strand.
CCGAGATATCGTTCTACCTGGAAGGTAACGTGCTCAGCTGACTGGTTAACAGTGATCTTTTGTGACTTTTGTGAGTTGTTTAGCTGACTCCTTTTCCAACGAGTGGTGGAGGTAGTTTTCCTGCCGTGTGGAGTCCTGGGTGCAGACGCACCCACATTTAATTGTTCCTTTGTTCCTCGCCAGCAGTACCAGGTCCGACACGCGAAGGCAGTGGCCACCTGGGAGTTCGGGACTTGGCGGCTCCAGTATTCCCGGGGTCTGGTGGCGGAGGAAATCGTGTGTGGTTCCGGTTCTGCTTTGGACAGGCGTCTCCTATCTTCGAGCCTGCCCACACGACACCTTTGTGAATTGACACCTGTCTATTGTTGTAATCTGTTGCATTTGTTGTGCACATTCACAACAGTAAAGTGTTGTTATTTGACCTACTCCATTGTCCGTTCATTTGCGCCCCCTGTTGTGGGTCCGTGTACCTACACTTTCCCAACACCCACAAAGACAATAAACTGATAGACTTACACATGGACTGAAGCATGCTCCATCTTTTACCTTTACCTCCCTTCCTGCCCCTCCTGCGGCAGGCCCCCGTTCTTCCCAAGCTGGCAGGCAGTGCGACTCCAGTTGCAGCGGCTACCACACACTCACATCGCCTCAATTTGGAAAATGGACTGTTTCAGGTTTAGTGCACATAAACAATGTCAAATGTACATGTGTTGTCTTAATTCTGATGTGTGCCATTATTACGGTAAACACGTAATAATTGTGGATTAATTGCTGTTTGTCTGTGCAATGTGAGTGTGGAAATCTCGTTGTTGTAATGACAATGATAATAAAGCTATCCATCCATCCATCCATCCATGGTGTTAACAGTGTTTTAATGGGACTAAACCAGCCACTCACTACACGATGATATGATGCCCTTGTGACAATATCAAAAATGCAGAACCATATTTCAGAAGAACCACATCATGCTTTGGGTGAAATCACCACTGGCAAGTGTGACTGTCCATCATCTTACCACACCATCTTATCACTCTCCTCTTTGTTTAAGCCTTCTCGTGCATTTCATTTCTGTTCACATTTCTCAACTTTTTAAGTAGTTTATTTCTGTAGCCAAAAATAACAATAATAAAAATGCCCCTTTTCCCCCTTCCACTTGTCTACTGGCCTGCATTCCAACAATCGCTGTGTAATTGTTAACAGGGCTACAGCGCGGTGTCAAACAGAAAAATATGGATTCCATCTGAAGCCATACAGACAGAAAAATAAAGATCTGTGAGAGGAATGAAGGCACTGGGGCCTGTAGAAAAAAGGCCATACAGATAGGCCCGCTGAGGGAAACGGCAAAACAAGAGGAAAAAACAATACACAATAACAATCAAGGTTGGAAAAGTGGAAACTTCATCTGTCTACTGTTGTGCTGTTGCAAAGATGAAACCAAATCTGTTCATGTTTAATATCACCAGACCCTACAACAACATACTGCTTTAGATAATATACAGTTGAAGACACATGGTTTATTTATATCATCCAGGACCAATCAAAGTATCAGTACTAATGTGTCTCCACCCATCTGTTCAGCATTTGTTTGTTACCCTCTGAAAATGACATATTACCCATGTGTATGTGTATAAGAGAATGAGAGAGGGAGGAAGAGGGGAGGAACGCCGTTAAATATTTGCATGTGTGGTGAAACGTGGCCACTACTGGCTCGCTCTTTATGGAAGTTATTGTTGTTTGTCTTCTTTCTTTTCATTCTAATACTTCTGTTTCACATATGAATGAAAATTCAACACACACACACACACACACACACACACACACACACACACACACACACACACACACACACACACACACACACACACACACACACACACACACACACACACACACACGGGTTCAGAAAAAAACAAATCACTATCTCCATTTTGATGTAAGTGTAATTAAAAACTCAAAGGTTTATTATAAGCAACCCAACCGATTCACAATTCATCTATCGATAAAGCAAGATGTGTGTGTGTGTGTGTCACATATGTCTCTGACTGTCTGTCAGCTCAGCCTCAGGTTTCAGATATGGCTTGCGCATGGCACGAAGATGTGCATCCTTTATTATGAAAATTTTGGGGATTAATTTTCAAAACCTTTATTTTGATTAACATTGTGACAATAGTACTTCCAAGATGGTGCCCTCCGTGGTGTCTCTGTCCTACTCTTCTTCCACCTATGTGACTGTAAACTATAGTAGAGAAACACTTCTAAACATTGGCAAAGTTCATCACAAACTTTCATTTAGCCTCTTGAATCTTCAATCGTAAACCCAGAAGCCTTTTGCCGCTCTGCAGCCACTCCCCCTCTCACATACAGAATGGACTACAAACCTGATACGGTAATGCCATTCTGTTTCGACACTAGCAGAAAAACGCCCGAAACGCTTAAAGCTGCTAAACGGCAATGACAAAGCAAAGTGATTTGCCAAGCATGCCAAATGGAAGAGAAGTATTGCAGAAATACGACTGTGTACGAATGTGAGAAGTGAGCTTTAGTCAGCACAGAGGGTGGACATTAGATGTGGCACCACTCTTAAATTTTGCAACATGCCAACACATGCACATTCATGATGGTAAGAAGTCCATTAAAATGTAGCCTACATTTCAAAACAAATGCTGTTGCTGGACTGTCTGCAGATCACCTCAACAAATTCATACTTATTGCAATATTCCTCCAGACATCCCCTTTACTTTACGTAAATAAATAAATAAATAAATACATCTAACCAGATTAAGCCTCCAAAACACTTTAAAAAAAAACATGCTGTTGCATTACTGCTTTTGCTTTTCCCCAATGGCCAAAAAGCAAAAGGCACCGGTAGTGGTACTTTAACATTAGTGGAATGGGGTTCAACTCCCTACAATGTCCTTGCTAAAAGCCAAAATATATAAAAACACAATACTTGTCAACCAATCCACACATTTCACAACAAACCTAAATGTCCCTGACTCACATTATCAATAACTACTGTATTCACATCCATATGTTTGTGCTTCATGTACACTAACTGTGTTTATTCCTTCCTGTATCTCTACATGTGTATATATGTCTGACCATGTTGGATGAATGCCAGTTTTCTTAAAATAACTGTATTTGCGTGTCTCTTTGTATCTCAAAATCAACTATGTCTTAACAAACGTAGACATTGTCTGTTAAGACTATGTAAGGGCAGTGGTGGGCACAATTCAGCTAATCCAATAGCAGATAATTATCAAAGCTAATGTTTTTGCTATCGGATTAGCTTTTCAGATAAGTTTTAAAACCATCATCGGACCATTTATCTTCCGATAAATTTAGTTTGGATAACTTTCAGTCCGATAACATTTTTTTGCTGGTAAAGTGAGCAAAGTTTAACGGTCAAAAATGTTTGTAAACCCTAAAATCAAACATTTTAGTCCTTCTGTTGTGTGTTTGTAGCAGAATGGCTTCCTGTCGCTTGCTGATGATGTCATGATTAAGCGCAAAACGTGATTATCTGGTCGACGCAGGGAGCATTGTGGGTAGTGTAGTTCAGGTTCCCTTTGGACATTACAGTGACTTGTCCACTCGACACAAAAACTAAACAGACTCATTTTAACATTATTTTATTTCTTTGTGGCTGTAATTTAATTGCCAAGACTCGGTGGGGGAGAGGAGCTCTCACGGCGCAGCTGTCTGTACAGAGGGGGGGACTTTTCTTCACGTTTAAACACTGTTTTGGAGTTTTTTTAAAAAGGACGATTTATGTGGATTATTTATTCAGATGAATCCCACTTAAACTAACAGGTAAGAATTTATATTTATTACGTGTATTTTACTCTGCCAATCAATGCATTAATGGACATATTTCGGTTGTTTAAGCCGCAGGGTTCAAAGTGTGCGAAAAAAGCGGCACCTTTTAGCTCGTAAATGACGGTGTACCTAATACCGAGATAAACTGTGACTTCTAATACTGTATTTTACTGCTTTTGAAAGATGATGACAGTGTTTGGGGTTTTATTTTTTTATTCATTCATTTTTCATGTGTTCTTTGAGTTTGTGATCCTTGAATTTACCCAGCAGCCCCTGTGGCGCTCAAAATGAAACTGGTTTATCAGAAGCCGACAATGTAATCTGATTATGGCCGCGTCCAAATCAATACTAATATTTATCGGTTATCTGTATTAACGAAATTTTTTTTTAGCAGTTTATCGATTTATCATTATAAAAGAACTTTTCAGTTAGCTGATTAATGGGTATTGAAGGTAACTTTTTGGTTAGCTGTGCCCACCACTGTGTAAGAGTAAGTACACCTCGTTGTACATCCCACCTTCAAACACAGCCTCATACAACCGTCCATGAAAAGTCTACTTAAGCTCCCAATTTTCTATAGGAATACAAACTTCCTCCAGGCACTGCACTAGTTTTTGCTGATCACATAAAAGGGAACAATGTTGAAAAAAAGTGCAATGTTAATGGAAAATCTAAGAAATGAAATGTTCTGTTCTGTGGACATCATACACTGATACATAGGGCTGGGCAATAAAACAATAAGTATTAACAGGGGCGTCGGACTTGGGGGGGAAGGGTACTATGTACCCAGGGCCCAGAGCATTGGGGGCCTACAAAAAAACTGGCATTAAATACATTTTTGTGTTGCATGTTATTAATGTCCATACAATTCATGTTGTAAAAAAAATATAATTAGAATGAATGTATAAATGTTGCGAAACATAATTCTGCTCTAACAATAATATTGAAAGATCTCTGAGGGTCCTTCCCACCCCTGCACAGTTGTACAATAGTTTAGTCTAGGCGCACAGGCGGCACCCTGCCCCACACACATAGATCGCAAACGGGATCTGATAGAAAGAGGAGGTGTTTAGTAGAGCTGAAACAACTAATCGATTTAATTGATTATTAAAATAGTTGTCAACTAATTTAGTCATCGATTAGTTGTTAAATAACTTCGTTTTACCGCAAATGTTTCGATTCTTCCATATAAATCAACCGTTTCTGCAGCGCAGCTTTGCTTTGAACCTTGAACCAATCGAAGCAGTGATTCGCAAATCGAAGAACTGCTTTGATCTGCTGCTTTGTTGATTCATTGTTTTATTTCGCTTTATCTTCATTTTTCCCCACTAAAACCCCAAAGAGCATATGTCTGTGAGTAATATTTACCTTTTTATGTTAATCTGACCTGTTATGGTCTTCTGAAACAGTTGATAGATGTATTTTATAACTTAAAAACGGGACCAATGCTAATGCATTAGCATGTCTATGGTGTTTTCAATGTTAAAGTTAGCGTTAAGCTGTTGCAGTTGTCAGCACATTTGTGTGCATTTGTTTTCTGTATAATAATTCATGGCTCAGTGTTTGTTGTCGTAAAAGAGTCAAATGTATTACAAATTGTAATATTTTTTTATTTATTTTTTATTTATATATTAGTAATAAGAGCACCAACAATAATAGTAATAATAACCAGTAATTCTACAATACAATTTTAGAGAAAGAAACTAAAGAACCTGATTAAACACAACAGAAAAGAAAAACCCAACTAACAATGAAAATAAATAAATAAATATAGAAATAAATAACTGTTTTCTGTGAACGCCAAGTGACTCTTATGCTGCGTTCACACCGGGCACAACATGAGCGACTGCAGCCAGAGGTTGCCATGTAATTCCTATGTAATGACGCATTATGGCGCCAAACCGTGCAGCGCCACGCGATGTATGCGAGTGAAGCGACGCGAGTGAAGCGATTTTGAGCGTTTTGCGCGTTTGTAGCACGATATTGCGTTGCATCACGTTGCGTTGCCCTCCTCCCCAAGTTGAAAAATTTGAACTTTTTCGTCTCTTCGCACCGCAATGACCAATCAGGGACTGGATATGTAGTGACGTGGAGATGTCTGGAGTTTGACTGAAGATGTGAACATGTCCTGTATCTGGTAGCAGCCTGTGAGCAGGACGTATGTCTCTTTTGTCCTTTATTTCACAATTATGAGAGAGTTTTTGGAGCGAGCAGCAGCACCACAGCAGGGGAAGAGGAGTTTCTTTTTATTTTTATTTTACGTGCGCACGCGAGGGAATCGTCCATGGAGATTATTTTACTTATTAACTACACAGATGTATAATAAAGCAAATCGTGACTGGTTTCTAAAGACAATTATGACAGAGTTTTTTGGGAAAGAGCGAGGAGCAGCCTCACAGCAAGCAGCGGAGTTTCTTTCTTTTTTTCTTTACGTGCGCGCGCGCGAATCGTCTGTGGATAATATTTTATTAATTAACTACACAGATGTATAATAAAACAAATGGTGACTGGTTTCTAAACAAGTTTGTTGGGGGAAGAGTGAGCTGCAGCAAGCAGTGGAGTTTCTTTTTTTTTTTTATTGTTTACATGTGCGCGTGTGAACGGGACAGGAGGTCCTCAAATTGGGTCCTGCAGAGGCGGAAGGACCGCTGAAAGCGGCCGTTATCCAGACGCAGCTCCTGCAGCAAATAATGATACTCTCTGTATTGGAAGCTTTTCACAACAACTCGTTCCGTGTGATCAAGGTCCGTCATGATGACCTGACGCCAAGCAGAATGGAAGCTACTCCTATTTGATGACGCACCGGGGCGAATTTTCGCAGCGAAAGTCCACCCAAGCAGAGCGACACACTGGGCAAAGGAAGCGCGTCCGTCGCCACGCGACCCCCGCGTATTTGTAGCATCTGATCGCGCCCGGTGTGAACGCGGCATTAAACCTCCACTTGAAGTTTAATGATAATTTGTTTCACTCAAACCACATCTAAGCTGTGTTTTTACACAAGAAAAAATAAAATGCACTTAACTGCACATTTGTGTCTTTTTTCATGAAAATATGTTTTTAAAGATCACATATTACGCTTTAGTCAGGACTTTAAAATAGTTTTGTGGATTCTTGCTGTAATATGTTGTCAGTAGTTGAGATAGTTGCTGTAGGCATCTAAAAATGCTCATAATCAGGTGAAACCTGATGTAAATCTCTTTGTGGTGTGTCGGTGATGTATGTATATGTGCAAAATAAAACAAAACACTACTCCAGGTATGTTTTTGACGAGAATATAACATAACTTTGTTACAAGCTCAAACGCTGATGTTGCGTGATAAAGGCCTTTTAATAATAACTCACTTAAAAAAATAATGGCAGGGCCCAGAATTTGGTGCTACGCCCCTGAGTATTAATCATGCCCCCCCATACTTATCAATAGATATTTATCATGATATATAATGTAATAATGCTGCCACTTTGAAAGGTATCCTGATAATGACCGAAACCTGAAGAAACTAGATGGTTAATTAGTTAAACTTTTGTTTTTTACTCACTCACTCATCTTCAACCGCTTACTCCAATTAAGGATAACCGGGACTTTTATTGCATTTTATTTTGGGAAACATTTTTTCGATGTAGGTATGAAGTGCTACACATAAATACTTTTATAGAGACAGGAGCATGTCAAGAACTTTTATTGTGAAAGTTCAAGCAAGGAGCTGTGTCTGTATCTGCTGGAGTATGACTTGGATGCGGTAAAGCTTTGCAAAATGCTAATCTCTGCTCATACAACGGCACATCAGTGTCTTTATTTTGTCATCCTGTTATGAGTACCAGCACAATACTAACATTTTTTTGTCAACAATTTCCTCAGCTTTAGGGGATGATGCAAGTTCACTTCCATAGTCCACTCCTGCCTCAATGTTCTCTCAAATGATTTCTGCCATGTTGTTAGATTTGTCCATACAGTGTGTTCAATGTGCATCACTGTTGTCAATCTAAATATTATTGTGATATGTTCTCCCAATGTTTTGTTGTTTTGTTTTTTGCCCAGCACTCTTGCACACTCTACATATATTATTGGTTGATTTTTGTCATTGGTAATATGGACACAGCAGAAGGTCACCTCTCCAAATCTGGACTGCTTGAGGTTTCTTCCTATAATAATAAAAAAATGCGTTTGCTCTGCAGGGTTGGTAAGGTTAGACCTTACCCTTGTGAGGAGCCTTGGAGTGATTTATGTTGTGATTTGGTGCTATATAGTTAAACTGAATTTAACAGTTGAATACTATATGTGATCAAAGGTGCTGGAGCGGCTGCTGGATCTACAGTTGGTTCAGCCATCAGCCGAGAACGGAACAGAATCAATCAATCAATCAATTTTATTTATATAGCGCCAAATCACAACAAACAGTTGCCCCAAGGCGCTTTATATTGTAAGGCAAGGCCATACAATAATTATGTAAAACCCCAACGGTCAAAACGACCCCCTGTGAGCAAGCACTTGGCTACAGTGGGAAGGAAAAACTCCCTTTTAACAGGAAGAAACCTCCAGCAGAACCAGGCTCAGGGAGGGGCAGTCTTCTGCTGGGACTGGTTGGGGCTGAGGGAGAGAACCAGGAAAAAGACATGCTGTGGAGGGGAGCAGAGATCGATCACTAATGATTAAATGCAGAGTGGTGCATACAGAGCAAAAAGAGAAAGAAACAGTGCATCATGGGAACCCCCCAGCAGTCTACGTCTATAGCAGCATAACTAAGGGATGGTTCAGGGTCACCTGATCCAGCCCTAACTATAAGCTTTAGCAAAAAGCAAAGTTTTAAGCCTAATCTTAAAAGTAGAGAGGGTGTCTGTCTCCCTGATCTGAATTGGGAGCTGGTTCCACAGGAGAGGAGCCTGAAAGCTGAAGGCTCTGCCTCCCATTCTACTCTTACAAACCCTAGGAACTACAAGTAAGCCTGCAGTCTGAGAGCGAAGCGCTCTATTGGGGTGATATGGTACTACGAGGTCCCTAAGATAAGATGGGACCTGATTATTCAAAACCTTATAAGTAAGAAGAAGAATTTTAAATTCTATTCTAGAATTAACAGGAAGCCAATGAAGAGAGGCCAATATGGGTGAGATATGCTCTCTCCTTCTAGTCCCCGTCAGTACTCTAGCTGCAGCATTTTGAATTAACTGAAGGCTTTTTAGGGAACTTTTAGGACAACCTGATAATAATGAATTACAATAGTCCAGCCTAGAGGAAATAAATGCATGAATTAGTTTTTCAGCATCACTCTGAGACAAGACCTTTCTGATTTTAGAGATATTGCGTAAATGCAAAAAAGCAGTCCTACATATTTGTTTAATATGCGCTTTGAATGACATATCCTGATCAAAAATGACTCCAAGATTTCTCACAGTATTACTAGAGGTCAAGGTAATGCCATCCAACAGAAGACACAAACAGGTAACTGCCTCTGTGAAATTGATCAGAAAGTAGAACTGCTCCTTCTGGATGAGACCTGGGAACAGTCTGGTGTGAAAGTACAAATGGAAACACTTCTGGAATGTCTGCCTTTTTCCCCCAGACACAGGTCCAAGGACACAGAGCTGGTGCAAGCAAAACATCTCATCTCTCTTTAATCGGTCACATTTTATTCTGTCCTGTTGCCTTCATTTTATGCAAGTTCCTTTCTAAATGGTCTGAGATAAGATGGCAGTGAGAAAATAAAACTTTTTATAGTGTAACCCAATGACTGGAAAAATCTGATTTGGATCACTTGCAGACTTTTACTTCTCTCTGTTAAAAATAAGGAAAACACCTGTTAACAGTGCTGTCCTACATCAGATGGTTATTTATAAAACTAATTTTATATTACTCTTGCAGAGGCGATTGTGGTGTATGAGTGATTATGATTCCATTTGGGCAATAGCAACATAATATTACAAGCACTACAATGTGTTAATAGTCAAGTTAAAAAATTAAAGCTACAGTGTGTAAGAGTTTGTGCCATCAAGTGATGAAGTTGCAGACTGCAATATGCTGTTGCCAGTCACCTTTTCTTTTTTTTTCCACTTCATGTTTTTGCTTCTTTGGTGATGGAGGTTCATACTCTCTTGCAATAAGCACTATGAATGAAGTTTATGAAAACACATTGATTCTTGCAAGAAAGTATACACTTACGTATGAATAGAGGGTTAGAAGCACTCCTCACTCCTACGCACTGTAGTTTTAAGTTTCAATTAATTATTAAACTTTTTTTTCATTACTTTAAAGAAAAATGACAAATTTTGCACAATGAAGACCAGTCAGACCTCTAACAGTGAAGTGACACAGCATGTTACAACCAACTTACTGTCTGAGATGGAGGCTATCCTGGCATTCTCCTTCACAAGGCCCCTACATCTGACTTCCTCAACATGACTGGGAATCTACTGCTGGGGAATGTAACATTCCAGAGGAGGTTGTTAACATTCCTCTAAACTCACTGAATCAGCACTGTACAGCTGGCTCCACTTGCCAAAGCATGCAAAGATGTATGTGGTTCACCCCCCTTTTTTTGAAGTGCTGTATGTATTTGCTTGTTTGTGTTGGGTGTAGAAAAGAAGACAAGTGTGTCAGTACACAACAAGAGTCTGTGCGTGTCAATGACACTTTCACCTACATACAGATTTCCATTGGGCAACAAATCTAAAACTGACAGTCAGAATAAAATTAATTTCAAGAAGACCTCACATTGCTTTTGACTTTTGTCATAGATTACATTTTGCCCTTTAATTACTGGACACAAGACACTGGACAAAAATGAATCAAATCAAATTCTAAAATATGAAGTTATGATGAGGCTAAACACGCTTTTTTGGTGGATGAGATAACTGCCCTTATCGTTGTAAAGGGTTACTAGCATGACCCATAACACAGCAATATTGTGCAACACAAAGCAGCCAGTTTAGCTACGGCCGATATGGTGAGATGAGAATCAGTACCTGACAAGAGTTCATTACCAGTTAGAGCAGCAGTCAAAGACAATCATTTTTTAAACTCATTATAGCCTTGAGGAAATTTACAAGGATGAAAGTGGCGAAAAACAAGAAATAAGCTAAAACCCAAAAATTATTCCCCCTGGATATTTTTTTTAATTCTAGAAGCTCTGAAATGCATTTTGGGGCTATTCCAGATAATAAACTGTAGTGAGTGCAGCACCCATTTTGCTGAGAAAAAAAACTTGAACTTTAAAATTGAAAAAGATTGAAAGGGTTAATGAATATAAATTTCTTGGGGCAATGACAGATGAGAACATCAGTGTGAAGCCACACATAAAATATATGCAAACCAAATTATCAAGAAGCATTTCAGTGTTAAACAAAGCAAAACTTGTTCTGGATCACAAAGCACTCTGCATCCTATACTGTTCCATTGTCTGACCAGATTTCAATTACTGTGTAGAGATCTGGGGCAATAACTATACGAGTTCGCAATACGGGTCATTCATAATGTCACTATCAAGACTGTACTCACTCACTCTTCTTAAAGTCAAAACTATTAAAATTAACAGACTTAGTAAAATTCCAAACAGCACACATCTTGTACAACCCCAATTCCAATGAAGTTGGGACGTTGTGTGAAATGTAAATAAAAACAGAATACAATGAGTTGCAAATCCTCATCAACCTATATTCAATTGAATACATCACAAAGACAAGATATTTAATGTTTAAACTGATAAACTTTATTGTTTTTGTGCAAATATTTGCTCATTTTGAAATGGATTGTTGGGAAAGTGTAGGAGCACGGACCCACAACAGGGGGCGCAAATGAACGGACAATGGATAAAGCCAAATACAACACTTTACTGTTGTGAAAATGCACAACAACAACAAATTACAATAGTGAATGAAGCCAAATACAAGATGTCATGTGGGCAGGCCCGAAGATAGGAGACATCAGTCCGAAGTCGAACCGGAACCCCACGATTTCCTCCGCCACCGAACCCCGGGAATACTGGAGCCGCCAAGTCCCGAACTCCCAGGTGGCCACTGCCTTCGCGTGTCGGATCTGGTACTGCTGGCGAGGAGCAAACACAGTTAGAAGTGGGTGCGTGTGCACCCAGCAACACGTATGGTGGGAAACCACCTCCACCTCTCGTCGAAAAAAGGAACAGAATGAATATTGTCCAACTCACACAAGTAACAGATATTCCTGTCAACAAACACAGTCAGCTGAGAATATTACCTCCTTAGTAGAGCGATATCTCGACAATCAGGTGGAGATGCCGTCTTGCTGATATACCTCTGTAGATCTGGTGATTGATGACAGCTGTCGTCGGTGATAAGTGACAGCTGTCATCCCGGCTGCTCCTGTGAGGCGGCAGCGCCCTCTGGTGCCTGGAGCCCGCACTCCAGGCAGGGCGCCCTCTGGTGGTGGTGGGCCAGCAGTACCTCCTCTTCAGCGGCCCACACAACAGGACCCCCCCCTCAACGGGCGCCTCCTGGGTCCGGGTGGCGGCGGTAGAAGTCAGCCAGGAGGGCCGGGTCCAGGATGAAGCTCCTCTTCACCCAGGAGCGTTCTTCGGGGCCGTACCCCTCCCAGTCCACCAAATACTGGAAGCCCCGGCCCATCCGTCGGACATCCAAAAGCCGGCGCACTGTCCAAGCCGGCTCGCCATCGATGATCCAGGCAGGAGGTGGTGTCGGACCCGGAGTGCAGAGGGGTGAGGTGTGATGCGGTTTAATCCTTGACACGTGGAACACGGGATGGATCCGCAGTGAGGCCGGAAGCTGAAGCCTCACTGCGGCGGGACTGATGACCTTGAGAATCTTAAATGGTCCTATGTACCGTTCCTGTAGTTTTGGGGAGGCCACTTGCAGTGGAATGTCCTTGGTTGACAACCACACTTCCTGCCCAGGACGATACGTAGGAGCCGGGGTCCGCCGCCGGTCTGCATGGGCCTTTGTCCTCATCCGGGCCCTCAGCAAAGCAGAACGGGCGGCACGCCACACCCGACGGCACTTCCGCAGGTGGGCCTGGACCGAGGGCACACCGACCTCTCCCTCAACCACCGGGAACAACGGGGGCTGATACCCCAGACACACCTCAAAAGGGGAGAGGCCGGTGGCGGACGACACTTGGCTGTTGTGGGCATACTCGATCCAGGCCAGATGGGTACTCCAGGCCGCCGGGTGCGCGGCTGTCACGCAACGCAGGGTCTGCTCCATCTCTTGATTGGCCCGTTCTGCTTGCCCGTTGGTTTGGGGATGATACCCGGATGAGAGACTGACCGTGGCCCCCAGTTCCCGGCAGAAGCTCCTCCAGACGTGCGAGGAGAACTGGGGACCGCGATCGGAGACAATGTCTGTTGAAATCCCATGCAGCCGGACGACGTGGTGGACCAGGAGGTCCGCTGTCTCCTGGGCTGTTGGGAGCTTCGGGAGGGCCACGAAGTGGGCCGCCTTGGAGAATCGGTCCACTATCGTGAGAATGGTGGTGTTGCCCTGGGACGGCGGGAGGCCCGTGACAAAATCCAGGCCGATGTGGGACCAGGGGCGATGAGGCACGGGCAGCGGCTGTAACAATCCCGAAGCCTTGCGATGGTCGGCCTTGCCCCTGGCGCAGGTGGTACAGGCCTGGATATACTCCCGGACGTCGGCCTCTAGGGACGCCCACCAGAAGCGCTGCCGGACAACTGCCACGGTTCTGCGCACCCCTGGATGACAGGAGAGCTTAGAGCCGTGACAGAAGTCCAGGACTGCAGCCCTAGCTTCTGGTGGAACGTAAAGTCTATTCTTCGGTCCAGTTCCGGGGTCCGGGCTTCGTGCCAGGGCCTCCCGGACGGTTCTCTCTACGTCCCAGGTGAGGGTGGCCACGATAGTGGACTCCGGGATGATGGGTTCCGGTGGATCCGACAACTCCGTTTTGACTTCGTCTTCATGTACCCGGGACAAAGCATCCGATCTCTGGTTTTTGGTCCCGGGACGGTAGGTGATCCGGAAGTCAAAACGGCCGAAGAACAGTGACCAGCGGGCTTGCCTGGGATTCAGCCGCTTGGCGGTCCTGATATACTCCAGGTTCCGGTGGTCAGTGAAAACCGTGAATGGCACGGACGTTCCCTCCAACAGATGTCTCCACTCTTCTAGAGCCTCTTTCACCGCAAGGAGTTCTGGATTGCCAACGTCATAGTTCCGTTTGGCCGGGGTCAACCTGCGGGAAAAATAGGCACACGGGTGAAGGACCTTATCGGTCTTCCCGCTCTGGGACACCACAGCTCCTATCCCTGAGTCCGAGGCGTCCACTTCAACCACTAACTGGCGGCTAGGATCGGGCTGCACCAGAACGGGTGCAGACGAGAAGCGCCGTTTCAACTCCTTGAACGCGGCATCGCAACGATCCGACCAGGTGAAGGGGACTTTTGGTGAGGTCAGGGCTGTCAGGGGGCTAACTACCTGACTGTAGCCCTTAATGAACCTCCTGTAGAAATTAGCAAAGCCGAGGAACTGTTGCAGCTTCCTACGGCTTGTGGGTTGGGGCCAGTCTCTCACCGCCGCAACCTTGGCCGGATCAGGAGCGACGGAGTTGGAGGAGATGATAAACCCCAGGAAGGACAAAGATGTGCGGTGGAACTCACACTTCTCGCCCTTCACAAACAGCCGGTTCTCCAACAACCGCTGCAGGACCTGACGTACATGTCGGACATGGGTCTCAGGATCCGGAGAAAAGATGAGTATATCGTCTAGATACACGAAGGCGAATCGGTGCAGGAAATCCCGCAAGACATCATTAACCAAAGCTTGGAACGTCGCGGGGGCGTTAGTAAGACCGAACGGCATGACCAGGTACTCAAAGTGACCTAAGGGGGTGTTAAATGCCGTCTTCCACTCGTCTCCCTTCCGGATCTGAACCAGGTGATACGCATTTCTGAGATCTAGTTTGGTGAATATTCGGGCTCCATGCAGGGGCGTGAACACCGAATCCAACAGGGGCAACGGGTATCGATTGCGAACCGTGATTTCGTTCAGTCCCCTGTAATCAATGCATGGACGAAGTCCGCCATCTTTTTTACCCACAAAAAAGAAACCTGCACCCATCGGGGAGGTGGAATTCCGGATCAACCCGGCGGCTAAAGAGTCCCGGATGTAGGTCTCCATTGATTCGCGCTCAGGCCGTGAGAGGTTGTACAGCCTGCTGGACGGGAACTCACCGCCTGGAACCAAGTCAATGGCACAATCGTACGGACGGTGGGGGGGAAGGGTGAGCGCCAGATCCTTGCTGAACACATCCACAAGGTCGTGGTACTCCACCGGCACCGTCCCTAGATTGGGTGGGACTCTGACCTCCTCCTTAGCCTGGGAACCGGGAGGTACCGAGGAACCTAAACATACCCGATGGCAGGTTTCACTCCACTGAACCACTACCCCGGACGGCCAATCGATCCGGGGATTGTGTTTTAACATCCAAGGGAACCCTAAAATCACACGGGAGGTAGTTGGAGTTACAAAAAACTCAATCTCCTCCCGGTGATTTCCTGACACCACCAGAGTTACTGGTGGTGTCCTGTGTGTGATTGGAGGGAGGAGGGAGCCATCTAGTGCCCGTACCTGCACAGGCGAGGTAAGAGCCACCAGAGGGAGCCCTATCTCCCTGGCCCATCTGCTGTCTAACAGATTCCCTTCAGAGCCCGTGTCCACCAGTGCTGGGGCCTTCAAGGTTAAATCCTCATAAAGGATTGTAACTGGGAGTCGTGTGGCAATGTGGGTGTGTCCCACGTGAATGTCTCGGCCCACACCTAGCCCAGTTTCTAGGGGCGGGCGTTGGCGTTTAACCGCTCGGGGCAGTCTCTTACCTGATGCTCTATCGAGCCACAAACAAAACACGCTCCGCGGGCCAGCCTCCTCTGTCTATCTGGTGCCCTAAATGTGGCCCTGCTCGTGTCCATAGCTTCGTCAGCAGGGGGAGCTGTCACCACACGGAGCGCAGGGGCCGTGGAGCGTGGGGAGGGCGGAACGCGGTCGGAACCGGAAGGGAGAGGGACGACGCGTGCCCGGTCATGCCCTTCGTCTCGTTCCCGACGGCGTTCTTCTAACCGATTGTCTAAACGTATGACGAGATCGATAAGCCCATCTAAATCCCGCGGTTCGTCCTTAGCCACCAAGTGCTCCTTTAGAACCAGTGACAGTCCGTTTACAAAGGCGGCGCGGAGGGCAGTGCTATTCCAGCCGGACCTTGCAGCCGCGATGCGGAAGTCGACTGCATAGGCAGCTGCACTCTGGCGCCCCTGTCTTATTGACAGCAGCACGGCTGAAGCGGTCTCACCTCTATTTGGGTGATCGAACACTGTTCTGAACTCCCTCACAAACCCATCATACACCTGAAGGAGCCGTGAATTCTGCTCCCAGAGCGCTGTAGCCCAAGCGCGTGCCTCACCACGAAGCAAATTTATGACATAAGCTACTTTACTAGCATCAGTCGCGTACATAACGGGACGTTGTGCGAAGACGAGCGAACACTGCATAAGGAAATCAGCGCACGTCTCCACACAACCGTCGTACGGCTCTGGCCGGCTTATGTATGCTTCCGGGGATGGTGGGAGGGGTCGTTGACCGACCTGTGGAATGTCATTGTTTCGCACAGGGTCGGCAGGAGGGAGAGCCGCAGCATCGCCCTGAGGGCGCGCTTCCACCTGCGCGGCGAGAGCCTCCACCCTGCGGTTAAGGAGGACGTTCTGCTCGGTCATTAAATCCATCCGAGCCGTGAAAGCGGTGAGGATTCGCTGCAACTCACCGATCATTCCTCCTGCGGACGCCTGTGCGCCCTGTTCTTCCATTGGCCGTTCAACAGCCGGTTGACGCCCCTCGGGAACCATGACGTTGGCCGAGATATCCTGTTGGGAAAGTGTAGGAGCACGGACCCACAACAGGGGGCGCAAATGAACGGACAATGGATAAAGCCAAATACAACACTTTACTGTTGTGAAAATGCACAACAACAACAGATTACAATAGTGAATGAAGTCAAATACAAGATGTCATGTGGGCAGGCCCGAAGATAGGAGACATCAGTCCGAAGTCGAACCGGAACCACACGATTTCCTCCGCCACCGAACCCCGGGAATACTGGAGCCGCCAAGTCCCGAACTCCCAGGTGGCCACTGCCTTCGTGTGTCGGATCTGGTACTGCTGGCGAGGAGCAAACACAGTTAGAAGTGGGTGCGTGTGCACCCAGCAACACGTATGGTGGGAAACCACCTCCACCTCTCGTCGAAAAAAGGAACAGAATGAATACTGTCCAACTCACACAAGTAACAGATATTCCTGTCAACAAACACAGTCAGCTGAGAATATTACCTCCTTAGTAGAGCGATATCTCGGCAATCAGGTGGAGATGCCGTCTTGCTGATATACCTCTGTAGATCTGGTGATTGATGACAGCTGTCGTCGGTGATAAGTGACAGCTGTCATCCCGGCTGCTCCTGTGAGGCGGCAGCGCCCTCTGGTGCCTGGAGCCCGCACTCCAGGCAGGGCGCCCTCTGGTGGTGGTGGGCCAGCAGTACCTCCTCTTCAGCGGCCCACACAACATGGATGCCTGCAACACGTTTCAAAAAAGCTGGGACAGTGGTATGTTTACCACTGTGTTACATCACCTTTCCTTCTATAACAATGCTCAATAAGCGTTTGGGAACTGAGGACACTAATTATTAGTATCACGATTGGGTATAAAATGAGCATCCCCAAAAGGCTCAGCCGTTCACAAGCAAAGATGGGGCGAGGATCACCACTTTGTGAACAACTGCGTGAAAAAATAGTCCAACAGTTTAACAATGTTTCTCAATGTTCAATTGCAAGGAATTTGGGGATTCCATCATCTACAGTCCATAATATAATCAGAAGTTCTCTCGCAGAGTGTCGCGCTGCAGACTAGAGTGTTTGTAGGGGAGACCGGGGCCATTTGCCACCAGAAATGTTTTAAATTTATAACTTTCTGAAACACTACTGCCTGCATTTTGAGGGTCAAATTTTGTGAAGTAAAGCCATAGGTTTTTTATTTTTTTTAAATCATTGTTACAGCCTTCCTTTAAAGCCAAAAGAAACAAGGCATCAGGCCAAAAGAAGGGTGTAGAAATGTACCTGTGTCATGGCCAATGAACCAGGTGCCTCTGGTGCCCTCTTTTGGCTGCCCTGGATCTGTTCAGTCATGCTGCCCGTCAGTATGTTTGTAAAATAAAAATACTACTCCATCATTCTGGGAGGGGGATTGGTCCGTGCCATCAGTCTGACAGCCATCATTATTCACTACCAATACTTCATTAATTTGCTGTCAATATAATAGTTATTATGTTGCATAACTAGACAATTAGGTAACAGCTCAAAAACGGTTTTAATAAAACTAACTCAAATCAATAGCAGATCGGACAGAATCGAAATAATCGATTCTGAATCTTAAGAATCGGGATCAAATGATTCTTGAAATTTGAATTGATACCCAGCTTTAGTACTGAACTAATACACTTATAGTAATGGCTGACTTGTAGATACAAATACAAAATATGACAAACAGCATTTACAAATATACATTTGGAATTGTGTGATTACAGTTTATAAATTTACTCATGAAAAAGAAGCAAAGTATTTAAATTTGTATGAGATGCAGACTGCATGCTGGTGCCACATCTCAATTTTCAGTAAAACAGTAAAATTAAGGCCTCTGTGTCATTATCCTGGATTCACAAACAGCACTGTAACAACCCAGTGACCGTCAGCTCTCTATTGCATAAAATACAAGATATCACATTTTTAAGTAATATATTTGAAGAAACAACCCGTCCATTGCCACCTCCTGAAAGTAACCATCTAGCAGGTGAAACCAGAGATTAAAAAAATCTTACCGTGTTTCTTGAGGACACAAGATGCAGTGAGCTTTTCCCGTTTCTTTTATCTGTGTTCATGACAACGAACTTTAAATTAAACCCAGTGCCAATGCCACAGATTCTTGTCCTTATTCAACTTTTTCAAACCATGTTTCTCGCCATCTTCCCTCTCTCCGACATCGCTCCAAGACACAGACATGCCACAAAATTCTTCTTTTAAGAACTTGATGGTTCTTAAAGTATGCAATGTCCACAGCATCATATGAATATGAATATTTAAATCAGTCATGCTAATTATTGACTAGACCTTTAAACAAGTTCACAGAATTTAAATTTTTAACAGAACTAGAAATGTCTTAGGTTTCTGTAATAAATGACTGTTCAGTGTCACTGTAGCAAATAAAACTTTTATTCACTTCATACAAATGTGTGTCTCCTGTAATGTGCAAAACCACTAGTTCAATTATATACATTAATTTTGTCTTTTGGGAAATGCATAAAAATTGCTAATTTATGTTTTGGAATTTCACCATCATGCATTATTGAGAAAAACTCCTTTGAATACATGGCCGAAGTACAAGAAACAGTGCATAATGTGACCCTACTAATACACAAGTGGCATTCAACATGCTATTCAAAGAGTTTTAACACAGCCCCTTGGCCGGCATGGGAGCTGTGTCCTGTTTGCCAAAAAAACCCATATGTCAGTCTGCTTTGAAGTTTGAACAGAAAAACACAAACTGATAAGGAAAAATCCTGATACCCATAATTAGGATGTCAAAAATTACACCACAGTTTAACATACAAGCATGTGTGTGCACACAGCACACAAAAGGGAACAGCAACAACACTGGCTATAAGGAACAATTTAACCAAAGCAGACGCACATTTAGCAGGAAACTGGGAACACGTTCACTTCTCCTGTGAGACTGCTCATTATCTAAATGTCATCACAGCCAGTTCCAAAGACATAGCTATGGTATGTCTAGCACACTGATTAAAATCACAATACGAAGAGAGTAATCACACACACACACACGAAAGCTAGTTTGTAGCTGCTATTTGTGAAAATTTCTCACACCCATACACACACAAACAAATATATATTATATATACATATATATATTCAGGACAGTGGTCGCAGTGTAGGTTACAGCCTTGCTTGTGGCTTTTCTCCTGTGAGCACGCATGACTCACAATTACATGAGTGCTGATCTCGAGCTTTACTCCTTTGTTTGCTTGATAAAGAGCATTTTGTTTTGTTCTAGTAAAGAAGCCTTTCTCAGAATTCTTCCTTGAAGTTGCTGCACACATCAGTCTGACCAAGACTGAACAAATACTCTGCTCTGATCTAGAAAACATCCATGTGCGATGTTCTTCACCGTGCTTAGTACACACAAAGAAGGCAGCACACTTCCCATTCTTGCCTCACAGCCAGAACATCCTGGGTTCAGTTCCACCAGCCACATTTTCTTCTGGCATATAAGACCTCAGGAAGGCTGGTCAGGAGCACAAAGACTTCTTTTTTCAGATTTCATTCCTTCAAAGCAAATGTAACACCAGTTTAAACTGAAGGCAGGAAGCAGAGGTGCTGAAGCAGGTGGGCTCAAAGATGTGCAGACAGTCAGGTCAGGTGGTGACTCAGACAGAAAGTAACACTAACATATAACAGTGGCAAGGCAGACAGCCTTGTACAGAAAACAGACAGAGGAGTGAAATGATTCTGTGTGAGGTTTACAGTTATATGCAAATGTATGGACACGCCTGATAATTTTCATGATTTTCCTTTATAAATCATTGGTTGTCTGGATCAGAAATTTCAGTTAAATATATCACATAGCAGACAAACACACTGATATTTGAGAAGTGAAATTAAGTTTATAGTATTTACAGAAAGTGTGCAATAATTACTTATGATCTCGCTGCAGATAGTGTATCTGTGCATCATTCAACTATACAGTGCAATTTGCACAAGGAGATGCTGTATGATGCTGTAATGCAGAGGAAGCCTGTTCTGTGTACACGCCACAAACACAGTCACTTGAGGTATACTAAAGCACATTTGGACAAGCCAGCTTCATTTTGGAGTAAGGTGCTGTAGACTGATGAAACTAAAACTGAGTTATTTGGACATAACAAGGGGCAGTATGCATGGCAGAAAAAGAACACAGCATTCCAAGAAAAACGCTTGCTACTTACAGTAAAATTTGGAGGTGGTTCCATCATGCTGTGTGGCTGTGTGGCCAGTGCCGGTACTGGGAATCTTGTTAAAGTTGAGGGTCACATGGGTTCAAGTCCATATCAGCAGATTCTTGAAAACAATGTTCAAGAATCAGTGACAAAGTTGAAGTTGCGCTGGGGCTGGATCTTTCAACAAGACAATGACCCGAAACACTGCTCAAAATCTACTGAGGCATTCATCCAGAGGAACAAGTACAACATTCTGAAATGGCTATCTCAGTCCCCAGACCTGAATATTATTGAAAATCTGTGGTGTGATTTTACGTGGGCTGTCCATGCTCAGAAACCAACAAACCTGAGATGTTTTGTAAGGAAGAATGGTCCAAAATACCTTCAACCAGAATCCAGACTCTCACTGAAAGTTATAGGAAGCATTTAGAGGCTGTTATTTCTGCAAAAGGGGATTTACTGATGCATTTTTTCTGTTGGGGTGCCCAAATTTATGCACCTGCCTAATTTTGTTTAAAGAATTACTGCACACTTTCTGTAAATCCTATAAACTTCATTTCACTTCTCAAATATCACTGTGTTTGTCTGCTATATGATATATTTAACGGAAATTGCTGATTCAAACAACCAATGATATATAAAGGAAAATCATGGAAATAATCATGGATGCCCAAACCTTTACATACAACTGTTATTTATTTAGAATAGCAGTAACAGACACATCAGTATATCAGTATATGCATAAATCTCATGCAACTATAGGTGCCTTGACACTTGCACAAATTTGACTGGCACACAATATTGCTATAAACTGTTGTAAACTGTGCGTAAACTGTGCACAGCTGCGTCCCAGTTTTGAAATGTTCAAAACATGTGGCACGCATTAATTTCATGAACTAATCGTGAGCGTAACCTATTCAGAAAGACTGCGTGTCAATGAGTTTCACTGTACGCAGGGCATCTCAACAATTATGACGAGATGTTATATCTACTGTATATTAAACAGAATTTTACAGATACACTGTTAAACTCATGAGAAGAAATAAAATGCAACTGTTTTACCAATCCATTACAATATAAATATTAAAAATAATTACATTTGAGATGATTCCAAATGCGTTCTCCAACACACGACACCCACGAGAAAAGCTGCATTGGCATGATGAATTGCATGGCAGTGCATGAATCAAATTCATGCAACTGTCTAGGTGGCTTAAATGTGAACTCCCACCCCTCCTGTTGGCTCGGGGGGGACAAAGTGTTAAGTACATATTCCATCCAAAACACATCTAAGAAGAAGTGATTGAGCAAGTAACAGACTGAGGCCAGCATCATTGGAGTCAAGTACCAATGCCATGGAGATATCACAATATTTTGAGTTGTGCATATAATGCATACTGTAATTTAATTTGAGGGTATTTTCATCCTAATATGAAGTATGAAGTATGTGTAATGCCTTAACTTAAAGTCAAGTCGCTTAAAAGGTACTACAAACTGATTTTTGAACATTAATATAGCAGCCAGCAACTATTTTCTGTGGAAACATTTAATGGCTTAATGGTGTCCTGTGCATAAAAGATGACACAACACTCCCTCTGTGCTCTGAGCTTGTCTATCCCCCACTTATGTTCTCATTCTGGTCGCACATGTACGTTTAAGTGCATGAAATTTCTACATGTGCATGTTTAGTACATGCAAGTCCCGCCCTGAAAAACTGATGCCCCTCACCACGATTACAAAGAGACAGCAGTATTTACTAATTAGATGGTTTTTTTTCCAAGATGGTGGATGTCAGTAACTTTTCATGAATTTTGACTTCAGCAGTTTTAGTCAATATGATTTACGTACCTCCACAACAACATCAATACCATATCCTGAAAGAAATATATTTGAGTCTAAACCTTTACCCAGACCTGATCCCACTACAGAATAGTTTGTAATCCAGGGCAGAGGCAATGTTTTCCCAAAGTCTCACCAATAGCTGCGGGTTGCCAACCTCTGTTCAAATGCATCATTGGATTTTGGACTCTGATGGAAGGAGTGGACAAACAACAAACCTGGTGTGCAATGTTTCCAATGTGAACGGAAGATCAAAAATCGACCACATCTCCCATCAGCTCCCGCAGCAGATGTAATGCTGCTGTAACGGTTTTTCTGCTGTCAACATTACAAAGCAGCTTAACGTTGACCAGACATCCACTAGCAAGCTACGAACAAGTACGGGACAAAGTTCTCAGTCTGACGTCCACTCAAAGTTTTGAGCACGCACACAACTTTACTAAAGACTCACCAGACACCAGCTGACAATGAACACGTTTAATGAATGAGAAAAGGATTTGTACAGGACAAAAACTAACATTGGGCATTGCGAAGGCTTTGCGTCCGTCTGTCTGTCTGTCTCTCTGTCCATCTGTCAGTCCATGTGTCTGTGCTCAGCATATGTCCAGTCGTATTGCTGCCAGAGGCTTCAAATTCACAGAGAACATTCTTGGGACACAGACCTTGGACAAGTTCAAAGATGGCAAACCTTGGCCTATTTTAAGAGCTTAAAATGTCACATTCTGTTTCAATCTGTTCAGTTTTGTTTTTGAGTGGCAGGGGTGAGAGGTAATCAGAGTAGAGCTGCACCGTGACATCCAAAACCACTTCATTTTGTATGTTTATATGCATGTTTCCAATATATTCTGTAAAAGCTAGTGATAAATAAGCACTTGTAAAACTGGAAACACTGTTTTTGGAACCCAATAACACCTCTGAACTTACAAGACATTTTGCGGACGTTAGCATGGTGACGTCACAGGCTGGTAGCTAGCTGCAAAACAGAATACAATGATCTGTAAATCCTCTTCAACCTATATTCAATTGAATACACCACAAAGACAAGATACTTAATGTTCAAACTGATAAATTTTATTGTTTTTGTGCAAATATTTGCTCATTTTGAAATAGATGCCTACAACACGTTTCGAAAAAGCTGGGACAGTGGTATGTTTACCACTGTGTTACATCACCTTTCCTTCTAACAACACTCAATAAGCGTTTGGGAACTGAGGACACCAATTGTGAGTGTCATAATTGGGTATAAAAGAAGAATCCCGAAAAGGCTCAGCCGTTCACAAGCAAAGATGGGGCGAGGATCACCACTTTGTGAACAACTGCATGAAAAAATAGTCCAACAGTTTAAGAACAATGTTTCTCAACATTCAATTGCAAGGAATTTAGGGATTCCATCATCTAGAGTCCATAATATAATCAGTAGATTCAGAGAATCTGGAGAACTTTCTACACATAAGCGGCAAGGCCGAAAACCAACATTGAATGCCGTGACCTTTGATCCCTCAGGCGGCACTGCATTAAAAACCAGCATCATTGTGTAAAGGATCTTACCGCGTGGGCTCAGGAACACTTCAGAAAACCATTGTCAGTTAACACAGTTTGTCGCTACATCTACAAGTGCAAGTTAAAACTCTACCATGCAAAGTGAAAGCCATAGATCAACAACATCCAGAAACACAGCTGCTTTTTCTGGGCCTGAGCTCATTTGAAATAGACAGACGCAAAGTGGAAAAGTGTGCTGTGGTCTAATGAGTCCACATTTCTAATTGTTTTTGGAAATCATGGATGTCGTGTCCTCCGGACAAAAGAGGTAAAAGACCATCGAGACTGTTACCAGCGCAAAGTTCAAAAGCCAGCATCTGTGATGGTATGGGGGTGTGTTAATGCCCATGGCATGGGCAACTTACACATCTAATAATACCTGCAAATGCACAGAGAGTGATCTACAAATATTCCTTGATTTGCAGAACATGAACAAAAGATTATTTGATTTGAACATGTACAAACTGTACATAAGACAATAGGAGCTTGATAATTAATTAAACAACTGCAAATTATAAAGAACACAATGCTCATACGGCCAAGGGTATTTTAGCACTGCCTTTTTTTTTTTAATTGTTATGAAATCAGACATTTTATTGACATGTGTTCCGACATGCTTGTGCATTGGCCCACCCCCTCTTCAGGAAAGTCATGCAGAGTGGGCATGCTGACACACACTGGATTGATAATGTATTGGATTGAATTTAATGTGCTTACTCGGTGCAAGTGTATTTTCTAGGAAAATAAACTTATTGGATTGGGACTCTGCTTCAGCAGATACTCAGTATTAAAAGACTGATCAGGGAAAACAAACAAAAACTTGACTACAACATCTCTAGTTGTTTGTACAAGTACAATGCTGTCGCATAAGCAGGAAAACACACACAGACGTTTTCTTAATTCTAAGTATTGTGTGTAATAGCAGAATGTGCCTGCTACTGTATTTTAAGAAAAAGCTGTGTTTGGTGTCTGTTTTGAGAGCAGAGGGCAGAGAAAAGGCTCTGAGTCAAATACCTCATTGGATCAAACTCCACATCTGACACCTAACGGAGTGAGAGGGAGGAGGAAAACATGCAGTCATGCCAGAATACATGGACACACACAAATGTGTCCACATTCAATATTTAAGACTGCAATTCACAAACAATAAATGCATTTCAAAAAGAAAAAGGAACAACAGCTGGATTACGGTTTTATTAATGCTATTATAGATTTGCTGTTCTGGTACAGGGGTGGATTATTAGGTTTCACGTGTTCTCACCTTGTAACCAGCATGGGTCCTGCCTTTTGTTAGCGGTGTTGTGGAGCAGAGTTCAATGGCCTCAGGCTCATGGAAGATCACTGTGGGCAGCGGCTCCTTCCTCGATGTCAGCACATTAAGCTTGGTTTTCAACATGGTTTGAAAGTGCTGATGAACAGAGAAAAGCAGTGTTTTTACCAAAGTAACTGGACACACCAAACAGTTACGCAATATCATAGGCAAGCAAACAATTTTATAGGTTTTATTAAATTTTTAACAACTGTAAACTGTAATACATAAACTGTTACATTAGGTCCACTGGTCGAGAGATAAGCAATGCTTCAACCAGTAATGAAAGTGGGCCATGAAAAAAAACAAACAAAAAAAAAACACTGAAGGTTTTTGGCAAGGGCTGCAGGGCTGAGGTTCCATAGCCCCTTGGCGGGGGGTCTGGGGGTTCTCCCCCAGAAAAATTTGAAATCTCAGATGCATTCTGGTGCATTTTCAGGTTTATTTGCCCACCAAAAAAGGTTGCTCCATGTATCCACTACCCTCACTGTAAACTAAAATTTCTTCAAATCCAGATGTGGATTTTTAGACTAAGCAGTTCCCTTTAAAGCCGTGGTCACAACCCGCCGTACTTGCATGTGCATGCAGTCTACTTGCAAAAACGTGGGCTAAATTTGGAGATCCGTACTTCGTAAGTACTGCCTCAGTACGAATTTAGGAGCACGCAGACATGCCATAGAGGTTTTAGTGCATGCAGAACTTTCGCTGCGGTCAGGCTGCGGATTCACCAGCAGTACAGATGACGCACGTTGTGAGTACTGCCTCAGTACGGATTCAAAGCAGCACATTTTCATTCAATTACTATTGAATTAACCAAATCCGTACGTAGGCAGTATGGATTACGGCACTCACCACATACTATGGAGGCCGACAGACTTGCATGCACAACGCAGCTTCTCACTTGAACTTGGACTTTATTTCCAAACGTCAGCAACACACACTCCACAGCTTCAGTCTGTTAACTAGCTGTAACTTTTCGAGGCAAGTAAACACTCGTACAACTGACCGCTGCAGGCTGGACATGCTCATGCATCGCCGACACCGAAAAACACCTGCCGCTCCGGTCCCGCTCATAAAAACGAAAGCAACCCCACACACACACACTGCTTTATTGTCAACTCTCTTTATCGTTACACTCCTAGAGACGTGCGTTGAACGTACTCCCTCCCTCCTCTTGTTACTGCCTCCGTATGTTTTCACAAAAACGTAGTGGCCGTGGCATCCACAGAAAACGTACGGCAAAAAAAAAAATGCACGGTGGGTTGTGACCGGGGCTTAAGTCACTGCTTAGTCTAACACCTTTTGTTGTCTTCTAATAATGGAGATCAGTCGGTTGTCGGGATGCACACTGATTGTGCTTCATTATGCACAAACTCTGCTATATAATGAGGCATGTTCACATGCTGGCAATTAAAAAAAAAAACAACAACAACAATCTCCTATTCCAGAGATTTACTTATTCTTCTATCCACTGTACTTGTGCAGATTGATGAATAATTATGCTGTGTTCTGCTGGCACAGCGGTCTATGGGTACCAGACTTGGCTGGGGAAGTAACTGGCATTGGACAGGTGTTGCTTCCAAGGGCGTCATACACTCTCATCTACTTCACACTAGGAAATCCAGAGATAAGTATCAGTACCAACAGATGTCAAGGCCTATTTAGGACTTACGTCCCCCAAATTAAAACTAAAAAAACAAAACAAACAAAAAAGAAAAAACAAGCACATCTTGCCTGCTTCATTTCAAATCCTTTGTGGTGTTGTACAGAAACAAAACTACAAAACCTGTGTTATGATCAAAATACGTGCATCCCTGACTGATCTTTGAGATTTGCCCTCACCCATCAACTGTGGTGACTGTGAGTGAAATAGTGAAAGAGACTCATTCAAGTGAATACTGAATGTGAAGAACAGATTAAGGGAGCTTTGCTGCCGTCAAAACAAGAGAAGAGGTCCGCCTCTGCGCCTGCTCTCATACTACAGTCTACAGTCAGTGTTTCCTCAGGCTGAGCAGAACCACATGGTCTATCTGGCTCTTTGTACCACACACAATGGAATTTCTGGACTTCCTCTAAACTGTGAAGTCAAAACTGAACAACTAATAAAATAGGACTTTCGCAACTATAGCAGGAAAACTGGGCTATGTGTCTGCAACTATCCTTTCTTTTTAATTTTGTTTACCACTGGTTACACATGATCACCTGAAACCTGAGAGGAAATTATTTTGGCGTGGAGAAGTAGAACATCAATCAGACCGCATTTATTTCTCCCTCGGAGTAACAATGT
The DNA here is from genome assembly GCF_902500255.1 of Thalassophryne amazonica. Classification (NCBI taxonomy): domain Eukaryota; kingdom Metazoa; phylum Chordata; class Actinopteri; order Batrachoidiformes; family Batrachoididae; genus Thalassophryne; species Thalassophryne amazonica. The sequence continues at coordinate 80,999,232 of NC_047106.1, forward strand.
CCAATATTATTACCAAACCATTGAACAGGGTGGTGACATCTTTCACTCCCCCATTTATTCTGAATTATATACAGCAAACTAGGGATTCACAATATTATCTGTTTGTAAATATTAGAGTTGCTGATATTTTCAAATTCAGTTTGGCTGATGCCAATACAGAAGTATGTATAAACTTGTTTTTTCATCATTATTTCACTGAAGAGAACACAATGACTCTCCTGTACAGCAATTCACCATTAGCCTTATTGTGATGGCCTAATTGTTGTGGACACAAACATAAAACAAGCCAAATAACATTCTTACTACTTACTCTCAATGAACCATTTTACAAATCCAGATATTCTCTCATGAAAAAACAAGGAAATGATTTCAACTTAGGTCAGATGTTAAGTTATATGCCAGTGCCACATTTTATTTTTCAGGAAAACAGTAAAACTAAAAACCATATGCCATTCTCTGTGAGCCACAAAGGGCAATGTAACAACCCAATGACAGAAAGGGAGTTCTCTATTTTCGAAATTAATTTTTTAAATAAAGTACTATTCATGTACAAATGTAAATCATCTTGAAGTTGAACAGGTCAGGGTTCTCACCAGGATTTTGTAGCAGAGTAATGGAATGGAAAAATCACTTTAAAAAGCGGGGGTTCAGGGGCCGCTTAGGCGGCTGCCTGGTGGGGGGCATTCTTTGTATAAAAAAAGGGCATTCTTTGTCTGTATAAATATACCAAATAATAAGTAAGTAAGTTTGGTAAGGATAGACCTTACTTGTGTTAGTTTGGTTGGTAAGGTTAGACCTTACTTGTGTGAAGCGCCTTGAGGCAATTTTGTTGTGATTTGGTGTAATATAAATGAAAATAAATTGAAATTGAAAGAAAGTAAGCAAGTAAAGTTTATTTGTATAGCACCTTTCAAGATAAAATCACAAAGTACTTTACAAGAATTTAGGAACAGATATAAAATTACAGAAACTAAAAGCAGCAATAACATAAAACTAGTTAAAAGCAAGCCTGTACACATAGGTCTTGAGCTTCTCCTTAAAAGTTCCAACAGAGTCCACGGAACGTAGGTGTAGTGGCAGTGCATTCCACAGTTTGGGTGCCATGACTTCAAAATGCACAGTCTCCTTTGGTCTTCAGCCTTGACCTTGGTACAGCTGGTAACAGCTGGTTCTGGTCCTCAGAGACTTGCTTGTCACATAAGGGTGCAAGAGTTCAGTGATATTAAGTAGCATTTGACTGTGCAGAGCTCTAAAAGTCATCAACATTTTAAATTGCAGTCTGAACTGAATTGGGACCCAATGCAAAAATGACAGAATGGGTGTTACATGAGACCACTTAGATGATCTTGTAAGGAGCCCTGCAGCCGCATTATGGACCATTTGTAGGTGGCAGGGCTGCAGGTATCGATTATTTTAGCAATTGAGTATTCTATCAATTATTCTGGCGATTAATTGAGTAATTGGTTAAAAAGTACTTTTGCATTTTTAACAACATCAACAGTCCAGGGCTCTCCCTAAGCAATGGCACAATGTCGCTGCATCATCACGGTGATTGTGATGTGTTTCTGTTTTCCTGAGTAATCATTTATTTTTTCACATCTTTCCAACTTTTGGATCTTTCCCGGTGTCAGGAGCTCATTCAAAGTCAGGCCAAAGTCTTGACATTTTGCTGAAATGGCGATGGGATGTGGCTTTCTGTTTTCTGTTTTCCCCAACTTGTAAAATTTAACCTTTTTTTTTCTTTTTTTCTTTTTTTTTTTTAAGGTTGGTGGACTGGGACCCTGCGTGATTTTTGTTTTTTATCCCTTTCTCTGTGATTCAGCAGACGCATTTCAGCTGGAGGTTGAACATGCAAGCCTCGCAGTCAGTTTTCTTAAATTATTATTATTATTATTTTTTTATTTGAGTTACCGTGTTTGTGAAGCGTTGTGTGTTGCCCAAAAAAGCGAAAATTAAAAAGCGAAACACTCAGTTTGAGTCTGAGCAAAACACAGAAGGAAGAGTGGACTTCTTCCAGAGACTCAGTGTATCCGGGGATGGACATGTGTGAGGGCAGTGCTGAGCCGCTCACACTGGGCAGAGAGAGGCAGCCACCGGCCCCCGCGCGAATAGCCACTCCCCACGTAGAGCGGAGAACAGGCAGCGGATGAAACAGTGTTTTTTTTTTTTTTAAAAAAGTTTGGTTTTTTTTGTTGTTTTTTTAAAAAAAAAAAAAAAACAGACAAACACACTGCTTCGCTTTACATGCACAGTAAGCTATTTCAGATGGTCAGCATGGACCGTTTTTCTCCTAAAAGGCTTTATTTCACTCTGTGTGTCCCGTTGGAAAGCTGTAGCTATTGTGCTAATTTGATTAGCGCTTACATGGCTCATGCATGTTCTAGTCTTCTTCTGTTTGTTTTTCTGGGGACATTACAGTGCCACACACAGGCCTGGCATATGTACTACAACATTAAACGAAGCTGCGAGGCACAGAATTTGCCTCAAACATTTTTTGTAATTATTCGACTATTACTTGACAAATCATTTCAGCCCTAGTATGCGGTCCAGCGAAGACTTACTGAGGCTATGGAACAATGAATTACAGTAATCAAGACATGAAGAAATAAAGGCATGGATGATCCGTTCCAGCTCAGCTTGAGAGACAATGTTTCTAAGGCGGGCAATGTTCTGTAAATGAAAGAAGCATGATTGCACAAGATGGGTAACGTGTGTGTCAAATTTGAGAGCTTGGTCAAATGTAACACCCAAATTCCTGACTGCTGAGTGAACAAAAGACGATAGAGAACCAAGGTTCTTAATCACTGAGGGAACAAACTCCTCAGGGGCACAGACAAGGATTTCAGTTTTTGCTGTATTAAGTGACAAATAGTTATCAGCCATCCAGTTTCTTTTTATGACATTAATACAGTTTTGAAGAACAGATACCCTAGAAACATTTTGTGGAGAAAAGGAAATGTACAGCTGTATGTCATCTGCATAACAATGATATGATACATCATTAAGTGAACTCAAAATATGTCCAAGTGAGAGCAAGTACAATGTAAATAGAACAGGTCCCAGAACAGAACCTTGGGGCCCACCACAGGACAGAATGGCAAAAGAGGACGTATATTTAGTTGCAGCAACTGAAAAACCTCTGTTAGAGAGATAGGATAAAAACCAATCTAGGGCTGACACAGAAATGCCCACCCATGTCCTTACTCTCTAAATTGGAACACCACGATCAAGAGTGTCAAAAGCTGCAGACAGATCCAAAAGTACAAGTACTGAAAATTCATCTGCATCTCTGAGCATTAAAATATCATTTGAAACTCTAAGAAGAGCTGTTTCAGTAGAATGCAAGTGACGGAACCCAGATTGAAATTTGTCAAGAATATTGTGTTCATCTAAAATGTCATTAAGCTGTTTGGCCACCACTTTTTCTAAAATTTTAGAGATAAAAGGCAGCTAGCTCTGGAATTAACTTAGACCATGATAATTTACCTTTTATATACCATGATTCCAAAATACTGGACAATTAGGTACTTAAGCTCACAATAACACCCAAATCATAAGCTCACAAGATTCACTGAAACTAAAACAGTAATGTACATTTCTATCATAGATTTGATTAAAGAATGCTCAAGTAGTAACATCAATTCTTTTATTCATCTTGGCCCAGTTGTCGCAAGCTGACTCGAAGCTGAATGCTTCTACCTCATCTCCTTCAAGAGTAATCATAAGGAGGTTGTCCATCGTTTCTTCTTTCAGTCTGATTGGGGGGAGGAGTCTTGACTAGGGATGGGTATCAATAAGATTTTATGGACATCAATGCCATTATCGATTCCACTTATCAATCCCATTCCTTAACAATTCCTCTTGTGAATTTTCTGTGTACTAAAAGTAGGCTTTACAGGTTTTCTATGTGAACAACATTTTATTGAGTCAAACTAAATAAACATGAAATTAGTCACTGGATCCTTGAGGTCTGGACATAAATAGAAATAAACAAAATCTGTAGTTTTTTCCTTTCAGACATTAATGGCATTAATGTCACTCCATACATCTGAGCCGAGCTCATCTGGCTGTGCTGCAAGTCGGCACCAATGTAATTCATAAAGAATACAGGATGTCTCATGGGACTTTGGGACTTCATTTTTAATTTTTACGTCTCATTTTCAGCACTGAGGCGCCAGCGTATCATCAGAAAAACACTCAACATGACCACGATGCCATAAATGATATTCCCTCACAGTGCAAGCAATATGACTCATATGGGACTCCCCAAGTAGCCGCTCATTTGATAGAAAGTTACTGTATTTTAGCAGAATCCGAGGAACTTCCGCAGAGGCTGTGTTCAGGTCTCATTTAGAGACTTGATTGCTGACAGTGTTTTCTCATTACTAGGGTTTTAAGTGTTTTAATTTTTCAAATAATAATTTCTGGATTGCACTTACCTTCTTTATTAAATCATCACACAACATTGGTAAACACACAAGAAAATTTATTCTCAAATGCCCTTCATCCAACGTGTCCAGTAGAATGATGACCTAAAATGGACCCAATTCTATACCCTTGTGAAAGAAAGGCCTCCATATAAAAAAAAAACAAACCTGCATTTGTTGAACCACAGCAAACTCGCCACAGCAAAAAACAATTTTGCGAAAAAAAAATATATGAAAAGACAGAGCAGGGGAATGCCAGGAAAGCAGAAGATAAAGATGGGGAAATAATGGGGAAGATGGAGTTGTGAAAGCCACATGTGTGGAAACGTTCGCTGACCTCTTTGTCAGCACTTTACAGCTTCCTGACAGCAGCTCACATTCCTGCGGTCGGTCCCAGTACGGACGGGCTGTGGCAGGTCCTCTGACGCCTACACCCCCCCACCAGGAGCAAAAAGCCCGAGCAGAGGGCTGCTTGTGGAGTAATGCTGCAATTCTATTCATAATATTTTTATTACAGTCATTTTTTTTTTTTATTTACTTATTTCTCTAGACTCAAAAGTCTCCTCATCAAGTTCCTGATTCTATTCCTGACTTTAACTTGGAGCCCGTTAAGTTTCCCGTGTCTGCCGTCAAGGCACTGCGGCTTTTAAGGCAAGCAATAAGACAAGTGTCTCGTCTACGCTCCAGATCTAAATGTTGAACAATGGCTGCTGTCACGCAAAAAGGCCTCAAATCTCCAAATAAAGCTCCTCTTTCAGGAATATGAAAACCAGCCTTGTTTGGAATATAACACCTTGGTGATTACAGAGTTATTTTCAGAGGTCTGGTGGTTCTGAAAGTGGCTGCACACATAGTCAAAGGTCCAAATGTTTCATTTTGGTGAACGTCTCCAAGTAGTCATATTCACCTCAATATCTAATGAAATCTGAGAGCAAATGTGTTACACAAAGTGCAACATCTGAACTTTGAATTTATTCATCACATTTACTTGGATCAGATTAAATTTGCTGCCAGACTTGATAAATAAAAAAAAAAAAACTCTCAGGCTCAAAAATACCATTTTTAAATAAACTACATACAGCTGCATTTATTTTCAGTATTAGCACTCATCTCCCAGCAAGAATGTTGTGGGTTCAAAACCCACCATATACGAGGTCTGTCCATAAAGTATAGGTCCTTTTTATTTTTTTCAAAAACTATATGGATTTCATTCATATGTTTTTACGTCAGACATGCTTGAACCCTCGTGCGCATGCGTGAGTTTTTCCACGCCGGTCGGTGACGTCATTCGCCTGTGAGCACTCCTTGTGGGAGGAGTCGTCCAGCCCCTCGTCGGAATTCCTTTGTCTGAGAAGTTGCTGAGAGACTGGTGCTTTGTTTGATCAAAATTTTTTCTAAACCTGTGAGACACATCGAAGTGGACACGGTTCGAAAAATTAAGCTGGTTTTCAGTGAAAATTTTAACGGCTGATGAGAGATTTTGAGGTGATACTGTCGCTTTAAAGACTTCCCACGGTGTGAGACGTCGCGCAGCGCTCTCAGGTGCCGTCGTCAGCCTGTTTCAAGCTGAAAACCTCCACATTTCAGGCTCTATTGATCCAGGACGTCGTGAGAGAACAGAGAAGTTTCAGAAGAAGTCGGTTTCAGCATTTTATCCGGATATTCCACTGTTAAAGGAGATTTTTTTAATGAAAGACGTGCAGACGGGTCCGTGCGGACGGGTCCGCGCGTCGGGACGCAGCCGGCGCGGTGCGGCAGCACAGGAAAAACACCTCCGTGTTGTTAACCATTTGTAAAATCCAGGCGGCTTTTGATGGCTTTCAGTGGAGTGAGTATATGAGAAATTGTTTAACAGCTGGACATGTTCCAACTTGTCCTTAAGGCTTCCAACGGAGGTGTTTTTCCTGTGGCGGAGCGTCACGGCGGCTGCGAGCCGACGCTGCAATCCATCCGCATGTCTTTCATTAAAAAAATCTCCTTTAACAGTGGAATATCCGGATAAAATGCTGAAACCGACTTCTTCTGAAACTTCTCTGTTCTCTCACGACGTCCTGGATCAATAGAGCCTGAAATGTGGAGGTTTTCAGCTTGAAACAGGCTGACGACGGCACCTGAGAGCGCTGAGCGACGTCTCGCTCCGTGGGAAGTCCTTAAAGCGACAGTATCACCTCAAAATCTCTCATCAGCCGTTAAAATTTTCACTGAAAACCAGCTTAATTTTTCGAACCGTGTCCACTTCGATGTGTCTCACAGGTTTAGAAAAAATTTTGATCAAACAAAGCGCCAGTCTCTCAGCAACTTCTCAGACAAAGGAATTCCGACGAGGAGCTAGACGACTCCTCCCACAAGGAGTGCTCACAGGCGAATGACGTCACCGACAGGCGTGGAAAAACTCACGCATGCGCACGAGGGTTCAAGCATGTCTGACGTTAAAACATATGAATGAAATCCATATAGTTTTTGAAAAAAATTAAAAGGACCTATACTTTATGGACAGACCTCGTAGATATAGAACAGCCTAAGAAGATGCATCTTGTGTAAAATTTGTGCCAAATTAACATCTAGATCCATAGTGGATCTACTCTGGTAAGCCAGAGCACATAGCAGAAGCTAAAAGAAATCAGTATTACTGTATTTAATCACTCATTCACTCACTCACTCATCTTCAACTGCTTTTCTGGGTTCATAATACATAATTTATTGAACTAGTACAAAATCCCAGAATGCACTGCTTTGTCAACATCTGATTTTTGGTTTGTTTGTTTTTTTTTTCAGTCAGCTGAATTCCTGGTCCCATCGTTTGCGATGCTTGATGTCCGCATTTTATTTATTTACAATTTTTGCGTTTGCATTTTTTACAAGCTGCACAAGTTTGTCCGATTTTGTAAGAGTGTGACCATGACGGCTTGGAGAGGAAGCAACGCTGGGTTAGCGATCTCAACGGGACAGCTGTGGTGTGTGCACGAGATTTTGAAGCAGGTAGCACAGCTAGCTGTTCGCGACATCTATGATTACTGGCTTATTGACTATGGCTGGTCAAATGAAAGACTCAAAAGACAAAGGTGATGATGGCAACCAGACGCTTAATCATGTGGAACGTGTGAAGCGTTGAAATATCAAAGCTTACGAACCCCTGAGAAGCAAGACGCAGCGTTAGACAGTAAGACTATATATGTCCTCTCTGACTGCTGTGTGCCACTTCAGAAGACGTAAAAACAAGCAAGATGCTGGTGTGTTACAAGGTATGTATTTATTCTCTGTTATTTAGTTTGTCCATGCAGGTTTACACTTATTCGATTTATTTTTAACCATTATATATATATATATATATATACATACATACATACATACATACACACACACACACACACATGCATATCATATACGAGGTCTATTAGAAAAGTATCCGACCTTAATTATTTTTTTCAAAAACCATATGGATTTGAATCACATGTGATTGCTTCAGACAAGCTTGAACCCTCATGCACATGCGTGAGTTTTTCCACGCCTGTCGGTTGCATCATTCGCCTGTGAGCAGGCTTTGAGTGAGGAGTGGTCCAGCCCCCTCGTCGTTGTTTCATTGCCAGGAAATGGCGGAATGATTTGGGCTTTTTTTCCATCAGAATTTTTTCAGAAACTGTTAGAGACTGGCAGCTGGAAACCATTAGAAAAATTTATCTGGCTTTCGGTGAAAATGTTATGGGCTTGGTAGAGAATAAGGAGTGCTATGGTCGCTTTAAGGACAGCCCCCAGCAGCTGTGGGGCGCGCCGCGCTCCGAAGCCGCCATCGACGGAATAAACGGATGGCTGTCTGGATCCGTGACCATCGTGTGCCATTTCTCTGGTTATCACAAGAGCTGGACATCAACCATTTTCCGGCATATTTCACTTTTAACAAGAGATTTTGTCATGGAAAGCCGAGCGGAGGCTTCGCGCGTCACGATGGATTCGCTACTGGAGCGAGACAAAACCACCTCCGTTTTGGTCTCACAGGATGGCTTTGAGATGGCGTTCAGACAGCTGTCGGTGGTTTTTCCATCGAGTGATTATCTGAGAAATTGTGGATGTGCTTGGACATGCCAGAACATGTCCCGTGAGGCTTCATCACGGCGTTGCTGTGCGCCATGCGGCACCACCGCGACGCGCGAAGCCTCCGCTCCTCTTTCCATGACAAAAACTCCTGTAACAGTGGAATGTGCCGTTCATTTCCAAACTGGATGCTGTGTTTTATCTGGGACGTCGTCTGACTAGCACAGGAATTGTGAAAAGACGTGGACATCAGCACTTTTTTCGGCACATTGAGACAGACGTGCGGAGGAATTCCGCGCGTCGCTGCGGTGCCGCATGGCGCACAGCAATGCCAAGATGAAGCCTCACGGGACATGTTCTGGCATGTCCAGGCACATCCACAATTTCTCGGATAATCACTCGATGGAAAAACCACCGACAGCTGTCTGAACGCCATCTCAAAGCCGTCCTGTGAGACCAAAACGGAGGTGGTTTTGTCTCGCTCCAGTAGCGAATCCATCGTGATGAGCGAAGCCTCCGCTCGGCTTTCCATGACAAAATCTCTTGTTAAAAGTGAAATCTGCCGGAAAATGGTTGATGTCCAGCTCTTGTGATAACCAGAGAAATGGCACACGATGGTCACGGATCCAGACAGCAATCCGTTTAGAAATGAAACGGTCGTTCAGCCTGTCGATGGCGGCTTCGGAGTGTGGCACGCCCCACAGCCGCTGGGGGCCGTCCTTAAAGTGACAGTAACACTCCTTATTCTCTACCAAGCCCGTAACATTTTCACCGAAAGCCAGATAAATTTTTCTAATGGTTTCCAGCTGCCAGTCTCTAACAGTTTCTGAAAAAATTCTGATGGAAAAAAAGCCCAAATCATTCTGCCATTTCCTGACAATGAAAATCCGACGAGGGGGCTGGACCACTCCTCACTCAAAGCTTGCTCACAGGCGAATGACACAACCGACAGGCGTGGAAAAACTCACGCATGCGCACGAGGGTTCAAGCTTGTCTGACGCAATCACACGTGATTCAAATCCATATGGTTTTTGAAAAAAATAATAAGGTCGGATACTTTTCTAATAGACCTCGTATACACATTTTAAACATTGGCTGCGCCAGTTAGAGTGCAACCAGAAGAACATCTGACTAAATCTCTTCAAAATAATGCAAATAATAATAATAATGCGCCACTACAATGGTCCAGATGTGACTATATTACGTGGCAGAAAGAATTGTGAAAACACTAAATGATAACAGGATATCGTAAACAACACCTTTCCTAATTAGACCAACACTTCATAAATGTTAACTTTTGTTACTAGTATCATAATATCATTAGGTAATAATTTTTGACAGCACCAGCTGGTTTGTACGCTTTTAAAAAGACAGAATATATCACATTCCACTCCACTGATGCACAGATTTATCCTTGGTGGACATAACAAATGGCTTACGAGAGCTTCATGATAAAGAAATGCAATTTCTTGTCTCTTGTGGTTGTAAAATGTCCACTCTGATTGAAAATGGATGGCAGCTGGTTACTTTTCCTCTGTCTCTTTTAATCTGACCAAGGAGTGATGGGGAACCAGCAATGCTTGACAGCATTGTAAACAATGCTGACGATGGTCCCTCACGTTAGTTTTAATTGTACAACTATGACGTTGAATGTATAAAGATTTTGATAATCACATAATATCGTTGGCAATTACATTTTGTAGCATAAAAACAACTGACACTACAATGGCACCACATAATCTTATCAAACACTACTGAGAAGAAGCAAAAAGCAAATAGACCCACTGGTTCCAGTACTTAAACCACAAATTCGGAAGCTTGAAGCCTGGATGTAATGTCAGTTTGGTATTCATTTACAACTGGGTGGACTGAGACAATGCAGATGAAGTGTCTTCTCCAAGGACAGAGACAATACATTGCAAATTGCATAACTGGGAAACATTACTAAAACCACATAATCTTTATTGGTCTTACTTCAGACCTCCTCCACCTATCAGCTGCTTCCATCATAGGTTGTCATCAAGGGGCAACTACCAGTGCTAAAAAAAAAAAAAAATGAAGCCAACACAGAAGTGCCAAAACTTGCAATTTCTTGAATGTTTGAGGCTGGCTCTAAAAACGAGTCACTCCTTGCAGAAGCCCATGTTAAACAGCCCAAATTTACAACAGAAATGAGCATCTCGACATCATCATAGAGGGTTTATCCAATATATAAATGACTATGGTCAACACAGCAGATAATCAGTCCCCTTCTCACCCTATATTACATATCTCAAGTTGGACCCAAACATGACAGAAGGACTAATATTTAAGAATAGATGAGTGAAAACAAAATAGCCAGGTCAGTCAGATTCACATCTCTGCTTCGGTGCCTAAATATTAATGATAAAGTAATGCTAATTGTTCAGAGAATCTCTATTTATAAACTGGGCCAACCATTTTAAATCCATTACAAGACAACTGTGTCCATGACTCAGGATTGGGAGAGTGTCACTTTATCTCCTGCAGTGATGAGCTTAACAGGTCACAGATGGTAACTTAAACATTTCCTTCTCTTGGGGGAGCATTTTTACAAGAAAGACACTTTAGAGCAAAAACAGGCCTTGTTTTGCCCACTGAGACACACAAATTAAAGAATGCAGGAATAGGATCAGGACAGCATGCAAACCATCTGAACATAAGAGAAAATACGGCAGTGCTAAATGATACAAGGTCATGAAATTCTAAACAAGTGGACATCTGGAAAGCACAAATTGATGCTAGGTCAAAGTACAGTTGTGGCCTTAAAACCACAGTAGTATGTTGACAACACTCGGCTGGCTGAAACATATGCAGTGCAGCAGCCTGAAAATGACAGTGTGTGTCAAGCTGTGTTCCAAATGCTGTAGGTCTGCCGGGTGGTGGCAAAGATAGTAGAGTAGACAGTAGGCTGCCAGCTCATCTGTTCTAGAACTCAAGAGTATCATTTTCTCCAGAATCCCAATTAACATTAGACGTGAAGTATTTTTTATGTACATTTCACTGAGACTATGAAACTGAGTATGTATCAGTTTAGTGCGAGAACAACAATATGCTGCGGTATCGGGATCGGCTTCCAATACAGACGTAATTCACGTATCAGGAAATACCGATCCAACCAGCCACATTTTCTGATACCAGAGAAGAGCCACTGTGAAACCTCTCAACTGCTGCTTGCTCTCTGCTTTGTTTGCTGCTGAGGGGAGGGGGAGGTTTTTGAAGCTGAGCTGTCTGAGAGAGCTCTCTTCCGCAATATTCTAAGCTGAAAGAATCGGCAAATTTCCACCCGAAAATGTGTGCTAAAAAGTTAGCCACTTCAGCCTCCCAAGGCTGTGAAACACTATGAAATGCCAGCTCAGAGCACAGCTGAGGAGGACAGTCAAACAGAGATTCTGTCCACTGTAAGGGTAAAAATGTCCATTACAGTCCTTCATACCCCATCACACATATCCAGAATCACGCAGAATGGCGTCAGAATGACAAATCGGCACACATCCAAAAAGTGTCGGGTTTCAGTTCGAAAACGTTCTGACAGCCATCTGCGAGAGTCCACACAGTTGGTCAAAATCGGCCTGTGTGTGATACACACGTTCAAAACCCTCCAGACACCATTGAGTTGGTGACCTATCCAATGGCGGTCCATGTGCAATCTGAGGACCATCTGACCACAAATTACATATTCATATGGCGGAAAAACTAGATCCAAAATTATTAGAGCACATACGAAGGAACCTCGAGATAGATCTGGTATGGCAAAGCCTGTCGGTATAACCTGCACGTGCCATGTATAATAATGTCTACCCCCCGGAGCGCAAAGCAACTGTTGAAATCTATGTGGCATGCTTCATCATGATAATAATTATGCATTATCATGTACAGTGAATGTGAACAACGGCTAACAAACTGAAAGCACTGTGCGCTACTGTGTGCATGCTGCCGCAAATCTGAACAGGCTGTTATAACCACAATAGACCTTACAGTACAGATATTTGTCCATTCCTTCCCATGGGTGATGTAAATAATGTGAATATTGTCTCCATCATAACTGTATATAACAAGGGCAGCTGCACCTCTCTGTGCAACAATGGTCCAAGAGTGTTGCACAGTCAATCAATCAATCAACTTTTTTCTTGTATAGCGCCAAATCACAACAAACAGTTGCCCCAAGGCGCTCCACATTGCAAGGCAAGGCCATACAATAATTATGAAACACAGTCTACGTCTAAAGCAACATAACCAAGGGATGGTCCAGGGTCACCCGATCCAGCCCTAACTATAAGCCTTAGCGAAAGGGAAAGTTTTAAGCCTAATCTTAAAAGTAGAGAGGGTATCTGTCTCCCTGATCTGAATTGGGAGCTGGTTCCACAGGAGAGGAGCCTGAAAGCTGAAGGCTCTGCCTCCCATTCTACTCTTACAAACCCTAGGAACTACAAGTAAGCCCGCAGTCTGAGAGCGAAGCGCTCTAATGGGGTAATATGGTACTACGAGGTCCCTAAGATAAGATGGGACCTGATTATTCAAAACCTTATAAGTAAGAAGAAGAATTTTAAATTCTATTCTAGCATTAACAGGAAGCCAATGAAGGGAGGCCAACACGGGTGAGATATGCTCTCTCCTGCTAGTCCCCGTCAGTACTCTAGCTGCAGCATTCTGAACCAACTGAAGGCTTTTTAGGGAACTTTTAGGACAACCTGATAATAATGAATTACAATAGTCCAGCCTAGAGGAAATAAATGCATGAATTAGTTTTTCAGCATCACTCTGAGACAAGACCTTTCTGATTTTAGAGATATTGCGTAAATGCAAAAAGGCAGTCCTACATATTTGTTTAATATGCGCTTTGAATGACATATCCTGATCAAAAATAACTCCAAGATTTCTCACAGTATTACTAGAGATCAGGGAAATGCCATCCAGAGTAACGATCTGGTTAGACACCATGCTTCTAAGATTTGTGGGGCCAAGTACAATAACTTCAGTTATTGTACTTGGCTCCATGTCCACAGTGTGGACATGGAGCCGGGACTGCAGCCTGTGGTTAAAATCTTCTCACCCAAAATAAAAAAATAAATCCCATGTGATAATCCAACCATGGCAGTGTCCAGAGTTGTGTTGTGCTGCTGAAGCGAGCAATAAAGAATAAATATAGTTCCCTGGAAAGGCGCTCTGTCTGATGCATGGGACAGCATGGCCCAATGGCAGCAAACCTTCAGCAAAGTTGTCCAGTGGCACGTGCGTGTGCTTAGTGGTTAATGCAGCGTTATGTATACATACACACACACACACACACGACTGAGTGAGAATTGCAGCCCCACGCATGTGCGGGGACCTCACTTGTGTCGCACGCACGTGCGTGTGAGGAACATAGCACTGCTTCCCACTCTGGTCCCGTGTTTGCCATCCAGACATTTGGACATCGGGCAGTCTTCAGCGCCTTTTATGGCCATCTAACAGCAGCCTGTGTCATCTACCTGTTGTCTACATGCGCTTTGGATGCATCATGCAGGTGTGGACAATGTAATCCAGATGCGTTACTGCTGACAACGCCTCTTTTCTTCATGACTGCGTCGGATTATGGCAACATTTGGTGTCGGCATGGTTCCTGCATATTCTTGCTATGTTTGACAGGGGTTCAGTATTAGTTAAGAGTTTGTCGCGTGAGCATCGCTGGTGATACATTTTGAAATTTACGGTTTATTTTCCAGTTGAACGGCTTTGTGTTTCTAAAAAGTTCCATGTTTGTTCAGCAGGAAAACAGTGAGAGAGAGAGAGTGAACGAGAGGGAGAGAGAGAGAGAGAGAGAGAGAGAGAGAGAGAGAGAGAGGAAGAGACAGAGGGAGAGAGGACTTAATTTTTAATTTTTACTCGTAACACTTGCTTTGACAATGGAAAAAATGTCTCCCACGTTACTAAAACTCCATTGAAATTGAAAACTGAGAAGGAGAAACAGAGAGAGAGAGGACAGAGACAGACAGAGAAGGAGAGAGACAGACACATTGGACTTAACTTTTAATTTTTACTCTCGCAGCAGTGGTAACTAAAGGAAATTGAAAACTGAGAAAAAGAGACAGGCAGGCAGACAGAGAGTCATTCTTTCACCAAAACATCAAATCTAGGCTTTCATCTTAGATATACCTTCTGGCAAACTGTAACTGAACTTTCAAGGTCTTCTTGTTAAGAAAATCCTTATATAAAATCAACAATAATGATAATAATATCAAAGCAAACAGAGCTCTGGTATCGGAATAGTATTGTCATCGGCAGATATCCAATTTCAGGTATCGGGATCGGAAGTGAAAAAATGTAGATCGGTGCATCCATAACTGCACAGTCATCAATAATGTGTTCAAATTTACAGGATGATAAAATTTTGACCTGTGCACAACACCTTGATGCTCCATAGTCAGCCCACATGGTGAACCCCTTAGGGCCCTGTCCCACTGGCGTTTAGGAGGATTTGCGCATGAAATGAGGAGACAAAAGCTGAGCGTCCGTAACAAAGGTGGGCAGAAATGACAAATGTCCCCGGGGTGGATCAGCGAATCCATGAGGAAGAAAAGCGGATATAACGGAACAGAAGCGAAGGCGACCGCGAAGGCGCCCCATGAGGGGCACAGCAGCCGTGATGCACTCGCTTCATCCGTGCCCACTCTGTCTGCATGCACGACATACCATTTGCGACAGTGATGTGGCCGTGCTGGGCACGCGTCATATCTGTTTTGCACGCTGTCCCGGTCCGCCGCCAACCTGCGCCAACCCGTCAGTTGCGGATATCAGCGGATGACAGGGGATATGCGGCGCGTTGGTTGTGTATGTCCTGCGTATGTCTTCAGTATGTGTTCAGGCAGTGATGCGGATCTCATCAGCAGCAGAATTTTTGAGCCGCTCAAAAATCCTGGCTGTGGACATGCATGCCTCTGCGGATGATCACGGACGTGTTCGGATGCCGGCCGACTCATACAGGAATGTTACACGGTTATTGCGGTTGTTTGGCGGATGTGGGCCACTTTTGTGCGCATTCCATCCGCAAATCCTCCTAAACACCAGTGGGACAGACAGGGCCCTTAGGGATGAAAGTTACAGAACATATTTAAAATAAGACACTGTTTTCTTACTGTGCTATAAAGCAGAACAGGCAGATCAGTGGGACAAGGATATGGAAGACCAATATGCAGACCTGGGTTCGATTTTCATTCAAGGTACCTGTCCGTGGCCTTTCACATTGCACTTCATCTGCGTTATCTCAGTCCACCGGAAAGTAACCAAATGGTTAGTTTCCAAAAACAACCATTTTTTACTGTACATACATACACAGACACATTTTATATATATACATACGTGGTGTATTAGATAAGAAACCGACACTTTTATTTTTTTTTTTTAACTATATGGATTTGAATGACGTGCGATTACACCAATCATGCTTGAACCCTCGTGCGCATGCGTGAGTTTTTTCACGCGTGTCGGTGACGTCATTTCCCTGTGGGCAGGCCTTGAGTGAGATGTGGTCCCGCCCTCTCGGCTGAATTCCTTTGTTTCACACGCTGCTCGAGACGGCGCGCGTTGCTTTATCAACATTTTTTCTGGAACTGTGAGGAATATCCGAGTGGACACTATTCGAGAAATTAAGCTGGTTTTCGGAGAAAAGTTTAACGGCTGATGAGAGATTATGGGGTGTTTCTGTCGCTGTAAGGACTTCCCATGGAGTGGGACGTCGTGCAGCGCTTCCAGGTGCCGTCATCGGCCTGTTTCGAGCTGAAAACATCCTAATTTAAGGCTTAATTCACCCAGGACGTCGTGAGAGAACAGAGAAGATTCAGAAGAGGCCGGCATGAGGACTTTATGTGGACATTCCACTGTTTGACATACGACTCTGCCCGCACGTTCTTTCATTACAAAATGTCCGTTAACAATGGAATGTCCGAATAAACTCCTCATGCCGACTTCTTCTGAAAGTTCTCTGTTCTCTGACGACTTACTGGGTCAACAGAGCCTGAAATGTGGAAGTTTTCAACTTGAAACGGCGAGACGCTGCAAAGCAGCAGTCTCTGAGCCATTCCTAAACAATGAAAAATTGACGAGAGGGTGGGCGACTCCTCACTCAAAGACTGCCCACAGGTGAATGACGTAACCGACAGGCGTGAAAAAACTCTCGCATGCCCACGAGGGTTCAAGCATGTCTGATGTAATCACACGTGATTCAAATCCATATGGTTTTTGAAAAAAATAATAAGGTTGGATACTTTTCTAATAGACACACACACACATAAAGTTGTATGTACAAGTTTGGGCTCCTCTGATGATTACCATGATTTTCCTTTATAAATCATGGGTTGTCTGGATGAGCAATTTCAGTTAAATATATCATATAACAGACCAACTGATATTTCAGAAGTGAAATGAAGCTTATAGGATTTACAGAAAGTGTGCAATAATTCTTTAAACAAAATTAGGCAGGTGCATAAATTTGGGAAGCCCAACAGAAAAAAATACACAAATATTTGGTAGATCCTCCTTTTGCAGAAGTAACAGCCTCCAAACGCTTGCTATAGCTTCCAATGAGTCTGGATTCTGGCTGAAGGTATTTTGGACCATTCTTCTTTACAAAACATCTCAGATTTGTTGGTTTCCGAGCATGGACAGCCGGCTTAAAATCACACCAAAGATTTGCAATAATACTCAGGTCAGGGGAGTGAGATGGCCATTCCAGTACATTGTACTTGTTCCTCTGCATGAATGTCTTAGTAGATTTTGAGCAATGTTTAGGGTCGTTGTCTTATTGAAAGATCCAGCCCCGACGCAACTTCAACTTTGTCAATGATTCATGAACATTGTTCTCAAGAATCCATGTGACCCTCAACTTTAACAAGATTCTCAGTACCTGCACTGGCCACACAGCCCCACAGCATGATGGAACCACCTCCAAATTTTACTGTAGGTAGCAAGCATTTTTCTTGGAATGCTGTGTTCTTTTTCAGACATTTATACCACCCCTTGTTATGTCCAAATAACTTAATTTTAGTTTCATCAGTCCACAGCACCTTATTTAAAAATGAAGCTTGCTTGCATTCAGCTTGAGACTCCGACGAGGGCGGTCACATCTCCTCCACTCTCCCTTATCTCTGTTCTCTGCTTTAACCTTCAAGTCCCTACTTCACCAGACTGTGAATTCCTCAAATTATATTGGATACTGGATCTATTGGACTACTACTGGATTAACCATGGAACTGATCAGCAGGTCTCTGAATGCTATTGACAACATTTTTTCTACAAGAAGGTCAAGACTGGGGGATCCTACCTGCCCAGATGGAACGTATCCTGCGTGCTATGTTCGACTCCTGGAGTTCTTGGCCTGTGGCATGCTTTGCGCCTTTCTCTGTTGAGGACGTCAAGGATTTATTCATTTTTGGTCTTATGGTAGCAGGGCTGGTACTTTTTGGCTTATGTGCTGCCCTGATCTACAGGAAAATTGGCAAGACAGCGGCATCAACAACCACGGCCCCTTGCTTGTCCGTCATGATTAATGAGGTTGGAAAGGCAGTGCATTCTCAGACTGCGATGACTCTTGAACTCAGACGCAAATTGGATGACATCTTGGAGCAGATGCGTGCCTTGCAGTTGGAGTGAAGATTTCAGAGGCCGGTGAATATTCTTAATTCATAATTGGGACTATTCTTAATTCATAACTGAGATTTGGTTGTTCAAGTGGAACTGTTAAAACTGTTTTTCACTGCTCAAACCACAACATTACAGGCTTATCAAGCCTGAAGGTCAAACTGCCCGACTGTTTTCCCTCCAGAGGAATTTCTTCGGTCTGGGGAACCTTTGGCTGTTTCTTATCTAAACTCACAAAGACAAACTGTTTTCACAGGACTGAAGCATGCTCCATTCCCTCTCCCCACGCCCCTCTGCGGGGGCGGTGCAGTTTTAGCTGCAGCTGGCCTCCGTTCCTCCCCCCAAGCATTCCTTTCCCCTTCTGCGGGGGCGGTGCAGTTTTAGCTGCAGCTGGCCTCCGTTCCTCCCCCAAGCTGACGGCGGCGCATCTCAGGGTTGCTGCATGGCCTTCACCCACTTGCCTCAATTTGGATAACAGACATTCAAACTTAGGGTACATAAACAATGTCAAATGTGTATGTGCTGTCTTTAATTCTGATGTGTGCCATTATTACGGTAAACAAGTAATAACTGTGGATGAATTGCTATCTGAGGTAACTGGAGTGTAAACATAATTTCTCCACTGTGAGATCAATAAAGTATATCTCATTTCATCTCAAATGTGCTTTGGCATACCTCAAGTGACTCTGTTTGTAGTGTGTATGCAGAAAAGGCTTCCTCTGCATTACAGCATCATACAGCATCTCCTTGTGACACTATCTGCAGCAAGATCATATTGTAGGTCTTTGGAGCAGGTCTGTGGGTTGACTATGACTGTTCTCACCATCCTTCGCTTCAACTTATCTGAGATTTTTCTTGCCCTGCCACTTCGGGCCTTAACTAGTGCTGTGCCTGTGGTCTTCCATTTCCTCACTATGTTCCTCACAGTGGAAACTGACAGCTGAAATCTCTGAGATAGCTTTTTGTATCCTTTCCCTAAACCATGATTTTGAACAATCTTTGTTTTCAGGTCATTTGAGAGTTGTTTAGAGGCTCCCATTTTGCCAATCATTAGAAGAGATGCAAAGAGGGGAAACATTTGCAAATGGCCACCTTAAATACCCTTTCTCATGATTGGATTCACCTGTGTAAGGAGGTCAAGGGTCGGTGAGCTTACCAAATCAATTTTGTGTTCCAATAATTCGTGCTAAGTGTATTCAAATTAATAAAATGACAAGGGTGCCCAAATTTATGCACCTGCCCAATTTTGTTTATTGCTCACTTTCTGTAAATACTAGAAACTTCATTTCACTTCTCAAATATCAGTACTATATGATATATATATATATATATATATATATATATATATATATATATATATATATATATATATATATATATATACACACACACACTCAACAAAAATATAAACGCAACACTTTTGGTTTTGCTCCCATTTTGTATGAGATGAACTCAAAGATCTAAAACTTTTTCCACATACACAATATCACCATTTCCCTCAAATATTGTTCACAAACCAGTCTAAATCTGTGATAGTGAGCACTTCTCCTTTGCTGAGATAATCCATCCCACCTCACAGGTGTGCCATATCAAGATGCTGATTAGACACCATGATTAGTGCACAGGTGTGCCTTAG
Source organism: Thalassophryne amazonica (assembly GCF_902500255.1). Taxonomy (NCBI): domain Eukaryota; kingdom Metazoa; phylum Chordata; class Actinopteri; order Batrachoidiformes; family Batrachoididae; genus Thalassophryne; species Thalassophryne amazonica. Next base: position 81,018,957 of record NC_047106.1, read on the forward strand.
ACTGTCCACAATAAAAGGCCACTCTGAAAGGTGCAGTTTTATCACACAGCTCAATGCCACAGATGTCGCAAGATTTGAGGGAGCGTGCAATTGGCATGCTGACAGCAGGAATGTCAACCAGAGCTGTTGCTCGTGTATTGAATGTTCATTTCTCTACCATAAGCCGTCTCCAAAGATGTTTCAGAGAATTTGGCAGTACATCCAACCAGCCTCACAACCGTAGACCACATATAACCACACCAGCCCAGGACCTCCACATCCAGCATGTTCACCTCCAAGATCATCTGAGACCAGCCACTCGGACAGCTGCTGAAACAATCGTTTTTTGCATAACCAAAGAATTTCTGCACAAACTGTCAGAAACCGTCTCAGGGAAGCTCATCTGCATGCTCGTCGTCCTCATCGGGGTCTCGACCTGACTCCAGTTCGTCTTTGTAACCGACTTGAGTGGGCAAATGCTCACATTCGCTGGCGTTTGGCACGTTGGAGAGGTGTTCTCTTCACGGATGAATCCCGGTTCACACTGTCCAGGGCAGATGGCAGACAGCGTGTGTGGCGTCATGTGGGTGAGCGGTTTTCTGATGTCAATGTTGTGGATCGAGTGGCCCATGGTGGCGGTGGGGTTATGGTATGGGCAGGCGTGTGTTATGGACTAAGAACACAGGTGCATTTTATTGATGGCATTTTGAATGCACAGAGATACTGTGACGAGATCCTGAGGCCCATTGTTGTGCCATCCAAGAACATCACATCATGTTGCAGCAGGATAATGCACGGCCCCATGTTGCAAGGATCTGTACACAATTCTTGGAAGCTGACAATGTCCCAGTTCTTGCATGGCCGGCATACTCACCGGACATGTCACCCATTGAGCATGTTTGGGATGCTCTGGACCGGCGTATACGACAGCGTGTACCAGTTCCTGCCAATATCCAGCAACTTCACACAGCCATTGAAGAGGAGTGGACCAACATTCCACAGGCCACAATTGACAACCTGATCAACTCTATGCGAAGGAGATGTGTTGCACTGCATGAGGCAAATGGTGGTCACACCAGATACTGACTGGTATCCCCCCCACCCCCCCAATAAAACAAAACTGCACCTTTCAGAAAGAGAGCAAAACCAAAAGTGTTGCGTTTATATTTTTGTTGAGTGTAATTTTTGTTGAGTGTACGAGGTCTGTCCGTAAAGTATAGGTCCTTTTTGTTTTTTTCAAAAACTATATGGATTTCATTCATATGTTTTTACGTCAGACATGCTTGAACCCTCGTGCGCATGCGTGAGTTTTTCCACGCCTGTCGGTGACGTCATTCGCCTGTGAGCACTCCTTGTGGGAGGAGTCGTCCAGCCCCTCGTCGGAATTCCTTTGTCTGAGAAGTTGCTGAGAGACTGGCGCTTTGTTTGATCAAAATTTTTTCTAAACCTGTGAGACACATCGAAGTGGACATGGTTCGAAAAATTAAGCTGGTCTTCAGTGAAAATTTTGACAGCTGATGAGAGATTTTGAGGTGATTCTGTCGCTTTAAGGACTTTTCACGGTGCGAGACGTCGCGCAGCGCTCTCAGGCGGCGTCATCAGCCTGTTTCAAGCTTAAAACCTCCACATTTCAGGCTCTGTTGATCCAGGACGTCGTGAGAGAACAGAGAAGTTTCAGAAGAAGTCGGTTTCAGCATTTTATCCGGATATTCCACTGTTAAAGGAGATTTTTTTAATGAAAGACGTGCGGGCGGATTGCAGCGTCGGCTCGCAGCCGCCGCGACGCTCCGCCACAGGAAAAACACCTCTGTTGGAAGCCTTCAGGACAAGTTGGAACATCTCCAGCTGATAAACAATTTCTCATATACTCACTCCACTGAAAGCCATCAAAAGCCGCCTGGATTTTACAAATGGTTATCAACACGGAGGTGTTTTTCCTGTGCCGCCGCACCGCGCCGGCTGCGTCCCGACGCGCGGACCCGTCCGCACGTCTTTCATTAAAAAAATCTCCTTTAACAGTGGAATATCCGGATAAAATGCTGAAACCGACTTCTTCTGAAACTTCTCTGTTCTCTCACGACGTCCTGGATCAATAGAGCCTGAAATGTGGAGGTTTTCAGCTTGAACAGGCTGATGACGCCGCCTGAGAGCGCTGAGCGACGTCTCGCACCGTGGGAAGTCCTTAAAGCGACAGAATCACCTCAAAATCTCTCATCAGCTGTTAAAATTTTCACTGAAAACCAGCTTAATTTTTCGAACCATGTCCACTTCGATGTGTCTCACAGGTTTAGAAAAAATTTTGATCAAACAAAGCGCCAGTCTCTCAGCAACTTCTCAGACAAAGGAATTCCGACGAGGGGCTGGACGACTCCTCCCACAAGGAGTGCTCACAGGCGAATGACGTCACCGACAGGCATGGAAAAACTCACGCATGCGCACGAGGGTGCAAGCATGTCTGACGTAAAAACATATGAATGAAATCCATATAGTTTTTGAAAAAATAAAAAGGACCTATACTTTACGGACAGCCCTCGTATATATATATATATGTGATATATTTAACTGACATTTCTGATCCAGACAACCAATGATTTTTAAGGAAAATAAGGAAAATTATCAGAGGTGCCCAAACATTTGCATACAACTGTGTGTATATATATATATATCATGAGGCATTCTTTCTTTTCCTGCATAAAATAAGTGGATGAGCAAACTATCTCCAAGTCAACATTGTAGGCTCTATCCTGCCCCTGCTTGCTCATCATTCTCCAAAATGCATCCTTTTCATCTTACTGTAATTTCATTAAAGCAATAATATTCTGTTTACAGAAAATCAAAGCATTCCTCCCAACAGCTGCAAACATGCTGGCAGTTACTTAGATGCACCGAATCTCTGGATGATATGAACTTTGAAGTGGAGCCGGCTGAGACTGTCCATCTATGTGTTTACAGCCTCCCCCTCTGATCCTGGCACAGTTTAAGAGAAGAAGCATATCTCAACTGCTTCAACCCAGAACTGACTGTAAGGAAGGTCTCAGCCTGGCTCCAAAGCAGCCATGATTGGAGGAATAAGTGTGTAGGAAGACAAAGGATGATGATCAGACGCTGTGATTGGTGGGTTGAGTTGTCAGGAGGAAGTGGGTTTTAAAAGACCCAAACCTAAGCATCTGGGGGTGGCAATCTGTCTCTAGCACTAAAAACATAATCAACTCTTTGAGGCAAGCAAGAAACCAAAAACATAATCATAAATTATCCTACGCGGAAACATGGAACACAGAACAGACTTGTTGACAAGGCTTTCAATGAAATAAAAAAATAAGAGACAAGAAAAACAATACAAACAAATTGTGAAAGAGAGGAGTCAAACTGTCTGCAGGACCACACCAAGTGGGAGGGCACTAGGCTGAGCATAAGATGCATTATTTAAAAGATAGCCAGGGGTCTGAGGGCTTTCTAGGCCCCATAAGGTTTTGAAGTTTCTCAATAGTCCATTTGTGGCATTTTCTGACACCTTATTCTTTATATGAAACCGATGACTCTGGGGGGGAGGGGGGTGGTGGCATATTTTTCACCACAGTGATGTGTTAATTCTTTATGTAATCCCACAGTAGTCTTAGAACAACTGGGGGGATACATATCACATAAAATCCATACGACAGAAACTACAGTCTGTGCAGGAATCTGCCCTTGGTTCTTTTATGGATCTGTTGCTATGGGCCGTTCTATTGAGTGTTGCCTCTTGGTACCAGGGCTGCAGCTATCGATTATTTTAATAATCGAGTATTCTATCAATTATTCTGGCGATTAATCGAGTAATCGGATAAAAAGTATATTTGCGTTTTTAAACATCATCAATAGTCAAGGGCTCTCGCTAATGGCCCAGTCACACAGCACACGACAATTCCTGAACGAAGGGAAAAAGCAAAAAACGTCACAATTCATTGAGAAAAGGTGGACGAAGCAAGAGCGCAAAAGGGACGAAAGAGGAAATTAACAAAACCGAAGCACACGATCTTGACGAAACACGCCTGGAGCCACAGCTGGAGCAGTGTGTTAGTCTGCATCTCTGCGTTCCAGGACTCAGCGCTGGGACGGAGCTCATAGCACCTGAGTCCTGGAGAAACTGCAAACAGAAGCTGTGGAGATCTGTGTGCACGTCAGTGGACCACCTGCTCTGGTTCCTCGTCCAGAACAAAAGAGGGATCATCTCCATCATAATCAGAACCCTCCCTGTCTGTCGACACGCTGCGCACTCAGTCTTCCTCCAATTAAAAAAAAAAAAAAAAGTGTGCTGTGGTCACTGCTGTATCACTGTATTATGTTCTAAGCCATATATATTTATTTATAACAGAAAACCTTCAAAAGGGAGAACAAATATAAGTGTAAAGATGTGTGAATATATCAGAGCAGTAAATTAATCAGTGCGTGTGAACGCGCGCATTGACTCGTGTGGTTATTTCCACCAGCTGATCACTGATCCACAACGTGAATTCTTCCTTCCAGAACAGCTCTTTATATAATCATTTTGATTCATCTACCCGTTGCCACATGTACAGAAGGGCTGGATTGTCATTCCTATATTCATATTGTTATATTTAATACAAAATAATAAGCGCACGCAGGAGCTCCTGCTGCCGCTGATGCTGCATTCAAGTACCGTCGGAAATTACACAACTTTTGTGTTGTTTAAAATTCAACAGTTGGTTGTGGCAAAATAATTAATTATATCTACACAAAAGATTAATTCTGGGCTATGTAAGGTGCCTGAGCCCATTGAAGCTGCCCCCCCCCCCCCCACACACACACAGATAAAAAAAAATCCAAGCAAACAGACTGAGTTTGCCCTGTAATTTCCGACGGTACATGAAGCAGCAGCAGCAGCCTCAGCGCTCACAAACCGGCTTCTGCACTGTGTGAAAACATTCAGCTGCTCCAACGAAGTCAAATTAAACAATAACTTTACAAAAACTAAAAAACGATTAACGTCAAGAACGACAGCAAAACGAGACAGACAAATTGAGGTTTTCATTGCCTTCGTTCAAATTTTTCAACAGTTTAAAAATCCTGACACAGCGCCCGCTGCAGGAACGAAGCTGCGCGAAGGTTAAACGATGTCAACGACAGTCAACGAAAGTCCAGATTTCTTTTTTCGTCAGGGCCTCGTCACCCTTTGTTAAGTGCCGTGTGACTGGGCCTTAAGCAATGACACAATGTCACTGCGCCAAAGTCTTGACAATTTGCTGAAATGGCGATGGGATATGGCTATCTGTTTTGTTTTTTCTTTTCCCCAACTGAGTTTTTTTAAGTTTGGTGGACTGGGTCCCTGCGTGAATGTTTTTTTTCCCTCTTTCTCTGCGATTCAGCAGATGCATTTCAGCTGGAGGTTTAACATGCATGCCTCACAGTCAGTTTATTATTATTATTATTATTATTATTATTATTTATGTTACAGTGATTGTGAAGTGTTGTGTCTTGCCCCAAGAAGCAAAAATTAAAAAACGAAACACTTATAGCCGGCGCCACGAGGGGGCGTTTGGGGGCGACGCCCCCTCACGTCATCAACCTCGCCCCCTCGGTTGTTAGAGTTATCAAAAAAATAAAAAAGAAAGAAAAAGAAATACTGGAAAATATAGCAAAATATTAGTTATTCAATAATATCACATATTTAACAAATAAACCAAATTAATTAACTAAAGTAATTAATTTTAAAACAAACAGATATGGCATGTGTCTGTGTTCAAGGGATTTGATAGGTTGAGGGTTGCGCTTGTCAGTGCGGTAGAGGGCGGTGCATTTCCAACACGTCGTGACGTCAGACGCGTCGCTTCAGAAGTGGCAAGGGGGCAGAGATTGCTACGTCACACTCTGGCTGTTTCCGCAATCTGAAAAAAGTTCAGCGATCGCCGTCTTGAACTTCGGTCGCCTGAACCACAAAAAAACCTTTAAAAAACAGCAGAACTATTCTCCCATCACCCTGCTGGGAGAAGCTTTTTTCAGCTACTTTTCGGAGTGACGCCGACCGAGGGAGGACCGACGACTTGGTGGGATATCGATCGAACCGCGACAGAGGGCTGACCCGCATGGAGAAGCCGGCGTTCAGGCATCATCACTGGGCAGAGCGATCCAGGCCGCCGGGGTGATGGAGCAAACCCACTCAGTCCGAAATCTCCCACTTTTTGGATATATGCGAAGTCCCAGTTTGCCCAATGGAGTTTAGTTCTGCAGCTTTACTGAGGTGAGAATAATGTAAAAATAAAACGTGACGTTTACTGAACTGTGAAGGTTTAATGATCGGCTAACGTTAGCTTAGCCTTTTAGCACAGTTGATCTGAGCGAACATTTTAATTTGTAAATGGTTCAGTCTTTTATTTTTACCAAATAAAGCTACAGCTTTTTTCAGACACCACAAAAGCTCAACTTTAAATAACTTATTTTTTCGGGCGTTTTTTCTAGAGGTGCACCGATCGATCGGCCGATCACGCCTTGATCGGTTTTATCGGTGATCGGCAAAATGCGCCGATCAAAAGGACCGATCACAACAGTGCAGGCAGTAGCGCAGGGAGCGCTTGGTCCTGTCATGACACGCTTTCCTCTGTGACGTAAACTCATTTTTACTTCTGATATGAGCTGGACGGACAAGGAGAGCAGTCGCCATCATCTAATGTAGTCCATGTCCGTCCAGCTCATATCAGAAGTCAAAATGAGTCAAATGGCTCTGAGAGATCTAAATAGACTGCTGTGTAATGAATGGAACCACACTGCCATCTAATGGATATCCAGTGTGCGTGAGTGTCTATTTGTGAATCAGTAGGCATTTTGATTTTATTTTTTCATATGAGTGTAGAGGTACAGATAGTACAAAGAAGCTTTGTTCATTTGATTTGCTTATATTGTGAACTGCCATGATACTGGAATTGACAACTAAGTTCGAAATAAAAAAAAATTGATTGATTGATTTGTTTGTGGATCTGTGGATTTCGCGAAAAGAATGTCTCAAAATTACTTCACAGAGAAAAGCGATGAATGCATGTAATTGGTGATCCACAAATGCTGAAACTCAATTCACATATACAATTTCCAGTTTTACAAATGTAATTTTTTTTTTTTTTTTTTTACAAATTAAGTTTTATATTTGCAAATACATTATTTGCAAAGACCAATTTACAAGTTATAAATATGAAAATTGCATTTGTGGATATCTGAACACATTTGCAAATCAATGATTATTTGTAGATCACCCTGTGTGCATTTACAAATATTAATGAGACAATTTTAACCCCATAGAATCAGGGCTGTATTTTACATTCTCAACGTATTCTCTATAGGCTGTAACCTGAGCAACATGAAACATGGAAAAAAAAAGCTTGCTGGTAGAACAAAGTCAGTGTAATAAAACAAAAGTTGGCAGTTTATTCTAGTGTCTTTATTTGAATGCATGTTTTTTGTTTTCATCATTAAGTTTTAATGCAAAAATAGTCCTATACATTAGACCTATATTCTTATTTTGGGCATGATCCAAATATGTACTTGATCGAAATGACTATAAAAAAATTCATCATGAGGTTTATGTCACAGAAATCCTACTTTACAATCACACTGCAGTCATTGTTAAATTATTTCCTTTTGCATTTATAATAAACATTTGTATTTATTTAGTGTTTGTTTTTCTGCTTGAAATGAGATATAAATAATCTACCTGAATTAAAAAAAAAAATATACAAGTTTCCATGTTATTTTATTTGTCTAAAAATAAATGTCTGAGGTTCCTTATGTTAAACAAGAAATTATCTAATATGAAATAACAGGTGGTTTTAATTTACAGATGAAAGGTTTCTAAAGAACCATTTTTTGATTTATTTAGCTATTTTAATTACAAGTGTTCTAAACTTTTTTTTTTTAACAGTAATCAGAAATTTTGAGGTAACAAACAACAACAAAAAAACATTTCCAATGATTTTTCTTCAGAAAACTGCTCTCTAAATGAGCAGTCCTGTCACACGTTAATGTTTTGTACAGATCAGTGGTTTCTCCACCAATCGGATTGGTCCAATCCATTTTGTACAGATCAGTGGTTAGATCAGTGGTTTCTGCACCAATCGGATTGGTCCAATCCATTTTGTACAGATCAGTGGTTTCTGCCACGAGTCTTCCGTGTTTTGGCCCGACGTGTCGTTCCTATTGGACAACACGAAGGTACGTCACAGCTCAGAGTGTCGAAAGTTGGTGCACCTCATCTCGACAGAACACCGGCTCTGTGTGGTATGCAGGAGATCACTTGACTGAGGGTCTATACGTTCAAATAATAATTTAAAAAATACTGTCATCTCTCTTTACTCTTAGTCAGTCTCTTACAACGGTGTAGCCTAAATACATGAGCTTTCCAGGAGCGCACCCAATTCATTACGCACGCTCAGAGGCACGTCTCCTCCAGTGCGCACTTTTTTTTGGGGGGGGGGGGGGGGCGACCCCGCCCCCTGTGATAAACTCATCACCCCCTTAATATTTTTTTTCTGGTGCCGGGACTGGAAACACTCAGTGTGAGTCTGAGCAAAACACAGAAGAAACCGGGCAGAGAGAGACAGCAGCCAGCCGCCGGGCTAATAGCCACTCCCCACGTAGTGCAGACCGTGTGTTTTTTAAAAATACACAAACGCACTGCTTCACTTTAAATGCACAGTAGGTCTATTTCAGATGATCAGTGTGGACCCTCTTTCTTTTAAAAGGCTTTATTTTCCTCTGTGTGTCGCGTTGGAAAGCTGTAGCTTTTGAAGCTAAATTGATTAGCGCTTACACACATGCTGTAGTCTTCTGTTTTTTTTTTCTGTGGATGTTACAGCACCACACACAGGCCTGGCATATGTACTACAACGTTAAACGGAGCTTCAAGGCACAGAATTTGCCTTGAACATTTTTTGTTTCCGAATTATTCAAGTTACTCGACTAATTGTTTCAGCCCAACTTGGTACTATATTCTCTTTGGTTATGGAGTGGTGCCAAATCTGTCTCCTGCCATATCTGTAGTAAATTGAATGTTGGTGTCGGGTTACAGCCGTCCAGCACCACAAAACTGACAAGATTCAAAATAAAGAAACACAAACTTTTACAGCATTTTTCGTGAAATGTATTTCTGCCTCCGTGCAGAGATTACTACATCATAAATAACTACAGTAATGATCAGCACAAAAAACAAACAAAAGCGGTTCATGTTGCGCACTGAGACATGTTTCTTTACCAAATAAGCATGAAGTATAGTTGACCGGATAACATGCACACAAGCTGACACAAATGGGTTTGAATGACTACAAAAGGTAACCATCCTCACCTGTGATCTGCTTTCTTCTAATCAGTGTGTGTATAAAAGCTCAGTGAATCACTGGGCTCCTGACAGACCCTTGTATCTTTCATCCAGTGCGTCACTGATGTTTCTAGTTTCTGAATCACAGGGAAAGCAAATTAATTGTCCAAGAAAATGTAATTGCACTGTATAAAACACGAAAGCATCTGAAAAGATATCTGAGGCACTGAGAATGTCAGTCAGCCATGTTCAAACTCTAAAAAGTGGAAAATGAGGGATTCTACTGGAACCAATCCACAGTCAGGTAGAACAACAAAAATTTCAGCAAAAACTGCCAGGAAAATAGTGGATGCAAAGAAAACCCAACAAATAACTTCAGCTGAAATACAGGACTCTCTGATAAAAAAAAGTGGTGTGGCTGTTTCAAGATGCACAATCAGGAGGCACCTGAAGAAAAATTGGCTGCATGGTCGAAAGCCATTACTATGCAACTGCAACAAAGTATCTCACTTACAATATGCCCAACAGCACAGAGAACGAAGTCATCTGGAGTGATGTGACAAAAATTTAACTTTTTGGCAACAACCATAAAAGTTACATTTGGAGAGGAGTCAACAAGGTCTATGATGAAAGGTACACCCTTCCTACTGTGAAGCACGGAGGTGGATCGCTGATGTTTATGGGGATGTGTGAGCTACAAAGGCACAGGAAACGTGGTCACAACTGTTGGCAAGATGAATGCAGCATGTTATAAGAACATATTGGACATAAATTTGCACTCAGCCCACGTTCCAACACGACGACGATCCAAAACGCAAGGCCAAGCTGACCTGTCATTGGCTACAGCAGAATAAAGTGAAGTCTTTGGAGTGGCCATCTCATCTCTTGACCTCAATATCATCAAGCCACTCTGAGGAGATCTCAAACCTGCAGTTCATGCAAGACAGCCCAGTAATTTACAGGAAGCGGAGGCTTTTTGGCAAGAAGAATGGACAGCTTTACCATCAGAGAAAATAAAGTGCATCGCCCACAACTACCACAAAAGACTCTATGCTGTCATTGATGTTAAAGGGGGTAATACACGGTATGAAAAACTGGGTTATGTAAACTTTTGATCAAGGTCATTTGGGGAGTTTCTGTTGACATTATGATTAAAAACAAAGTAAACGCAGTTGTTTGACAATAAATGGCTTCACACAACCACTAACCATGAGTGACAAAGTTTTTGTGTTATTCATTCATATTCTCTGAAAAAATGGCCAACTGCTGTACCATGTTGTTTGGCTGTGATTTTAAATAAAAAAAAAATGGATACATTTTTATTAAATAAACTTGACAGTCAAATCTTTGTTGTTGTTTGATTCTTAAAGACAACAACTTATACAGGATTAAGTCAAATTTATTCAGGCAGCCAGATCTGTGACTCTGACTCTTGAGCCTTGTCTCTTCATTTATGTATCTAGAGTTTGACTGCATGACATCTTAACATTATACTGAAAATTTAATTATCCAAATTTGATTTGCAGAAATTTGAAAATATGTTAGCTTATGAGATGGCACGTCTTTCTTTACGAGATGATTAGTAATCCTTATCAGCTGCCATGATCACATTTTACAGAATTATAATTTTGCTAAACATTACTAAATAAATAAAGAAACAACATTAAACAAACCTCAGGGAGCTACAAGCCATGTGGACCCTGCTGAAAATCAGATTTCAAGGATTACTTTTTGAACAATGGATGCGTTCACACTCTTTCAAAACTTAATCATGGAAGGGCTTGGAAAACCTTCCTGTACAAAACAGGATATAATATTACTTCAGTGACAACAAACAGCCAACCCAGCACACCAAACATTCAACAGAAGCAACTGCTTACTGGCTGAAAAACCACCCATTCGAGGAACCCTTGTGCCTATACTTCTCACTCATTCCTTCAGTCAGCGAGGCCACAGCCTCAGTAGCATCACTCCGACCGACCACAAGCCACTCTCAGAAGAACAGACAGACAGGCACACAACAAACAAAACAAAGCAGCACCAGCAACAAAAGAAAACAGGCCCAACACCCTGTGTGGTGGCTGCTTCTGTCCATATCTGACATTTCTGCACTGTCAGGTCAAACAAAAAAATTCCAATATTACAATTATAGATTTTAGCAGAAGTGGGTAACATGATGAAAGGAGCTGCTGACTGTAGTGAAAAAGTATGTTTATTCACACAGAAAAGAAGGAAGCATGAACATGCTAATTTGGATATAAGTGCATCCATCTTTACATACACCATGTCTAAAAACTTTCAAACTCAGTTTCCCCCGACTTCAAATCTTCCAATTAATCCAACAATGTATTCGGTAAATTAGAATGTCTACTTTGTTTAAAGACAGAACTATTTTAAATAATAGTTACAAGACAGAATTATTGACTTTATCAGACTGTCAGTGACTCAACACACACAAAGATTATTGCTTCTTTAAACAGCATGAAAGATTACAAAATATTTCATGAATTTACAGAATTACTTATCAGACTCATAACCCAGGACCTAAAGTACCAACACAATGGATCAAAGTCAACAGCTGGCACAGAAGCACACAACAAGATGGAAAGTGCTAGTACACTTGGTTCACTCTACACACCAAACAAAAGCAGACAATGAAAAGGAGGAACAAATTAATACAAAGGAATGAGCACACATATTACTAAAGGCGAAACAGAAACTCAAGATCACAAATCGGGAAGTGATTATGATGTTGGAGACACCAGATAACAAGAGCACCTCGCACGTAGAGCGCAAATCTCCACCAACACTGGTTTCCAATTCCACAAAATTTTTCCTTGGAAAAACGATTTTCAAGGTTAAAGTCTGTAGAAGTGGCTTTTCATAAGATAAATTACATGTGATCAAATATCAGGGGTATGTATTTAGTTCATTCACTTGAATCAAAGTTTTTTTTTGTCATTACAACGTTTGGAAAGAGGTGTCATTTGATGTAAAATGGCAATTCACTCTGAAGTTATTAATTATGACCGAAATCTGCGCGGCTATTTGGAGCTGCGCACGTAATCCCACAAAACAGAGGATAATATTATTATTACTTTTATTATTATTATTTCCTTTACCTGATGGACAACTTCAGTTTAAGCACCAGCTGAGGCTCACACCAGTGGACTTGCCACTTCTGAAAACCAGCGAACAGCGGGTTGAAGCGCTGCTTCGTTGCTTCAACCTTCAAGCAGATGTCAGACCCGCTGCAGTCTGCAATCAACGTAGAGAAATAATCCTTTTCTCGATAAACACCCTCAAAACAACAGCCACTCCCGTGTCCTGAACCATCCGTGGTGCATTCAATGTGCCTCGAGGAAAAAAAAAAAAAAAAAATCAATGCAAGCAGACAGCGAGCGATGCAACACAATTCAACCAGTCAAGTGAATCAATGCACACGAAATGAATCGATACACTCGCATTGCGCACGTTTGTATCTAGATACCGATTCGTATTGATTAATTTCCACATGCCTAACATCTACCCAAACAGAAGGAGAATTTTGTTTTGAGAAAGAGCGCTTTGTTTTTGTAATGCTAATGTCTTATAAATATAATAGTTATCTATTATAACTATAACTATAAGAGGTGGACTCCCCAAACTAAGTGGAAATACTTGGTTAAAAGACAAACACATGTGAAGTCCTTCAGGCTGACTTTGTTTTGCAATAAAATTTATAACAAAATTACACACAAAAGGTAGGTAACAGTAAACGTAAATATCAATGAATCAAAACTGAGGTAGTGGTGTATTTCACTGTTTTTACATTGCAATTTTACCAACATAAAATGAATGTATTCAGACAGGAAGCCAAACTGGGTTGTACAGGACAGTCAGGTGCTTAACAGCTGAGAACATAAAGTATCTGAAGAAAGAGATTAAATAAACAGAGATGGCCAACACATACACAGGGCTGGAAATTTGAATCTGCCTGGTCATACCCACAGCCTCAGCCTAAGCATGTTGTTGTTTTGCTGAGTGTGCTGTGGCTGTGCTGTGCTGAGTGTGCTGTAGAAAGGGATTAAATAAACAGAGATGGCCAACACATATACAGGGCTGGAAACAGTTATTTTGGGGGTAATTTTCAGTTCAACTTTTTTAAAAAACGGTACCGATTTGTTCCCCATGTCATGAGGAGTTACAATATATATAGTTTTTAGGGCTACATATTATAGTTTGGGAGTTTATCCCATACAGGCAGAAAGACAGACAGAATGAGCCCTTATATATATATATATATATATATATATACACACACACACACACACACACACACAAGGTTGGGTAGGATTACACTGAAAGAATACATGTGGATTACATGTATGTATGTACATACATTTGGATTACTTCTTCTACAATCTGATTACTTTTGGATTACATTTCAAAGTAATCCTACCCAACCTTGTTTGTGTGTGTGTGTATATATATATATATATATATATATATATATATATATATATATTAGGGCTGGGCAACGTTAACGCGCTAATGTTGCGTTAATTATTGAGGTCATTATCGCCGACAATTTTGTTCCTCCCCTTAACGCTGCGTTTTGTTTTTTTTTTAGCCTTATGACTGTTGCTCGTTGCCTTTTATTTTGAAAGCGTCAGTCGGGGGCGAGCTTATGCTGCTGCTTCCTGCTGATAGCTGAGGTCACACAGAAAATGACACGAGGATCGAGAAAAGTACAGGCTATGCAATGCACAACAAAACAAAATGCAGAAAGATGCCGAACTTTTGAATGGACATTTTTGGTACAAAGTTCTACAGGATCAGGCTCGGATCCAGACCGGTTTGGACCGATGAAGCTGCATCGGTCAAATTTTTTTTTACGCATCGTTCATCGTCAGTAAAAAAAAATCTTGAATAATCTCGAATAGCCGAACGTGTCCCCGCGGTGAACACAGCTTTTCGGTGGTTTTCATGTCAACCTATAGTCCGTAAATGATATGGATTTTTCCGAGTTTCAGAGTCATACGGACGTACAAATAAAGTCGGATATTCAAGGTTTGGTCTGTAATAAACCATTTCTGCAGCGCGGCTCCACTTTGAAACCATGAACCATTGAAGCAATGCTTCGATCCAGTAGCTCGTTGGTTCTTTGATTCACTGCTCTTCAGAAACGGCAAGCCGCTTCTTAACCCCTCGCAAAGCCATTAAAATATCGTCAGTCACTTTTGTGTGGATTAAAGTCACTAACTGGGACTCTTGTCTTGTTGCTGTCAAGAAACGAGAATCGTCCTCCGTTCCGTTCACACAGCTCGAGTCCGGTCGGAATTAATAACTTCAAAATGAATCGCCGCTTTAAATAAAATGACACCTCTTTCCAAATGTAATACAGACAAGAAACTACAATCGACTAAAACATTTTTTTTCCTCCCAAAATGAAACGTGCTGTATTTTCTTTTCAAATTACATCCTGAAGTGAAGCACAGCAGCTGTAAGCTCAGCTCAGATATATGGCAACACATTCATGCCAGTGTCTGAAAGGAAATGCTTTTGACAGAAACTACAGATTTTGTTTATTCCTATCTATGTCTGGAGATCAAGGATTCACCAAGTAGAGTGTTAGAGGACAAGTTGGGACATGTCCAGCTCTCCACAATTTCTCTTATACTCACTCGACTGGTAAGCACTGAAAGCCGAGATACGCATGTCCCAACTTGTCCCCTGGCACTCCGAAACGGAGGTGTTCCTTTGTCTCGCTTCATCAGCGAATCAGTCGTGACGCACGAAGCCTCCGCGCAGCTTTCCATGACAAAATCTCTTGTTAAAAGTGAAATCTGCCAGAAAATGGCTGATGTCCAGCTCTTGTGATAACCAGAGAAAGAGCACATGATGGTCTCGTATCCACAGAGCCATCCGTTTAGAAATGATCCGGTGGTTTGTGCCTCGTCGTCACAGCTCGGAGCACGGCGCGCTGACCGTCCTTAAAGCAGTCCTTAAAGCTGTAGTAACAGTCCTTATTCTCTGTGAAGCCCGTAAAATTTTCACCGAAAGCCAGATAAATTTTTCGAATGGATTCCAGGTGCCAGTCTCTAACAGCTTCTGAAAAAATTCTGATGGAAAAAAGTCCTTTTCATTCCGCCATTTCCAGACAATGAAAATCCGACGAGAGGGCGGGACCACTCCTTCTCAAGGCGTGCTCACAGGCGAATGATGTAACCGACAGGCGTGGAAAAACTCACGCATGCGCACGAGGGTTCAAGCATGTCTGACGTAAAAACATATGAATGAAATCCATATAATTTTGAAAAAAAATAAAAAGGACCGTTACTTTATTGACAGACCTCGTACAGTTGGATGTAAAAAATGGGAGAATTTGAAAAAGAAATATTAACCGAACGAGATGCAGCCCAAAACATACATACATACATACATACAGGTGCTGGTCATATAATTAGAATATCATGAAAAAGTTGATTTATTTCAGTAATTCCATTCAAAAAGTGAAACTTGTATAATGTATACATTCATTGCACACAGACTGATATATTTCGTGTTTATTTATTTTAAATAAATAAACTGTTTTCCTGTTTTATCATTAGTATTTTATATGATTGTGTGTCTTATTATTTTACTTCTTTTACTTATTTATGTTTAAATTTTTTTATTATGTTTTAATCTTATTTCATTTTATTCTGCTTTTAAATGATGTTTGTGAAGCGCCTTGAGGCGATTAGTCGTGATTTGGCGCTATATAAATTAATAAATTATCATAAATTATTTTAATTACTAATTCACTAATTACTAATCTATCAATAAATGATTAATCAAAGAATATTTATTATTATTGATTAATTACTAGTATCATTAACATTAATAAATTACTAATCAATTAATTATTAATACTATTAATTATTATTATTATAAATTAAAAATTAATTAAATTAATTAACATGACATGATTGCAATGCATCAAAGAAATCTGCGACTTCTTCTATTTCTTTGCATTGACGCAGAAAGGCGAGAAAATAAAAAGAGCAAACAGGCTACTGCAACAAGTTGCATTTAACATGTTAACAAACAGTGAAGACGGCAGTTTGACACCGGCAGGTTTTTTTTTCTCCTAAGGCGTAGGGGTGTCTCAATTCATAGGGCTAGAGGCATACCCCTTCACCTTACCCCTTGTTTTAAAGGGGTAGGGGTAGGGGTAGGGCCAAGGGGAAGGGGAAGTGGTACAAAAGAGAATTGAGACTGGGGGTAAAAGTAGGCTTTACAGGTTTTCTATGTCTGCGGGTCAAAGTGCTTTTTCTTATTGTGCACCCGCTCTGTGGAACGGTCTTCCCACAGTCAGAGTATGTGAACATTTTTAAGTCAAGATTTAAAACCTATTTTTATTCTCTTTCTTATGAATAGTTTTTATTTTTTATCTGTTTTATTCTTTTACTTCAGTTTTTAATTATGTATTTGAATTTTTTTATTTTATTTATTTAATTAAATTTTTATGTTGAACTGTTCTGTGTGAGGCACCTTGAGATGGCTGAACAACATTTTATTGAGACAAAGTAAATAAAAATGAAATTGGTTTGTCAAGAGGTGTCATTTTATTTAAAGCGGCAATTCATTTTGAAGTTATTAATTCCGGCCAGACTCTGTCTCGGCAGAGAGCCGCACAGCGTTTGGCACTGTGCCAACGGAACGGAGGATGATTCTTGTTTTTTGACTGCAACAAGACAAGAGTCCCAGACAGTTACTTTAATCCACACAAAAGTGACTCACAATATTTTAATGGCTTTGAGAGGGGTTAAAAATGGAGTTGCCGCTTCTGAAAAGCAGCGAATCAAAGAACCAACAAGCCAGCGGATTGAAGCATTGCTTCATTGGTTCATGCTTCAAAGTGGAGTCGCGCTGCAGAAATGGTTGATTACAGACCTGCTGCAAGGTCTGTAATCAATGTAGAGGAATGATCATTTTCCTGACAAACATCCTCAAAAACAACGGCCACTCTGAAAGACCGATAAGGGAATCGTTAAGCACAAAGGCTATTGATATCGGTGGATCAAATCATTTCTTAATTATACTCGAAAAGAACCGGTTCTCGATACCCAACCCTAGTTTTGACTCAGCTTGCAACAACTGGGCCAAGATGAATAAAAGAACAATTCACATTACTGCCTGAGCATTCTTTAATCAAATCTATGATTGAAAGGTACATGGAACTGTTTTAGTTTCAATAAATGTTGTTGTGAGCTCATGATTTGGGTGTTATTGTGAGATTAAGTACCTGATTATCCAATAATTTGGAAATACACTATGTAAAAGGTAAAAATATCACAATCTAATTAAGTTAATTCCAAAGCTATTTGGTATACTTATACGGACAAAGAAGGGCCTTTATAAACACATAACGCAAAGGCTTCAGGGGGGCAACCGCCTAAGTGGCCCCTGAATCCCCAGCTTTTTAAGATAATTTTTCAATACCATTACTCTGCTACAAAGTCCTGGTGAGAACCCTGAAATTAAAAGAAGTTGTGAGGATTCTGAATGTTTTGACTATTTGCACATAAGCTTATTAAAGGCTGCCTCTCACAGTAAAATAGTTCAAGTCACATGTCAAGTGTTTCTAAATTCTTTTTTGTCCATGCATGTACAACCCCAATTCCAATGAAAAATCATGTCAGAAATTTGTCCATCTTTGGTGCATCACTGCTGCTTTGACATCAACAATCAATCAATCAATTTTTTTATATAGCGCCAAATCACAACAAACAGTTGCCCCAAGGCGCTTTATATTGTAAGGCAAGGCCATACAATAATTATGTAAAACCCTAACAGGCAAAACGACCCCCTGTGAGCAAGCACTTGGCTACAGTGGGAAGGAAAAACTCCCTTTTAACAGGAAGAAACCTCCAGCAGAACCAGGCTCAGGGAGGGGCAGTCTTCTGCTGGGACTGGCTGGGGCTGAGGGAGAGAACCAGGAAAAAGACATGCTGTGGAGGGGAGCAGAGATCGATCACTAATGATTAAATGCAGAGTGGTGCATACAGAGCAAAAAGAGAAAGAAACAGTGCATCATGGGAACCCCCCAGCAGTCTACGTCTATAGCAGCATAACTAAGGGATGGTTCAGGGTCACCTGATCCAGCCCTAACTATAAGCTTTAGCAAAAAGGAAAGTTTTAAGCCTAATCTTAAAAGTAGAGAGGGTGTCTGTCTCCCTGATCTGAATTGGGAGCTGGTTCCACAGGAGAGGAGCCTGAAAGCTGAAGGCTCTGCCTCCCATTCTACTCTTACAAACCCTAGGAACTACAAGTAAGCCTGCAGTCTGAGAGCGAAGCGCTCTATTGGGGTGATATGGTACTACGAGGTCCCTAAGATAAGATGGGACCTGATTATTCAAAACCTTACAAGTAAGAAGAAGAATTTTAAATTCTATTCTAGAATTAACAGGAAGCCAATGAAGAGATGCCAATATGGGTGAGATATGCTCTCTCCTTCGAGTCCCCGTCAGTACTCTAGCTGCAGCATTTTGAATTAACTGAAGGCTTTTTAGGGAACTTTTAGGACAACCTGATAATAATGAATTACAATAGTCCAGCCTAGAGGAAATAAATGCATGAATTAGTTTTTCAGCATCACTCTGAGACAAGACCTTTCTGATTTTAGAGATATTGCGTAAATGCAAAAAAGCAGTCCTACATATTTGTTTAATATGCGCTTTGAATGACATATCCTGATCAAAAATGACTCCAAGATTTCTCACAGTATTACTAGAGGTCAGGGTAATGCCATCCAGAGTAAGGATCTGGTTAGACACCATGTTTCTAAGATTTGTGGGGCCAAGTACAATAACTTCAGTTTTATCTGAGTTTAAAAGCAGGAAATTAGAGGTCATCCATGTCTTTATGTCTGTAAGACAATCCTGCAGTTTAGCTAATTGGTGTGTGTCCTCTGGCTTCATGGATAGATAAAGCTGGGTATCATCTGCGTAACAATGAAAATTTCAGCAATACCGTCTAATAATACTGCCTAAGGGAAGCATGTATAAAGTGAATAAAATTGGTCCTAGCACAGAACCTTGTGGAACTCCATAATTAACTTTAGTCTGTGAAGAAGATTCCCCATTTACATGAACAAACTGTAATCTATTAGACAAATATGATTCAAACCACCGTAGCACAGTGCCTTTAATACCTATGGCATGCTCTAATCTCTGTAATAAAATTTTATGGTCAACAGTATCAAAAGCAGCACTGAGGTCTAACAGAACAAGCACAGAGATGAGTCCACTGTCTGAGGCCATAAGAAGATCATTTGTAACCTTCACTAATGCTGTTTCTGTACTATGATGAATTCTAAAACCTGACTGAAACTCTTCAAATAGACCATTCCTCTGCAGATGATCAGTTAGTTGTTTTACAACTACCCTTTCAAGAATTTTTGAGAGAAAAGGAAGGTTGGAGATTGGCCTATAATTAGCTAAGATAGCTGGGTCAAGTGATGGCTTTTTAAGTAATGGTTTAATTACTGCCACCTTAAAAGCCTGTGGTACATAGCCAACTAATAAAGATAGATTGATCATATTTAAGATCGAAGCATTAAATAATGGTGGGCTTCCTTGAGCAGCCTGGTAGGAATGGGGTCCAACAGACATGTTGATGGTTTGGATGAAGTAACTAATGAAAATAACTCAGACAGAACAATCGGAGAGAAAGAGTCTAACCAAATACCGGCATCACTGAAAGCAGCCAAAGATAACGATACGTCTTTGGGATGGTTATGAGTAATTTTTTCTCTAATAGTTAAAATTTTATTAGCAAAGAAAGTCATGAAGTCATTACTAGTTAAAGTTAAAGGAATACTCGGCTCAATAGAGCTCTGACTCTTTGTCAGCCTGGCTACAGTGCTGAAAAGAAACCTGGGGTTGTTCTTATTTTCTTCAATTAGTGATGAGTAGTAAGATGTCCTAGCTTTACGGAGGGCTTTTTTTATAGAGCAACAGACTCTTTTTCCAGGCTAAGTGAAGATCTTCTAAATTAGTGAGACACCATTTCCTCTCCAACTTACGGGTTATCTGCTTTAAGCTGCGAGTTTGTGAGTTATACCACGGAGTCAGGCACTTTTGATTTAAAGCTCTCTTTTTCAGAGGAGCTACAGCATCCAAAGTTGTCTTCAATGAGGATGTAATACTATTGACGAGATACTCTATCTCACTTACAGAGTTTAGGTAGCTACTCTGCACTGTGTTGGTATATGGCATTAGGGAACATAAAGAAGGAAACATATCCTTAAACCTAGTTACAGTACTTTCTGAAAGACTTCTAATGTAATGAAACTTATTCCCCACTGCTGGGTAGTCCATAAGAGTAAATGTAAATGTTATTAAGAAATGATCAGACAGAAGGGAGTTTTCAGGGAATACTGTTAAGTCTTCAATTTCCATACCATA
Organism: Thalassophryne amazonica; assembly: GCF_902500255.1. Classification (NCBI taxonomy): domain Eukaryota; kingdom Metazoa; phylum Chordata; class Actinopteri; order Batrachoidiformes; family Batrachoididae; genus Thalassophryne; species Thalassophryne amazonica. Next base: position 81,039,666 of record NC_047106.1, read on the forward strand.
AGTCAGAACAAGATCTAAGATATGATTAAAGTGGTGGGTGGACTCATTTACATTTTGAGCAAAGCCAATTGAGTCTAATAATAGATTAAATGCAGTGTTGAGGCTGTCATTCTCAGCATCTGTGTGGATGTTAAAATCGCCCACTATAATATATATCTTATCTGAGCTAAGCACTAAGTCAGACAAAAGGTCTGAAAATTCACAGAGAAACTCACAGTAACGACCAGGAGGACGATAGATAATAACAAATAAAACTGGTTTTTGGGACTTCCAATTTGGATGGACAAGACTAAGAGTCAAGCTTTCAAATGAATTAAAGCTCTGTCTGGGTTTTTGATTAATTAATAAGCTGGAATGGAAGACTGCTGCTAATCCTCCGCCTCAGCCCGTGCTACGAGCGTTCTGGCAGTTAGTGTGACTCGGGGGTGTTGACTCATTTAAACTAACATATTCATCCTGCTGTAACCAGGTTTCTGCAAGGCAGAATAAATCAATATGTTGATCAATTATTATATCATTTACTAACAGGGACTTAGAAGAGAGAGACCTAATGTTTAATAGACCACATTTAACTGTTTTAGTCTGTGGTGCAGTTGAAGGTGCTATATTATTTTTTCTTTTTGAATTTTTTTGCTTAAATAGATTTTTGCTGGTTATTGGTGGTCTGGGAGCAGGCACCGTCTCTACGGGGATGGGGTAATGAGGGGATGGCAGGGGGAGAGAAGCTGCAGAGAGGTGTGTAAGACTACAACTCTGCTTCCTGGTCCCAACCCTGGATAGTCACGGTTTGGAGGATTTAAGAAAATTGGCCAGATTTCTAGAAATGAGAGCTGCTCCATCCAAAGTGGGATGGATGCCGTCTCTCCTAACAAGACCAGGTTTTCCCCAGAAACTTTGCCAATTATCTATGAAGCCCACCTCATTTTTTGGACACCACTCAGACAGCCAGCAATTCAAGGAGAACATGTGACTAAACATGTCACTCCCGGTCCGATTGGGGAGGGGCCCAGAGAAAACTACAGAATCCGACATTGATTTTGCAAAGTTACACACCGATTTAATGTTAATTTTAATGACCTCCGATTGGCGTAACCGGGTGTCATTACTGCCGACGTGAATTACAATCTTACCAAATTTACGCTTAGCCTTAGCCAGCAGTTTCAAATTTCCTTCAATGTCGCCTGCTCTGGCCCCCGGAAGATAATTGACTATGGTTGCTGGTGTCGCTAACTTCACATTTCTCAAAACAGAGTCGCCAATAACCAGAGTTTGATCCTCGGTGGGTGTGTCGCCGAGTGGGGAAAAACGGTTAGAAATGTGAACGGGTTGGCGGTGTACACGGGGCTTCTGTTTAGGGCTACGCTTCCTCCTCACAGTCACCCAGTCGGCCTGCTTTCCCGGCTGCTCGGGATCTGCCAGAGGGAAACTAACGGCGGCTAAGCTACCTTGGTCCACACCGACTACAGGGGCCTGGCTAGCTGTAGAATTTTCCACGGTGCGGAGCCGAGTCTCCAATTCGCCCAGCCTGGCCTCCAAAGCTACGAATAAGCTACACTTATTACAAGTACCATTACTACTAAAGGAGGCCGAGGAATAACTAAACATTTCACACCCAGAGCAGAAAAGTGCGGGAGAGACAGGAGAAGCCGCCATGCTAAACCGGCTAAGAGCTAGTAGCTGTGCTAAGCTAGCGGATTCCTAAAAACACGCAAAGTGAATAACGTGTAAATAATTTAGAGGTGATTCAGCAGAGGGAGTGCTTTAGTTAAGGCATGTGAAGATTACACTGTGAAACAAATCGTTATCTAGGTAACTAGATCAATCTAACTGCGCAGATTAAACAGCTAACAGAAACAGCAAAACACCGCTGTGCTCCGGAACAGGAAGTGATACAATACCGCAGTGAGAGCCCAGCCCAACTGAACCATCAGACAACACTTCAGACTGAGTTGTATGTTGAAGTGAAGCTAAAAACATGCCTTAATTATTTTTTTCTGATAAAAGCACAATGTGTACATTGAACTATTCACAGAAAAGGACTCTCGCTGTCTGTAGCCACATCAAAAACAAAAAGAACAACCTTTCAGTAGACGGGACAAAAACCAGTGGAGACACGCCAATCGTGACAGAACTGATAACAGGTTCTGACACCAGGGCTAGTATGATTTAAATTGCTATAAAAATGAACAAAAAATTGTCAAAAATGATTTGAGAAATCAGTACTTAAAACATCACCGAAATATGAAATCAGTACCATGAATTAATCTTACTTGTACATGTTGTATGTGCACCTTTATGTTTTAACATGTCACTAATGATATTATTTCTATAGCATAATTTCCACACTATAAACCGCTACTTTTTTCACACGCTTTGAACACTGTGGCTTTTACAATGATGCGAATAATGTATGGATTTTTACAGGCTTTTTCATAAGTTGAAATACATCAAGTGATGCTGTTAATTGATTTCCTGAATACTGCACACCTCCTGTGGTGTAAATTCACACACACTGTAAATATAAGGTCTTACCCGTTCGTTTTAGTGAAGAAAAGTCCCTGTCCGGCACTTTGCGCAAGAGTTGCACCATCAGATCAGTTAGCGGAGCGGAGCATTCTCACCCCCATCCTTCCAAACCAGTTCTCTGACTTGGAGCAACAAGTCAAAAAAAGTCATTGCGCCTCATTAATGTCTCAGTTACCACAGACTCCATCCAATCCTGGCTGCACACGATGAAAGTTAGGGCTCGGTCCCACTGGCGTTTAGGAAGATTTGCGTATGGATTGCACACAAAATTGGCTCATATTTGCCAAACATCCGCAATATCTGTGAAACATGCTTGTATGAGTCGCCGACACCCGCACATGTCTGCAATTATCCTCAGAGGCACGTTTTTCCATTGCCAGGATTTTTGAGCTGCACAAAATTTTGGTTGCAGATGACCTCCGCCTTACATACTCGATACATACTGACGCTATGTGTTGTATATCCGCCATTATCAGTTGATATCCGCAACTGATGAGGATTTGCGGCTTGGCAGCAGACTGGGACAGTGTGGAAAACGGATATATTGCGTGCCTATCACGTCCACATCACAAACTAAAATAAACTGTAGTGCATGCATACAGATTGGCCACGGATAAAGCATTTGGATTACGTCTGCTTTGCAGACAATCTGTGACTGCATAACAAACACGTCATGTAAACCCAAAGTACTATATGAGGCAGAAAGCGACATACCTGCCAGTCAGTGCCAGTCCAGCTGTGGAGATCCCCAAAGACGTAATAGCTGCTGCAATCCAACAACATACTGTAAATCCCCAGCTGCAGAGAAGTCAGCCGTGGATCTCGGTTCTCTTTCAGGAATTTTATTTAACACCAACAAAAGGAAGATTTGCTGTTTAGCCACAACTCACGCTGAAATCTCTCTATTTGAAAAAAAAAAAAAAGCACCATCTCACAACCCCGAGCGGCTTCCCCGCTCCCACTCCCTAAACTCAGGAACAGTTAACCCTTGCATGACAACATGAACTTCAACTCTGTGATCAACTTGTCCGAGTCCAGCGATTGCTCCAGAGGCTATGGTGTTGGTGTGAATAGTGATGCCGAAAGGCCCGGGGGCGCTTCTTTTATGACCACAATGGAGATGCCACGCATGTGCAACATGACATATGCGCTTTAGGGTTTTAGAGGGGAAAAATTAAGATAAAGTGAAATAAAACAAAGAACCAACAAGGCAGAAGATCAAAGCATTGGTTCAAGGTTCAAAGCAAAGCTGCACTGCAGAAACAGTTGATTACAGACCCGCTGCAGGGTCTGTAATCAATGTAGAGAAATGATCATTTTCCTGACAAACACCCCCAAAAAGAACAGCCACTCTGAAGGACCGATAAGTGAATCGTTAAGCAAAAAGGCTATTGATGTCGGTGGATCGAATCATTTCTTAACGATACCCAAAAAGAACCGGTTCCCAATACCCATCTCTATCTTGTCTGCATTGCAACATTTGGAAAACAGTAACATGATCGTGACTACACACACCGTTTGCTAACTCCTCACCAACAAATTGTCCTGTACTGGTAGCTCATTTTACAAGTGAAGACTCTCAATTTCTGTTGAAATTTGCTAACTCCCCAACCATGTGAAGAAGGCTATGTCTGTACATCAAGACATAATACCAAACCTGGCGAAACTGGCCTCAGCCATTACTGTAATTCCTATTTCAACAGCAGGTATTTTGAGAGTTTCATATATGATCATTTTTAATTTGTCCTGGTATTATATCATACCTGGTGTTCATATAATATTGACTTGAAGAAATTTAGATTGTAAACAACACGATTAGTATCTTCAAACAAAACTTGTGAAATACATTTACTTGTAGTGCCTCAGTACACATGCACGGTGATGAGACTGTCAACCCAAGGCTGAGGTTTTGTCATGGCACAGAAAGTGGGGGGACACAATATGCAGACTCGTCGACAAAACGCTGGAGGTAAAAAAAAAAAAAATAGTTTATCACTCGGGAGGAGCTCAGAGTCGAGCCGCTGCTCCTCCATGTGGAAAGGAGTCAGTTGAGGTGGCTCGGGCATCTTTTCTGGATGCCCCCTGGACGCCTCGCTGGAGAGGTGTTCCGGGCACATCCCACTGGGAGGAGGCCCCGGGGATGACCCAGGACACGCTGGAGGGACTACATCTCTCGGCTGGCTTGGGAACGCCTTGGGGTTCCCCCGGAGGAGCTGGAGGAAGTGTGTGTGGATCGGGAGGTCTGGGCGGCTTTGCTTGAGCTGCTGCCCCCGCGACCCAACTCCGGATAAAGCAGAAGAAAATGGATGGATGGACTTTATCGTTCAAACAGGCTGGAGTACAGTACACAGGAAGGCAGGCAGCGAAGCAGAGGAAGAGGTAAGTACAAGGCAAAAACAGGCTGGGTTTAAAGGCACAGAGAGACACTGAAACATGGGCTGAAGCAAAAAGCGAGGTCCAAAAAGCAACGCAAGTTCGATACACAGCATGGCAAAATAGGACTATGAAAAAAAGGCTAGAACAAGGATATGATGATCAAAGAGCTGGCAGGGAGTGGAGAAAGTGAGGGACATAAATAACACAGGTGCAGTAATTAGGGAAACAAGGCACATGTGTCAGGGAATGTTCTGGAAGGGAGGCATGGTCAGGTAAATTCAAGAAGCGGAAGAGAGGCAAGAGAGAGAGGGAGTGACCGTGACAGACAGAGACAAAGATGAAACAGGCAGGTGCAAGAGTGTGAGTGGATGAATGAGGCAGACAAAGACAAAGATGAGACAGGCAAGTGCAAGTGAGAAAGTGAATAACATACTAAAGGTGAAAACAATAGACAGTACAATCAGTGACTACAGAATAACAGATGACTCTAAACTCAACTAGAATGACACTCAAAACATGGCTAAAAGTCTAAAAGATAATATAACCTAAAAACTAAACAGCATAACTAAAGAACAGAAAACAAAACCAGAGACAACGGTATAATGTGCAGAAAAAGGGAATGATACAACTAATGACTACATAATGACAAACAGAAAATAAAACAAGTAACAAAAGCATAACACAATGAAAAAAACAAAGACTGAGCTGATTCTATACACCTGACTGATAACCAGAGAATAAATGATAAACTGAAAAAAAATAATGACTGGGGCTGCAGCTATCGATTATTTTAGTAATGAAGTATTCTATCGATTAATCGAGTAAAAAATACTTTTGCCTTTTTAAACAACATCAATAGTCCAGGGCTGCAGGGGAGGTGGCCAAGTGGTTAATGCGCTTGGTTTCAGTGCAGAAGGTTCCGGGTTCAATCCCACCCCTGCCACATTTCTCCATGTAATGTGGAGTGGCGTCAGGAAGGACATCCAGCGTAAAACCTATGCCAATTCAACATGCAGATCCACCTTGGATTTGCTGTGGCGACCCCGAGTGCAAACAAGGGAGCAGCCGAAGGGACTTACTTACAATAGTCCAGGGCTCTCCCTAAGCAATGGCACATAGTTGCTGTGCCAAAGTCTTGACATTTTGCTGAAATGGCAATGCGATGTGGCTTTCTGTTCTGTTTTTTTTTCCCAACTTGTAAAATGTAACCATTTTTAGTTTTTTTATTATTATTATTTTTAAAGGCTGGTGGACTGGGTCCCTACAGCTAGTTTTCAGCTAGAGGTTGAACATCCAAACCTCATAGTCACTGCTTTTTTTTTAAGTTACCGTGTTTGTGAAGCATTGTATGTTGCCCAAAAAAAAGCGAAAATTAAAAGTGAAACACTCAGTGCAAGTCCGAACAAAACAGACAGCAGCCGGCTTCGACTGTGGGTACCCGGCTGTTGGGTCAATAATTACTCACCACGTCGAGCAGACCATGTGTTTTTTAAAAATAGACAAACACACTGCTTCACTTTAAATGTGCAGTAAGTCTATTTTAGATGATCAGGGTGGACCCTCTTTCTCTTAAAAGGTTTTATTTTGCTCTGAGTTGTATTGGAAAATGGTAGCTTTAAGGGCTAAACTATTAGCTGTTACACAGCCTGGGCGCATGCTCTAGTCTTCTGTTTTTCTGGGGACGGTACAGCCCCACACACAGGCCTGGCATATGTACTACAACTTTAAATGAAGCTTCAAGGCACAGAATTTGCTTCGATCATCATCATGTAATCAAATGATTCGAGTAATGATTTCAGTCCTACTAACGACTACAATATAATACAGAGAAAAGGGGAAAATAATAACTGGGAGCATAAAGGGGCTGAAACCTGACAGTATACCCCCCAAAAGCACCTGAAACCGACAGCCAACAGTACACTCTAAAAAGTGTGGGAGACGGCGACAGAAGACCACCGAACACATGTGGGATGGAGGGGCCCAGAAGGCGGCAGCAACCACACAGAAAGACCATACGCCAAGGGGCGCGATGCAAGTGGCGAAATGGGCGAAAATCAAAATTGAAAACCCACCAGGCAGGCTACAGTCAAGAGGTAAAACAAAAACCAAGGGGTCGGCCAAGAGAATGGTCTATGGAAAAGTCAGGAGGGCAGCCATGAGACCCAAAGACTCCTTAAGCGTTGGGGAATCAGCAGGGAAGGTGACCAGATGCCACGACAGGGACACAGGGAGGACCGAAGTTAGACCCAGGAACCAAAACATCAGACAAACAAACCCCTTATTGGGAATTGACTGTTGGTGACTGATGTGGTGGAATGGAAATACCAACATAACCAAATAAAGGAAGGACATGTGTGCCGATTGGAGTAAGGGATACAAAAAGTTGGGAACCCAATGAAACAAAAAACCCAACCAATAAACACCAGGTTAACCAATAAAACAACCAAGTGGGAGATTAACTGGCGAAGTACATAGGAACATGAACCGAGCAAAAGTAGAGCATAATATACAAAAAACCAACATAAGGATTTATCCCGGAGGTAATCCAGAACAAAGAAATCAACAAAACAACAAGGAACAAAAACGGAAGAATGACATGGAGAAAAAACTAGCAAAACAAGGGGGCATAGAAAGTCAAGGAACCAAGCGGGAAAAACATCACCAGGGCAAAAGAAAAGAAACAGACTAGCAAATGAACAACGGGGGCACAAAACTGAGAATGGATTAAATGTAAAGGTAAAAAAAAAAAAAAAAAAACTCTCCCTATTAGGGAGCAATCCAGAATGGACAAACTGTGGGAAAAGATGGGAAAAAGACAAAAGGAGAAACCGTGCTTGGAATTGGAGCATAACCAACGAAAGACAAAATGAAACACTATGACGTCCCTGGAAAACGATGAACAAACTAAATAATTAAAATGGGACCCAAACCAGTAAAGCCAAATAATGCAAAGGATGTAAAAACCAACAGAATGCACTTAGGGGGTGGCAAAAATTAGGCAACTTAAACCAGGACCTGAGGAAGCATTTAACCCAACCATCATGCAGGGAAATTGCCGGTTTAATTCTCAAATGCAACACATAAGACCAGAAAAACATGGAAAACACAACATACGAAACAAAAGAAAAGATAACTGATGTAATGTACTAACTTGGTGAGAATGAAACCAAACATTAATTAAAGAAACCGGACTGCTTACCCAACGGGAATAATGGAAAGAAACACATCCAGACAAAGAGTCCAAAGGAATAAAAATAAGAAAAACTCACAATCCTGACAGTTTGATTTGTTTTATGGTGCCGCTGTTGATTGGAAGAGACAAGGAGGTTCTGAAGACATGTTCTGGGGTGAATTCCACTTCGAGCCACGTGCTGGAGATGAGTCCGGTGGCGTGCGGACCGCTAGCTCCAAGGATGGCCGCAGAGCGGTACGTGCCTTAGCTGCTTTGTTTGGCGAATCTGTTGACTGTAGCAATGGGACCGCTTTCACCGACAGCATGGAAGATTGTGGAGAGGTGTGCGCTGTGACTGTGTCGGCTGGTGCTGCTGAGGTCAGCGGAGAAGTGTGCTTCATGACGGCTTCGGCAGGTGCTGCTGCTGTCTGTGGTGAAGTGCATGCTGGGACAGTTCCGTCCGGTGCTGTGAACGGCTGTAGAGTCATGCGTGCCATGATTGCTTCGACTGGCGCTGCTGGGGACCGTGAGGGCGTGCGCGCCATGACAGCTTCGGCCGGTGCCACTGTAAGCCATCCTGAGGGACACCGAGGCATCGGAACCGGAGTTTCCTGGGGCTGGTGCGCCGATGTGGACGGTGCAGGTCGCTGCTGTGGTAACGTGTCTTTACCAGATGGCCCCTTTTGGGAGCAGGGAAGTCAGGCAACATGACAGCTTCCATTACCGTAGGCAGAGTGGTTGCAGATGCCATTGGCAGTAAATGTGGTGTATGAAGCTTTTGTGGACCTGGTGTGGGCGCGGCCAGCGTCAGTGCAGCGCACGGTCGTGGGGCCGGCCCTCCAGGCTGATTCTGCTGTGGCAATTTCCGGGTTGGAGAGCACCGTGAAACTGATGCGGCCGGCAGACTAGGCGTCATCAGTGGGACCACCTGGGGAGGCATGATGGCTGCGGCAGACAGGATGATCACACTGGATGTATCTAGGCAGGAATCATACAGTTCAGCTTCAAAAAGGCAGTTCATCAGATCTTCAATGTATGGAGGGAGCTGACCTTACTCGAACAGGGTTTTGATGTTTGCCAGTTCAGGAAAAGCCATGGCAGTGTTAGGCTCGGCTTGTAATATTTCATCAAGAGCGGAAAAAAATCCACCGTTTGTGCTGCCACCCTGGTTTGTCCAAAAACTCAAAAAATAAGTCCTGAATTTTAAACAAAATGGTGACGGTGTCTTGAAGCCACAATCCCTCCATGTCAGATGAGGAATCATCGTCGTTATCTTCACCATCATCATCATTCACGTCTTCCCAGTCGAACTCACTGTCGGTAGGTGGAAGAGTGGATGGCAAGTGTATGGCGTCAGATCAGCGACAAAACCCCACTCGCGCAAAAAATACTTTCACGCGTAGATATTAACTGCTTGCGTGCAAATTATCTCTGTGCGCGCGTGCAAAGGTGCTGCACATAACAAATTACAGAAAGTCCTAAAAATCACCTGCAGACTGACTCTGTACACCCAAACAGACCAAAGGGAATAGTGTGATTATTAACCATCAGATGACAAATTAAAACCTCTTAAATCACGTGCAAACCATGATGCCACCACCTCCCTGAAGGAGACAATGGCATCTCCTTAAAAAAAAATAAAATTATTTATTTATAAATCAAATCCAAACAAAACAGATCCTGTACAAAATCCTAAAATGCTGAATACATGAAAATACAAATACCAGAACATAAAAGGGGCTTACTGAATATTATTTACAAATAATAAAAGAAAAGAAAATGTAGGGCAACCAAACATTTACAAATCAAATTTGTCTATTAAAAAACTACTTTTAAAATATTATTGGATTCAATCAATGATAGAGACTTATAATTAAGTTTAAACTAATTTTTCCAATGATAGAGAGATTATATTCTGATTCTCTGTGCAGAGAACCTGCAGCCAGACTCTGCACTGTCACCTCCTCTCTCCCCCTTGCTGCGTGCATCTGGTGAGAACGCAGCCAGCAGGTCCTCTGCACAGAGAATCAGAGTGCACAGTTTGACTGCAGACAGACTGTGCACTCTGATTTCTCTTCTAGTTTATAGTTGTTCTTCTGCTGAGCTGCAGGTCTGCGCTCTGAGTTCTGTTATAGTTTATCTTTCTTCCTTTGACCGCAAGCTGCGTGCGCGCGCATGTGAACGAACCATCCGTGAGTAAATGTGGAGATGTCTGGAGTTTTACTTAATGTGGACATGTCCTGTCTCTGGCAATCAGTCTGTGAGGAGGACTTATGTCCTTTTTTGCCCTTTTTTAAAAACAGTGATGAGAGAGTTTGAGGGGAGAACGAGGAGCTGCAGCAGCCAGACAGTTTTTTTTTTTCTTTTAAGTGTTCACATGTGCACGCCCGAATGAATCGTCCGTGAGTAAATGTGGAGATGTCTGGAGTTATACTTAATGTGGACATGTCCTGTCTCTGGCAATCAGTCTGTGAGCAGGACTTATGTCCTTTTTTTTTTCTTTTTCTTTTTTAAACACAGTGATGAGAGAGTTTGAGGGGAGAGCGAGGAACTGCAGCAGCCAGACAGTTTTTTTTCTTTTAAGTGTTCACATGTGCACGCACGAACGAATCATCTCTGGCAATCAGTCTGTGAGCAGGACTTTTATGGACTTTATTTAAACACAGTTGTGAGAGAATTTAAGAGCGAGGAGCTGCAGCTGCGATCAGCAGTTTTTTTTTCTGTGCTTTTTTTGAGCATGTAGTTTTACTGCATTGTGTACACGGTATAAAAACAATCCTGCGTGATTTATACTTCAGGAACAATGGAACACAGAAGGAATCGTAAATTGGCGTCGAGTAACGTTGCATCGTGAGGGTGTGGCTTCCAGTCAAGCTGAGTACCGTTGTGTTGCTCTGAGTTGCGCTGAAACCACTTAATTTCTGCGTCCTGTGCTCGACACAGAAAAAATTAAACACGTTTAATTTTTGCTATCCGATTCGCTTCGTCCTTTGTGTCCCTCTCGCTGTTCTGGCATCAAGTTACATCGTCTCTGTACTGAGATGCTTCCACATGGCGTCGTCATGACGCCGCACGACGCAACTCAAAGTGGGTCCGGTGTGAAAGGGGCTTTAGTATATAGATAAATGGTTTTAACTTGCTTCTGATAAGTGATCACGACTGTCAAGAGCACTTAGCTTCTCTGTGCCGACACAAAAAGAGTTTGTAAACAGCTCAGTGCAGATCTGAGAAAGGGGATTGTAGATTAACACAAATATGGAATGTTTCTTAGAATCATTTCTAAAGAGTTTGAGATTCCAAAATCATCATCTCAAACAACTGTGCACTTGTATAAGTTATTTTGGGGGGTAGCCACTTTGCCAATGTCTGAAAGATTACTGTCACCCCCAGCTGAGAGTGAGTTGGTCCAAATGGTCAATGACCACCAAGCCACAGACCTGCCATGAATGCTGCTGAAGACCGGTGTCACACTCTTCAGTCAAACAAGTGTTGGAACTCTAAGGCCTGAGGAATTCCATCCAAGAAAGAATCCCCTGATCCAAAGTTGACACAAAGTTGACATGAATAAAGAAAACACTTTCTGGAGGAAAGTTTTACAGTCAGATGAGACAAGGAATGAATTGTTTGGCTGCAATGACTAGTGGTAGGTTTCAAGATGTCAAAATTAGGCATTCAACCCCAAGAACACTCAACCGGCTGTTCAGCATGACTGTGGTAGAATCATGATCTGGTACCATTTTTCTGTACGTGGAACTGGAGCAAAGCACAAAGTAGATGGTGGTTGCCAACACTGACCCTCAAGGACCCTCGAACCCTGCATATTTTCCATCTCTTCTTGCTCTGCCAAAAGCTGGCTGGCTGAGCACAGTCAGTCAAGAGCTGACACCTGAATGAAGTAATCAATTTTTTGACAGAACAGGGAGAGATGGAAAAAGTGCATGTTTGGCATTCCCTGACAACCAGTGTTGGGAACCACTGAATTAGACGGTTGAACTTGGACACAATTGGGTATTCCAATAAGAGCATCAGCCCAAACACACATCAAAACAGGTTGTGAAATGGATAAAGCAGGCGAACATTAAGCTTTTGGAATGGCCTTCTCAAAGTCCTGACCTCAAGCAAATCAAAAGTCTTTGGAGAGTATTTAAATGTCAGGGCCATGCAAATAATCCAATAAATTTAGGTGAACTCTGCCAAATCTGCTAAGAGAAATATCAAATATCCAAACAGGATTCTGTCAGAATTATGCTGAAGTCTACCATAAGCATCTGGTCAAGGTGAAACTAGGAACATTAAGCCAAATATTAGGTCTGGTGCATTTTTTAACCCTCTGATTTCAGAAAACACTAAATAATTAGACTACATACACTGACATGTGTGCAAAATTCTTGGATTTTTTTCCACATTAAAGAATAAATCTACCCTAGAGAGTTGTTCAGACAAATAATTGAATATCCACAAGAATGTATACTTTGACAACTGTAACATTTTCTGCACACTACAGCTTTATTAATGTGAGCTTGTATGAAATATATGCATTTAGATAATAGAAGAACCACTTAATGTTTCACTTATTAAAATAACATGCAGTTATTTGTGCAATGAAATTATAGCGTAGTATCAGAGTATTGTTATGTATTTGTATTAATACTAGCGCCAATAACATCCTAAAAACACCATCCCGAGGTGAAAGAGTGAACATAGGTAATGCTAAATAAGTAAGTGTGTTACAAGGAAGATTCGATTTTTCAGCTATTTCGCAACAGATCCAGACTAAGACCCAGGCTTTCAATGACTTATTGGACTCGGCCATCAGAAGTGTTTCTGTATGAGATGAAAGTGTCAAACTTGTAGCGAGAGCAATTTATCTTGGCAGTGCTGTTCATGTCTCTGGATCCTAGACCTCTGAGACTGAAAGACATCTGAAAAGAATTTATGAGGTCAAGAGGTCTCTGCACCAAGGTGTTGGGTAGTGCCAATACCTTTGCTTCCAGTATGGTTTTGACACTTGAATGGCAACCAGCAACTTAAGGCAACAACTTGATGTCTCTGATACTAGATGTCTTTGTAAGATTCTTGTGTTCCACTGGAATAACTTTGTGTCAAATGAAGAGTTACTGAAAAGGAAGGAACTAGGTGTCAAGGCCTGAGACTGAACCAGACCTAAGTGATGAGGTGCACCTATGAGTGAATAAAGCCTACATTGTTAGAGATATATAAATCTGGACCTCAAATGAGCCAGGCCAGGCTCACCAAAACAGCACTGGCCTCATTCAGCCATAAGCTGGCACTAAGGAAAGCGTCGTCACCCACTTTTGCTTAAGCCTGGTTCACACTGCAAGATAATTAGCCCGATATCGGAACCTTTCTTCCCCTTCCGACAATCTTAAGGACGCCCCGACAATTGTGATGACGCTAAAGATAATCTTATCAGATATTCCTGCCATGTGTGGTGTGTTAAGAGCGCTCTAAAGTGCTCAGAAGGACGTCTGGAGCACTCCGATCGCAAATCGGGGATAGTCAACATGTTGGATTGTCTTGGCCCGATATCGCAGTGTGTGTTGTGTCCTCTGACTACAAACGCGCACGCAGCCTGCTGAATGTGACGTGTAGCCAATCAGAAAGCGAGGTTACAGACGTACAGAGCAGAAAATAAAATCAAAACAGCTGTTCTGACTTACCAGAAGTCCAGTGGTCGCGCTATCTCCACTCCTTTAAAGAACGCCTTTTCTTTCTCCATTTGTAGCATGTTTTCCCCTCTGTTTTAAATAGTACACAAACTATCGCCATCTGTTTACTCAGAAGTCACGTTAAAGCTCAAGAGATTTTGCGATATTTCCTGTCTGACCTGGGAATTTTTGTGTGTGAAATCTGTTTGTGTGTGGTGTGTTGACTTCACCATGAGGCTGCACACCACACACTGTACAACCAAACCTGTCAGATCTATGATTTTTTATCTCCACGTGTGTGGTCTCTCAGGTTTTGGAAACCTACAGATAATTTTAAAATCCTGCTGTGTGAACCAGGCATTGGAGAGACTATGAATAGTATCACATGCACTGTGAGGAAACATCAGCTTAGACACTTTGGTCATGTGGCCCGTTTGTCTGCCTCAATGTTGAGGTCCCAAGCAAGTGGAAAAAGCAGGAGCTACTAATCGCTGGGTCATTTTTACTTCTATTACACCCAAAACAAGTATTGATGAGATGATCATGTCTCACCATTAAAATAATCAAGTTATTTAGCCACTATATAAACCATTCAGAGTGGCAGAACATAGTGTCGTACACTGCTGCCATCTATAAGCTGAAAAGGGGTACGTTCCACCATTCCATTGCTGTTCTGTCATTGAATTTGGGGCTTCTAATGCTGATCTATAGCTTTATATAGTGGCTAAATAACTTGATTATTTTAATGGTGAGACCTGATCATCTCATCAATACTTGTTTTGGGTGTAATAGAAGCAAAACCGACCCATTCCACCAATTGTCATCCGTTCCGCCAATTACCAGTTCTTTTTTTTTTTTTTTTTTTTTTTAATATTTATTCCATTCATTTAAAAGAAAAACAGAAAAGCAAAAAACAAAAGCACCACAATACCAGAATGAAAAGGAGCAGAAAGAAGAACAAGTCTTATGATTTCTGCCCCTTTTAACAATACAATCTTTCAATATACAGCATCATAGTCAACATTATTTAACAGATTGCATTTCTTTAACTTGTCACATACCACTGACCCATTTCATAATTATGACCATTAATTAATAGATTACATCACTGACAGGTTACATTTAAACTTAAGACACTCCAAACATTATTAACAGTTTACTTTTTTTTTTTTTGACTTTCTTGCAGCCCACTGACTTACTTCATAGTTTCATACTTACTTAATACATCTAATTTAATGTTTTTTAAATAATTTAAGCGACCTTAATTCTTTAATTTCTTTATTAAGATTATTCCATAATTTGACACCATTTACTGCAATACTCCTTTCCTTTACTTTGGTTCTAAATCTTGGTTTTTTAAAGACTTCTATTCCTTTCAATTTATAACTACTTACTCTTTTTTCAAACATATTTTGAATGTTTGTTGGTAAAGTATTTTTATTAACTTGGTACATCGTTTGTAATATTTTCAAATCAACTAAATCATGAAATTTAAGTACCCTATACTTAATAAACAATGGATTAGATGGATCTCTAAAACCACTGTTACTAATCACTTTTAAAGCTCTTTTCTGCAAAATAAATAAAGGTTGTATATAGGTTGTATATGTTGATCCCCAGATTTCTACACAGTAAGTTAAATATGGGACAATCAATGAATTGTACAATGTTAATAAACCATAACTATTTAATGAATATTTTACTTTATGCAAAACAGCAATGGCTTTCGCTATTTTTCCTTTTATGTAATTTATGTGTGACTTCCATGTAAGATCTTCATCAATCATGACTCCTAAAAATTTCATTTCTTTTACCCTTTGTATATCCATTCCATCTATTTGTAATGACACATTATTTTCTTTCGCTCTATCATTAAACAATATGAAATTTGTCTTATTAATATTTAGTGACAATCTGTTTATATCAAACCAATGTTTAACTTTTTCCAACTCTGAATTTATCACTTGTGCTACTTCCTGTATATCTGATCCAGAGTAAAACAGCGTTGTATCATCAGCAAATAAAATGCTGCCAAGCACATTGGATACATTCACAAAATCATTGATATACAAAATAAACAGTTTGGGTCCAAGTACCGATCCTTGTGGTACTCCATAAATAATGTTACACAATTCTGATTTGGTATTATTTATCTGAACAAACTGTTTTCTATTTTCTAAGTAGCTTTTTACCCACTGATGTGCAACACCTTATTCCATATTGTTGTAACTTGTGGAGCAATCTTGAGTGGTCTATAACATCAAAAGCCTTTTTCAGGTCAATAAAAATACTTACAAAATAATCCTTATTATCTATTGTTGTTGATATTTTCTCTATTAGTTCCATAATTGCCATAGCTGTCGAATGTTTTGTTCTGAATCCATACTGAGCATTATTTAAAATATGATGTTTCTCAATAAATTTATCCAATCTTGTTACAAAAACTTTTTCCATAATTTTAGAAAACTGTGGAAGCAATGATACTGGCCTGTAATTAGAAAAATTATGTTTGTTTGTCTCCATTTTTATATAATGGGACTACCTTAGCAATTTTCATTTCATCTGGAAAAAACCCCAGTTGACAGAGACAGATTACAAATATAAGTAAATGGTTCAATAACAATTTCTATTATACTTTTTACAGTCATCATGTCTAAATCTTCATGGTCAGTTGATCTTTTGCTTACACAGTTTACAATATTTCTTATTTCATCTTTTTCCACATTGTCCAGGAAAATACTATTGACCGTATTTACCAATGTACATAATTTATCTTCTATTATTGGTTTATTTCCCACCAGACTTGACCCTACATTTGAAAAATAATCATTAAACCCATTTGCAACTTCTTTTATATCATATATCTCTTTATTTTCCTTAACAAAGTAATTTGGAATAGTTTCTTTCGTTCCATCACTATCAATCACACTTTTTATAATTCCCCATGTTACCCTCATATTATCTTTACTCTTATTTAGTTTTTCACTGTAATAATCTTTTTTTTGTTTCCTAATTATTGTTAATAGTTTATTTTTATATTTTTTGTATTTATGTTCTGATTCCTTTGTTTGCAATTTTAAAAAGCACCTGTATAAATAGCTTTTCTTTGCACAAGCATTTTTTATTCCCTTTGTCAGCCATGGTTTATTTACTCTTTTCTTACTAATTTCAATTAATTTACAATTTTTATTGTCTGATTTCATCAATATTTTCATAAATGAGTTATATGCTACATTAACATCACTGACATAAACTTCTTCCCAGTTTTGATTTTTAAGGTCATATTTTAATGCCTCTAAGGCTTTTACTGACTTATCTCTTTTAAAGTTTATATCAGTTTTTTTGTTGTACCTATTTTTATATTTAAATATTGAAAAAATTGGTAAATGGTCGCTAATATCTGTCATGAAGATCCCATTCTTGATAATTTCATCTGTTCTGTTTGTAAATATATTATCAATTACCGTTGCACTTTGCGATGTAATTCTGGTTGGTTTTGTTATCAAGGGGAATAACCCCAAACTATACATTGTATTCACAAAATCACTTAATCTTTGGCAGCTGGAGCTTTCTATGTTAATATTAAAGTCCCCACACATAAAAAGCGTTTTGTTTTTAATTTGATGGAATAATTCAATTATTTTATCTGTAAATTTCACAACACAAGAATCTGGTGCTCTGTATACACAACTAACTAAAATATTCTTAGATGTTTCATGTACAAGTTCCACTGTTACAATTTCTATGACATCATTCATAATTGTCATTTCTTCAACAATTGTACACATCAGATCTGTTTTTGTATACAGAGCAATACCACCGCCTTTTTTATATCTTCTGATTACAAAATACAGCTCATATCCCTCCATTTGAACTTCATCCATGAGATCATCTTTAAGCCAAGATTCAGTGATTGCAACAATACTAAATCTATTTTTAAACTGATTTAAATAATCTTTTATTTGTGACATTTTACAATACAAGCTTCGACTGTTTATATGTATGAGTGACAGGGTATCTTCTGCAATTTTTTCACTATTCAGCTGTTCTACTGTATAATACTCACAACCAATCGTCTTCCAGTTTCATTCCACCTGTAGTTCTGGTGATGAGTATCCACTGGAAAACGCCAAGTGGACACCCACCAGTTGTCTGCCTGGATGGTTGCTATGTGGGTACTTCAATGTGAAACTGAAAAATTTTGATTAAAAACAACTGAATGCTTTGCTTCTTAAGATGTTGTTTGCGATGAAATCATGGACCGTAACATTGATACGGGTACCAATACCATCATCCTTCATGAATCAGTGGAAAGTGGCAACGCCAAACAAACAAACTGTTCATTCACAACTGATACCATATGACTTCCTGCACACGATAAGTTCTCCTGACACTTGCTGAACATGACACTGCGGTCCGAAGCAACAATCTGTGTGTGGTTAGGACTGAGGACTCCTGCACTTAAATCAGTACTCGGCTGACGTATTAATTTACAGCGGCCACAAGTCCACAACCCAAAGTCTTAATCATAACAATAATAATTCAGGATTCCATCTTCTTGACGCCCGGGCAGAAAAACGGGGGTGATTGTGCAAGTTGACTTGGCAGGCGGTCGCAGACATCTGGAGAGCATTAGGTCTGCAGGAGACGTGAATCCAGACTCGGTGCACGGTCTGCACGATGTGCACGGCGTGTCCCTCCACATCAAACTACGTGTCATTTTCCACATTTCTCACATCCCAAACAGGAGGCCTACACAGAACCGGGCCTGTGGGCCACCGGACTCAGTTCCGTAACGGAGGAAGACCTGCGGGTTCGAACCGGATACCAGCGAGCGAGTGAATCGTTGCATAACAAGAATACGCGCGCAGCACCAAGCGGGACGAAGGCAGAGATAATGGGCAGTAAAATCAGATAGTTCCCGATATTTAAGAGCATAAGTCCCGGTGGCAGCAGACTAAGTATCTCGAGCGTTCAGAGCCGGTGGGTTTTAGCGCTCAGCCTACCTGTAACCGCTCCGACGCAGGTTGCCACATATTAGCAGAGTCCAAGTCTCTCCGTCACTGCAGCTTGTTGTTCTGTGGGAGGCCCGCTCACATCTGTTTCTCTCCGTCTCCTCTCCGTTCTCCTTCAGTCTGCTCCGCACAGCTCCGCCTGGCTGCACATACCTATCTGACCAGCAGGTGGAGCTACCGGCGCTTGGGTTCTCACCAGGTTCTCACGGATTCCCATGTTGCCTTCAGGTGCCACCGGAAATCTAACGTTGACGTCTGTTTTGGTTGGTTGAGGTTTTATGTAATAAACCTCATCAAAGTAAATGAAAAGGTGAAAAATCAGCACAAGTCAATACAGTGCTCAAAAAAATTCTTAATTTGTCCTGTGGTGACAATGAATGTTTTAAGATGTTCAATCTTGCAAATTGTCTTTTTTCATTTATACAACACCTGAAGATCATGCAGATGTGCATGTCTTTTTAAACACATTTTCAAAGCCCCAAATATTGTGTGGCATTTGAGTGTGAAGATAGATAGATAGATAGATAGATAGATAGATAGATAGATAGATAGATAGATAGATAGATAGATAGATAGATAGATAGATAGATAGATAGATAGATAGATAGATAGATAGATAGATAGATAGATAGATAGATAGATAGATAGATAGATAGATAGATAGATAGATAGATAGATAGATAGATAGATAGATAGATAGATAGATAGATAGATAGATAGATAGATAGATAGATAGATAGATAGATAGATAGATAGATAGATAGATAGATAGATAGATAGATAGATAGATAGATAGATAGATAGATAGATAGATAGATAGATAGATAGATAGATAGATAGATAGATAGATAGATAGATAGATAGATAGATAGATAGATAGATAGATAGATAGATAGATAGATAGATAGATAGATAGATAGATAGATAGATAGATAGATAGATAGATAGATAGATAGATAGATAGATAGATAGATAGATAGATAGATAGATAGATAGATAGATAGATAGATAGATAGATAGATAGATAGATAGATAGATAGAAAGAAAGAAAGAACCCCTGGCAAAAATTATGGAATCACCAGCCTCGGAGGATGTTCATTCAGTTGTTTAATTTTGTAGAAAAAAAGCAGATCACAGACATGATGGTCCAGATGACATTCCAATGGAGGCATGGAAATGTCTAGGAGAGATGGCAGTAGAGTTTCTAACCAGATTGTTTAATAAAATCTTGGAAAGTGAGAGGATGCCTGAGGAGTGGAGACGAAGTGTGCTGGTTCCTATTTTCAAGAACAAGGGTGATGTGCAGAGCTGCAGTAACTACAGAGGCATAAAGCTGATCAGCCACAGCATGAAGTTATGGGAAAGAGTAGTAGAAGCTAGGCTTAGAAAACAGGTGAAGATCTGTGAGCAGCAATATGGTTTCATGCCGAGAAAGAGCACTACAGATGCAATGTTTGCGCTGAGAATACTGTTGGAAAAGTACAGAGAACAGAAAGAGTTACATTGTGTGTTTGTGGACTTAGAAAAAGCTTATGATAGGGTGCCAAGAGAAGAGTTGTGGCATTGTATGAGGAAGTCTGGAGTGGCAGAGAAGTATGTTAGGGTAGTGCAGGACATGTACAAGAATAGTGTGACAGCGGTGAGATGCGCAGTCGGAATGACAGACTCATTCAAGGTGGAGGATCAGCTCTGAGTCCTTTCTTGTTTGCAGTGGTGATGGACAGGTTGACAGATGAGATCAGACAGGAGTCCCCATGGACTATGATGTTTGCAGATGACATTGTGATCTGTAGTGAGAGTAGAGAGCAAGTTGAGTCTAGTCTGGAGAAGTGGAGATATGCTTTGGAGAGAAGGGGAATGAAAGTCAGTAGAAGCAAGACTGAGTACATGTGTGTGAATGAGAGGGAGCCCAGTGGAATAGTGCAGTTACAAGGAGTAGAAGTGGTGAAAGTAGGTGAGTTTAAATATTTGGGGTCAACTGTTCAAAGTAATGGAGAGTGTGGTAAAGAGGTGAAGAAGAGAGTGCAGGCAGGGTGGAGTGGGTGGAGAAAGGTGGCAGGAGTGATTTGTGACTGAAGAATATCAGCAAGAGTGAAGGGGAACGTTTACAAAACAGTAGTGAGACCAGCTATGTTGTATGGTTTAGAGACAGTGGCACTAACAAAAAGACAGGAGGCAGAGCTGGAGGTGGCAGAGCTGAAGATGTTGAGATTCTCTTTGGGAGTGACAAGAATGGACAAGATTAGGAATGAACATATCAAAGGGACAGCTCAGGTGGGACGGTTTGGAGACAAAGTCAGAGAGGCGAGATTGAGATGGTTTGGCCATGTGCAGAGGAGGGACCCAGGGTATATAGGGAGAAGGATGCTGAGGATGGAGCCACCAGGCAAGAGGAGAAGAGGGAGAGCAAAGAGGAGGTTCATGGATGTGCTGAGAGAGGACATGCAGGTGGTTGGTGTGACAGAGGAAGATACAGAGGACAGGGTGAGATGGAAACGATTGATCTGCTGTGGCGACCCCTAACAGGAACAGCCGAAAGACAAAGAAGAAGAAGAAGAAGACATGACACAAAACTAAAGTAATTTCAAATGGCAACTTTCTGGCTTTAAGTAACACTATAAGAAATCAGGAAAAAAATTGTGGCGGTCAGTAACGGTTACTTTTTTAGACCAAGCAGAGGGAAAAAAATATGGAATTTATATTATATGGAATTTATATGGAATTTCATTTCATTTTTAAAGGTAGAATTCAACTGGGCATGTTTATTTCCATTTTAAAAACATTTTTTGCCCATAATACACCCAGAACTGCTTCATCGCGAATTACTGTCTGAATAATGAACTACTGTCTACTGTCTAACTTCACACCGGTTGCAAGTGATGGACGTTTTGCCTCTGTACAACACCACAATGGAGTTGAAATGAAGCAACCAAGATATGCTGTAATGTAGACTTTCAGTTTTAAGTCACAGGGTTTAGCAAAAATATCACATTTAACCATTAAGGAAATACACACAATTTTAGACACAGTACCTCCATTTTCAGAGACCAAAAGTAACATAATTGTAAATGTAAGGACTAAATCATAATTTGTACAGCCAGCTTTCTTTAGACAAGTCAGGGGATGAATACATGAATATTTATAAGTCACTGATATGAGTGTTAATGTTTCATGCACTGGTCTGACTTGTGCTTTATGATTCTTGCATATTTCCCTCTTGTGGGACCAGTGAAGGAATAGCTTAAAGTACTGTTTCTTAAATTAATGATGTCATTAAACTACTATATGAATAATCAGTGACGGCTGGAATACACAGGCTAACATGGCTAAACCCTCCCTATAGTTTTACAATAACATATTTAAAACCTTATATTTTTTTAATGCTTATTTTTAATATTGTGAAATATCTGTGTGGTTGAATTAGAGTGTTTTAAACTTTAGCACTGCCAAGTGCAGCAACAGCACCAGCTAGTCACAAGAAAAACACAGGATTTAGCTGAATGGGCTTACTCTTAGCCCAAAGTGTCAAAACTACCAGCTTCCATTAGTTTTCATAGTGGAGAGTCACAGGTGTTGGCCACGCCTCCTTGATTTGCTCAAAAAGTCGCTTTGGTTTCTCCCTTGTTTCACTCAGCATCACTACAGCAGATCTGAGGTGGATGTGCATGTTGATTTGGCACATTTCCCATGTAATTGTTCTTATTTCTTGCCATCCCTGCTCCAGCAGCTTCCATTCATCTTCATTGTGTAGTGATTGACAGGTGTCATGGCAGGCCTCCTTAATTCGCTGAGTGTTCGGGCTGACTGGCATCAGCCTGAAATTCAGTGAATGACTGCAAACATTCAGAGATTTATGAGCGTGTGACAATGACGGCAGCGGACAAAAGCTTGAACGAGGTGGATTATTCTTTATTCTGACATTCTGATCTTTTAGCCTATCGTCCCATCATCTCCCTGTTGTGGACCAGTGTGGATGTACGTCATCAGTGTCATCACTTTGTGTGTGTGTGTGTGTGTGTGTGTGTGTGTGTGTGTGTGTGTGTGTGTGTGTGTGTGTGTGTGTGTGTGTGTGTGTGTGTGTGTGTGTGTGTGTGTGTGTGTGTGTGTGTGTTTGTGTGGTAAACAAAGCAGCGGCAGTATGGGCTCTGCAGTCGTGATATGAGTGTAAGTCAGAGCTCCTGATCAAATCATGTTGGTCTGGAAAATGTCCGTATTTATTGTTTCTCGCACTATTAACTGTGTACTGAGTGAATTCATGTAAAACAAAATAAACAAACTAAAATTGATCAAAAAAAGCTGATTATATATAAATGGTCACTTTATTCCCAAATTCAGAGGGTAAACTGTCCTTTTA
This sequence comes from Thalassophryne amazonica, assembly GCF_902500255.1. Taxonomy (NCBI): domain Eukaryota; kingdom Metazoa; phylum Chordata; class Actinopteri; order Batrachoidiformes; family Batrachoididae; genus Thalassophryne; species Thalassophryne amazonica. Next base: position 81,062,778 of record NC_047106.1, read on the forward strand.
ATTTGACTGAGGTTGCTAAGAAACAATCAAAGAAAGAACTTGTCATTTAATTTAAAACAAGAAAATAATTTTGTTGTATGAAGGTGGTGGCTTTGAGACCGAAGAGATTGAGAACTGATGCAACAGAAAATATATTGAAGGTTCCATGTCAAAACAAACCATATGCACCCTGAACCACAGGGGTATGAAAAGGTTAAAGGTCAAATACACAGCTTCCATCATGAAAATAATCAAATGTGAGAGCATCAGGCAGTTGTGTTGTGTCAGTCTGTTTTTTTATCAGACATAAATATGGACATTTTAAAAGATTTCTGATTACTTAAGTATGTATTATTTTTCAATATGGCATTTTAATATCTATAAAGAAGATTATTTTCTTTATGTTGTAAAACAGTCGGAGTGTAGTGAAAGTGCAGGTTAAGGTGCCATTTTTCCAAAGTATTGATGACATTGAGATCAATAGGAGGCCTTGTAAATGCTCTCATGCAGCACGTGTGTGTGTGTGTGTGTGTGTGTGTGTGTGTGTGTGTGTGTGTGTGTGTGTGTGTGTGTGTGTGTGTGTGTGTGTGTGTGTGTGTGTGTGTGTGTGTCAGTTTCTTGCTCAAAATCTAATCCAGTCTTCCTTAAAGACCACCAGAGTGCATACTTTTTATAGGCACTATACATGATCAGACCTGTTCTGTGTTTAAAGATGTTTACGTTGGGAACATCTGGATCTGAGGTCAAAGAGGGTGTTCACATTTCTAACACTCCATAAACAGTGTTTCACACACACCGTGTATGACTTTGAAAAGGAACTGCGCAGAACTTTGCCTTATAAAACTTTTATTTATTTATTTATTTATTTTTTGTTATTATTATTATTTTTGGGTGGAGGTATCTTTCATAATTTCAACTAAAAACACATCTGCATATAGCTTTGGTTGTAGGGGGAAAATCAGGATTACAAATTAATTTACATAATTTTGAAGCTGTTTTCATTGGAATACTTTTTTGTCATAATATACAATTTTAGGGTCATTTATCAAAAAGGTAGCATATAGGCAGGGGTGGTGGCCAAGTGGCTAGTGCACTTGGTTTCAGTGCACAAGGTTCCCGGTTCAAACCCCACCCCTACCACATTCCTCCATATAATAAAACTATAATAAAAATTGTGCCAATTCAACATGCAGATCCATTTTAGTTTTGCTGTGGCGACCCTAAGTGCAAACAAGGGATCAGCCGAAGGGAGTTACTATCAAAAAGGTGACATCACCACATGAAAAACAATTTTATTAAAAGGATGGAGCACTCAGACAGTGCCGTTCCCTCACCGTACATGTTTGATACAGATTCATGCAAATTAATTCTTTATGATTCAGTGAGACCATAGTATACTGTCAAAAATGGAAGCACTTTATCTTTGAGTAATACACAACCCTTCAACCATGTTTAGCCCATATTTTCTCCAAACTTTGTGTTCAGCAGTGCTGACTTTGAGTTTGACCTTTCAGGATCACCCCAGGTCAAAAGTCATGGGACCAACCAAAGGTGATATATCACTTCATATGTATAGTAATCATTGGTGCATCTTTAATAAGTTTTTTGAAATAGGTGCAGCGGGTAAAATAAGTATTGAACACGTCACCATTTTTTTTCAGTAAATATATTTCTAAAGGTGCCATTGACATGAAACTTTCAGCAGATGCCGGTAACAACCCAAGTAATCCACACATGCAAAGAAACCAAAACAAAATAAGTACAGAAATTACATTATGTGTAATAAAATGGCATGACACAGGGAAATGTATTGAACACGCTGACTGAAATTTATTTAATACTTCGTACAAAAGCCATTGTTGGTAATAACAGCTTCTGTATGGGGAAACTACTCGCATGCATTGCTCAGTTGTGATTTTGGCCCATTCTTCCACATAAACAGTCTTCAAATCTTGAAGGTTCTGTGGACCTCTTCTATAAACTCTGATCTTTAGTTCTTTTCATTGATTTTCTGTTGGATTCAGGTCAGCTGATTGGCTGGGCCATTCCAGCAGCTTTATGTTCATTCTCTGAAACCAGTTGAGAGTTTCCTTGGCTGTGTGTTTGGGATCATTGTCTTGCTGAAATGTCAGCCCTCATTTCATTTTTATCATCCTGGCAGATTTGTATCAAGAATGTCTGTATATTTTTCCATTCATCCTTCCTTCATTTATATTAAGTTTGCCAGTGTTGTCTGCTGAAAAACAGTCCCACACCATGATGTTCCCACCTCTGAACTTCACTGTTGGTGTGGTGTTTTTGGGGTGACGTGCAGGCCCATTTGTGGTGTGTATTGTGGCATCCAAAGAATTACATTTTAGTCTCATTTGACCAGACTATATTCTCACAGTATTTCACAAGCTTGTCTAAATGTTGTGCAGCAAACTTTAAATAAGATTCAACATGCCTTTTCTTCAGAAATGGCCTCTTGCATGGTGAGTGTGGATACAGGCTATGGATGTTGAGTGCATTACTTATTGTTTTCTTTGAAACAATTGTACCTGCTAATTCCAAGACTTTCTAAAGCTCTCTGCAAATGGTCCTTGGCTCTTGGACAACTCTTCTGATAATTCCTTTCACTCCTCTGTCAGAAATCTTGCGAGGAGCACATGGTCCTGTCGGTTTATGGTGAAATGATGTTCTTTAACATTCAGAGGTTTAGAAATCCTTCTGTAAACAGTGCCATCAGTATATTTTGGAACAATAATCTTGTGAAGATCTTGAGAGATCTCTTTGCTTTTAGCCATCATGAAATGTTTCTTGTGTGACACCTTGGTAATGAGACACCTTTTTATAAGCCATCAATTGGGACTGTCAGGTGATATTAATTTGCACTGACAAGGGGCAGGATTGCTTTCTAATCATTGATAGATTTCAGCTGGTGTCTTGGCTTTCCATGACTTTTGCACCTCCTTTTCTTCAGGTGTTCAATACTTTTTCCTGTGTCATTTCATATTATTACACATAATTTATATACCTATATGGTTTGGTTTCTTTGTATGTGTGGATTACTTGGGTTGTTACGACATCTGGTAAAAATTTCATTTCAATAACACTTTTAGAAATATATTAACTGAGGAAAATGGTGACATGTTCAATACTTATTTTATCCACTGTTAATAAGTTTAAGTACTACTTACCTAAATAGGTAAGTATTGGGCCAAAATTTTTAACTTGGCCTGTGACATTAACTTTGGACCAGTTTTCCCTCAAAATTATAATATTCTGTCTTTGGCTAACCCTCAGTCTTTCCACCAAGGTTGGGCCAAATTGGATTGGTTATTTTGTTCACACATGAACAAAGACACAACAATACCCTCATGTGAAACTAAGGTACTGTTTATGAAAGTAATGTAGCCAGAATTCATAGAAGACACCAGTTTATTAGATGATGTTAACTTGAATCTTTATTTTTTATATCATTCAACATATATAATAGATAATAAGTTTGGTTGTGTTTAAATAAGAGAAAAACAAGGAGTGGCTGAGCCTATTGTTAAAACATTGCTCGACCATGATAAACAACATAGCTACACAACAGAGCTCCAGACTCACAAGGACACACATTAAATGAAATACTGGAGTAAATGTCATCCTGTCTTCTGTTCATTAGTCGAACAGCTTATTTGGCACAACCTCTTCTTCCGTTTGCCCACAATCCTCTCCACCTGAAAACTCTCATCCAGAAATACTAAACACTCTCAGTACCAGAAGTGATTTTCTGGACTGACGTAAACACACACAATGAGTACATATCACAGAAATACATGCAGCAAGATGGTAGTGTCACAATACTCCAGTAAACCTACTTTCTATTCGTACATCACTGAGAAACTTGCATGTTTAGAACAGGACAATATGTATTTCGTAAAGACGAACTCCTCCATCAGGTCCCGCTTGGCTAGTTGTTTTGTCACATGTAGCTATGCAGCTGATCTATCGACAACAAAGTATGCAAAAAAAAAAAAAAAAAAGTGGCACAAACCTGACAGGAAAATACAACTGCAATGGAATGATACAAACAACCAAGTACAAAGTGCTCGAAAAAAGAAAAGAAAACACCAAATCTAACCATGCACAAAGTAAGGTAACCTACTGCAGACTCTTTTAAAATATATAAAGAGATACAGTAAATGCACCGTGAGGGCGCACCTATTTCTACCACACCTGCTTCATAATTGTCTGATGTCGCGGGTTACATGTGTGTTTCCACTCTTACAGAAGCAGACAGTCTGGTGTGGACTAATGGCATCAATATACAGTACAATATACAGCAGAGGTCACTGAAAATGTCAACAACAACTTAAGCGATATAACGTACGCTCTTATGCTACAGTAAAGCCATATCATGGACTTTGACAGGAAAATAGACATATCAAATTCCAGATTTCTTCTTTTAAAATTACATTGTATGTTTTGGATTTTGTTTTTTGTTTTTCCCCCTGTGCTTTACATTCAATTTTGCTATTTGCTATTTTTATTTTCTTAACCCTCAAGGGACCGAGTTATTTTAGTGACTAATGTGACTGAGTGGGGTTATTTATGACCTCATTGACTTTATATTGGAATACTTCTGTATAAATGATTGTTTTAGGGTTCTTCATATTTATTTCACTCGCTAATGTATTTGTATTTGTGCTTGTGCAGCTGTAAATCTTGCTATTCTAGATCTGTTGGCCTTGCTTCCTTGCAAATCAGCAAAATATAACAATTAGAGTTGGTAAATTACCATACCATCTGAAACTATAATGTCGAAAATCTCATCGATCTTTCCCGGGTAATAAGTGACCCCGCACAAGTTTGGAATATACTTGCCACATGGATCGGCCGATCCCTGCAAAATTCTATGAACAAATGCAGGATAAATAGAATGACAAATTCATGGTAGGAAACTTTTTTATGATTAAAATTAGAAAAATGGTGCCTACAAATATATGCCTGGGGTCATAAATAATTCCACTCAGTCGCTTGAGGGTTAAGAAATTCTTTATGGACTTTCCTTCTGTCTGTGTGTGTGTGTGTGTGTGTGTGTGTGTGTGTGTGTGTGTGTGTGTGTGTGTGTGTGTGTGTGTGTGTGTGTGTGTGTGTGTGTGTGTGTGTGTGTGTGTGTGTGTGTGTGTGTGTGTGTGTGTGTGCATACAAGATATGTAAGATTGGTTGTTTTACAAATCCTTTGTTTTGATGAGGGTAACCAAAGGCTTGTCATCGGGACTGTAGTCTTCATATGTGATGGGAGTGGCATCATACATGGCGGGCCGGGATTTCTTGCCAAATCTGAAAGGAAACATAAACACAAATTGTACCTTGTTATGTTTGTTATCAAAATGCAATCCTGCAGTGTTTGCAGATTGTTTGTGTTATGAGATAGATCAAACGCAAACACACACACACACACACACACACACACACACACACACACACACACACACACACACACACACGGTCAGCCTTATAAAGGCTTTGAAGGATTACATCAAAACTACTTCATGGATTCTCACCAAATTGTCAACACAGATACATATTAGGCCATGGAAGACTCCAATAAATTTTGGAGGTGATCCGGACCTTCATCCGAATCTAGATTCTGGATCAAGATTCACTTTATATATGCTGTGAAGGATTACTTCAAAACTACTTCATGGATTCTCACCAAATTTTCAACACAGATACATATTACACCAGGAAAGACTCCAATAAATTTTGGAGGTGATCTGGATCTGGATCTGGATTCTGGATCAAGATTTCACTCTGTATAGACTTTGAATGATTACTTCAAAACTACTTCACAGATTCTCACCAAATTTGCACCACAGATAGATATGAGGACATGGAAGACTCCACTGAATTTTGGAGGTGATCCAGATCTGAATCTGAATTCTGGATCAAGATTCACTTTATATCAGCTTTGAAGGATTACATCAAAACTACTTCACGGATTCTCACCTAATTTTCAACACAGATATATATTACTCCAGGGAAGACTCCAATAAATTTTGGAAGTGATCCAGATCCAAATCTGGATTCTGGATCAAGATTTGTCTTTGTATAGGATTTGAATGATTACTTCAAAACTACTTCAAATCAAATCAAATCAGTTTTATTTATATAGCGCCAAATCCAGTGTTGCCACAGTTACTTTTAAAAAGTAATCCAATTACTGATTACTGATTACTCCTTGAAAAAGTAACTTAGTTACTTTACTGATTACTCAATTGGAAAAGTAACTAAGTTAGATTACTCGTTATTTTTTTTAGTTACTTTTCCCAGCTGCCGACAACAACCCTCTGCCACCTCAACATGACAATGATACTTGTTTTGCCAAAACTCACTTTATAGTCACCCGTTCTTGACTTCAATGAAAATAAATACTTGTTTTATAAAAAGTAAAATAAAGACCTCTTTCTTGACCTCATATTTAACTGTTGACACCACTGTAACAGTAAAACTTGCAATTTCTAACCTACATTGTTTATAAATGTAACTATTAAATTCTTTCTAACATTTTTCTAACATTTAAATTCTCTCTAAACATTTTAATCAATCAATCAATCAGTTTTTTTTATATAGCGCCAAATCACAACAAACAGTTGCCCCAAGGCGCTTTATATTGTAAGGCAAGGCCATACAATAATGATGTAAAACCCCAATGGTTAAAACGACCCCCTGTGAGCAAGCACTTGGCTACAGTGGGAAGGAAAAACTCCCTTTTAACAGGAAGAAACCTCCAGCAGAACCAGGCTCAGGGAGGGGCAGTCTTCTGCTGGGACTGGTTGGGGCTGAGGGAGAGAACCAGGAAAAAGACATGCTGTGGAGGGGAGCAGAGATCGATCACTAATGATTAAATGCAGAGTGGTGCATACAGAGCAAAAAGAGAAAGAAACAGTGCATCATGGGAACCCCCCAGCAGTCTACGTCTATAGCAGCATAACTAAGGGATGGTTCAGGGTCACCTGATCCAGCCCTAACTATAAGCTTTAGCAAAAAGGAAAGTTTTAAGCCTAATCTTAAAAGTAGAGAGGGTGTCTGTCTCCCTGATCTGAATTGGGAGCTGGTTCCACAGGAGAGGAGCCTGAAAGCTGAAGGCTCTGCCTCCCATTCTACTCTTACAAACCCTAGGAACTACAAGTAAGCCTGCAGTCTGAGAGCGAAGCGCTCTATTGGGGTGATATGGTACTACGAGGTCCCTAAGATAAGATGGGACCTGATTATTCAAAACCTTATAAGTAAGAAGAAGAATTTCAAATTCTATTCTAGAATTAACAGGAAGCCAATGAAGAGAGGCCAATATGGGTGAGATATGCTCTCTCCTTCTAGTCCCCGTCAGTACTCTAGCTGCAGCATTTTGAATTAACTGAAGGCTTTTTAGGGAACTTTTAGGACAACCTGATAATAATGAATTACAATAGTCCAGCCTAGAGGAAATAAATGCATGAATTAGTTTTTCAGCATCACTCTGAGACAAGACCTTTCTGATTTTAGAGATATTGCGTAAATGCAAAAAAGCAGTCCTACATATTTGTTTAATATGCGCTTTGAATGACATATCCTGATCAAAAATGACTCCAAGATTTCTCACAGTATTACTAGAGGTCAGGGTAATGCCATCCAGAGTAAGGATCTGGTTAGACACCATGTTTCTAAGATTTGTGGGGCCAAGTACAATAACTTCAGTTTTATCTGAGTTTAAAAGCAGGAAATTAGAGGTCATCCATGTCTTTATGTCTGTAAGACAATCCTGCAGTTTAGCTAATTGGTGTGTGTCCTCTGGCTTCATGGATAGATAAAGCTGGGTATCATCTGCGTAACAATGAAAATTTAAGCAATACCGTCTAATAATACTGCCTAAGGGAAGCATATATAAAGTGAATAAAATTGGTCCTAGCACAGAACCTTGTGGAACTCCATAATTAACTTTAGTCTGTGAAGAAGATTCCCCATTTACATGAACAAATTGTAATCTATTAGACAAATATGATTCAAACCACCGCAGCGCAGTGCCTTTAATACCTATGGCATGCTCTAATCTCTGTAATAAAATTTTATGGTCAACAGTATCAAAAGCAGCACTGAGGTCTAACAGAACAAGCACAGAGATGAGTCCACTGTCCGAGGCCATAAGAAGATCATTTGTAACCTTCACTAATGCTGTTTCTGTACTATGATGAATTCTAAAACCTGACTGATTTTACTTGTTGAAATTATTAATATTTTAAGTAGTATTAGTAGTTGTAGTAAAAAACGGCTTCAAAACTGGGTCTTTAATCTAGGGGTGTTGTGAGGGGGGCACATCCTTGCCCCACGCCCCCATTCCCTCTGGATTCGCCCCTGCTTTGGCGTTTGAGCACAAAGAATGGATAACATTTATTTATGCAGAAAACATGACCAGGTTTGCAGGTAAGAAAGTTTTACTGAGTTTTCACATCATGTGGTCCTCAGAAAGAGTGTTTAGGTGCATTTGAGTGGAAAATAGTGTTAGTTGTTGACGCGTCGCGGAGGATCAGCTGTTTTTAGCAGCAGATACGGAGCGGCTCGGAGAAAAAAGCATAAAAAATGTCTTTGTAAAGCTCAGTGCAGGTGTGCTGTTGTCACTGTGCTTTAAGAGGTGAGGACAAGTCGTAGCTGTTGCAGAAAACCGCGGATGAAAAGCTCACAGCTCGCTTAAAGTGGGCAGTTCAGTCGAACCCCGACCTCCCACGGACCAAGTTTAATGCTGCTGTCGACCCACAATGCAAAAATAATAGTAACGCACAGTGACTTGGAGAAGTAACTTTAATCTGATTACTGATTTGGAAAGATTAACGCGTTAGATTACTCGTTACTAAAAAAAGTGGTCAGATTAGAGTAACGCATTACTAAGTAACGCGTTACCGGCATCACTGGCCAAATCACAACAGTTGCCCCATGGCGCTTCATATTGCAAGGCAAAAGCCATACAATAATTACAGAAAAAAACAGTCCAGTCCAGCCTAGAGGAAATAAATGCATGAATTAGTTTTTCAGCATCACTCTGAGACAAGACCTTTCTAATTTTAGAGATATTGCGCAAATGTAAAAAAGCAGTCCTACATATTTGCTTAATATGCGCATTGAATGACACATCCTGATCAAAAATGACTCCACGATTTCTCACAGTATTACTAGAGGTCAGGGTAATGCCATCCAGAGTAAGGATCTGGTTAGACACCATGTTTCTAAGATTTGTGGGGGCAAGTACAATAACTTCAGTTTTATCTGAATTTAAAAGCAGGAAATTTGTTGTGTGGGCCGCTGAAGAGGAGGTACTGCTGGCCCACCACCAGAGAGCGCCCTGCCTGAAGTGCGGGCTTCAGGCACGAGAGGGAGCCTGAGCAACCGGGAGTGACAGCTGTCACTCATCATCACCACATCACCATAAAAGCCGGGCAGCAACTCCACCTCGCTGCCGAGATATCAGTCTACCTGGAAGGTAAAATTCTCAGCCGCCGTTGTGCCGATTGCACGTAATCCTTTTCTGAACTATTTGCAGGAGTTCCTGTACCTCTATTTGCAGCTGGGAGCTGGGTTTTGTGGACGATGGAGGAGTGACGACCTTCACTCCTCGCTCCACATACGATAAGTAGTGGTTCAGGCTCTGCCGTTAAATTGTTCCTGAGTTGGAGGTGGAGGTGTTCCCTCCAAGTGGATAAGAACTGATTGCTGATTGTTTTGCTGGGTGTGCACACACCCACCATAAATTGTTTTTGCTTCCTGCCAGCAGTACCGATCTGACAGCTGGAGATGGTGGCCACCTGGGAATTCAGGACTTGGTGGCTCCGGTGTGTTCCAGATCCATGGGCAGTGGAAATCGTGTGGGACCCGGCTCTTCTCTGGACAGACGTCTTCTATCCTCGAGCCTGCCCACACGTCACCTCATATTATTGACTATTGTTCTAAATTGTATTTGTCTGTTTTTTCCGTTGTGCACATTCACAACATTAAATTGTTGTATTTCGGCTGATCCATTGTCCATTCATTTACGCCCCCTGTTGTGGGTCCGTGTCACTACACTTTTCCCACCAGGATATCTCGGCCAACGTCATGGATCCCGAGGGGCGTCAACCATCAAGTGAACCACCAATGGAAACGCAGGGTGCACAGGCGCCGGCAGGAGGCGTATTAGGTGAGCTGCAGCAAATCTTAACCGCCTTCACTGCTCGGTTGGACTTGGTGACCGAGCAGAATGTTATTCTCAATCGGAGGATGGAGGCTCTCACCACCCAAGTGGAAGCGCGCACGCAGGGCGCTGCTGCAGCACCTCCTCCTGCTGTTCAGGCGCAGAATACAGATATTCCACTGGTCGTTCAACAAACCCCCCCACCATCCCCTGAAGCATACATAAGCCCTCCGGAGCCGTACGGAGGTTGTGTAGAGATGTGCGCAGACTTCCTGATGTAGTGTTCGCTCGTCTTTGCACAGCGTCCCGTTATGTATGCGTCAGACTCCAGCCAGGTGACTTATGTTATTAATCTGCTTCGAGGTGAGGCACGCGCCTGGGCTACGGCGCTCTGGGAGCAGAATGCACGGCTCCTAATGATATATACTGAGTTTGTGAGGGAGTTCAGACTGGTGTTCGATCACCCACATAGAGGCGAGACCGCTTCGAGTGTGCTGCTGTCTGTGAGACAGGGGCGTCGGAGTGCAGCCGAGTATGCAGTCGCCTTCCGCATCGCGGCAGCGAGGGCCGGCTGGAATACTGTTGCACTCCACGGCGCCTTTGTAAACGGACTGTCTCTGGTCCTTAAGGAGCACCTGGTGGCTAAGGACGAGCCGCGGGATTTAGACGGGCTTATCGACGGGCTTATCGACCTGGTAGTACGGTTAGACAACTGATTAGCAAAACGTTGACGGGAATGGGGCGAAGGGCGTGGTCAGGCACGAGCCGTCCCTCTTCCTTCCGGGTCCGAAAGGGAGCCGTCTTCCCCACACTCCACAGCCAGAGGGCTCCGTGTGGCAACAGCTCCCCCTGTTAACGTTGTTAGGGAAACGAGCAGGGCCAAAATTAGATCAGATGACAGGTTCAGGAGGCTGGCCCGCGGGGAGTGTTTTCTCTGCAGCTCAAAAGAGCATATACAGAAAAACTGCCCCAAATGGCCAAAACGACAACACTCAGCCTTAGAGACTGGGCTAAGGGTGGGTCATAACACGCACGAGGGGTGCGCACATAAATCTGCACGACTCCCAGCTACGATCTAACCCTTCACGTCCCAGCACTGGTGTACACGGGGTCAGAAGGGAATCTGTTGGACAGCAGATGGGCAAAGGAAGTGGGGCTCCCTCTAGTGGCCCTTCCTTCACCATTGAAGGTACGGGCACTAGATGGCACCCTTCTCCCTTTAATCACACACAAGACACAGCCAGTAACATTGGTTGTGTCTGGGAATCATCGGGAGGAGATTGTATTTTTTGTAACACCTTCTACTTCCCGCGTTATTTTGGGCTTCCCATGGATGATAAAACACAATCCCCGGATTGATTGGCTGTCTGGGATTGTGGTTCAGTGGAGCGAAACCTGCCACTGGGAGTGTTTAGGATCCTCGGTTCCCCCCGGTATGACCGCTAACGAGGAGGTTAAAGTCCCCCCCAATCTGACGGCGGTGCCTGAGGAGTACCATGATCTTGCTGATGTCTTCAGCAAAGATGTGGCACTCACTCTTCCCCCACACTGTCCGTATGATTGCGCCATTGATTTGATCCCGGGCGTTGAGTACCCGTCCAGCAGGCTGTACAACCTCTCACGTCCAGAGCGCGAATCAATGGAGACCTACATCCGGGACTCGTTAGCTGCCGGGCTGATCCGGAACTCCACCTCCCTGATGGGTGCTGGTTTCTTTTTTGTGGGCAAGAAAGACGGCGGACTCCGTCCATGCATTGATTACAGGGGGCTGAACGAGATTACGGTTCGCAACCGATACCCGTTGCCCCTGTTGGATTCAGTGTTCTCGCCCCTGCATGGAGCCAAAATATTTACAAAACTTGATCTTCGTAATGCGTACCACCTGGGTCGGATCCGGAAGGGAGATGAATGGAAGACGGCATTCAACACCCCGTTAGGTCATTTTGAGTACCTGGTCATGCCGTTCGGCCTCACAAACGCCCCCGCGACGTTCCAAGCATTGGTAAATGACGTCTTGTGGGACTTCCTGCATCGGTTCGTCTTCGTATAGCTAGACGATATTCTCATCTTCTCCCCGGATCCTGAGACTCATGTCAAGCATGTACATCAAGTCCTGCAGCGGTTGTTGGAGAACCGGCTGTTTGTGAAGGGCGAGAAGTGCGAGTTCCACCGCACTTCTTTGTCCTTCCTGGGGTTTATAATCTCCTCCAACTCTGTCGCCCCTGATCCGGCCAAGGTTGCGGCGGTGAGAGATTGGCCCCAACCGACAAGCCGTAGGAAACTGCAACAGTTCCTCGGCTTTGCAAATTTCTACAGGAGGTATATTAAGGATTACAGTCAGGTGGATAGTCCCTTGACAGCCCTGACCTCCTCCAAAGTCCCCTTCACCTGGTCGGATCGGTGCGAAGCCGCGTTTAGGGAGTTGAAACGCCGGTTCTCGACTGCACCAGTCCTGGTGCAGCCCGATCCTAACCGCCAGTTTGTTGTTGAAGTGGATGCCTCTGACTCGGGGATAGGAGCCATGCTGTCCCAGAGCAGGGAGTCCGATAAGGTCCTCCACCCCTGTGCCTATTTTTCCCGCAGGTTGACCCCGGCTGAGCGAAACTATGACGTGGACAATCGAGAACTCCTTGCAGTGAAAGAGACTCTTGAGGAGTGGAGACACCTGTTGGAGGGAGCTGCGGTTCCATTCACAGTTTTCACGAACCATCGGAACCTGGAGTACATCCGGACCACCAGGCGTCTGAACCCCAGGCAAGCCCCAGGCTGTTCTTCAGGCGTTTTGACTTCCAAATCACCTACCTCCCGGGACCAAGAACCAAAGATCTGACGCCTTGTTCCGGGTTCACGAAGAGGAAGTCAAAGCTGAGCTGTCAGATCCCACGGAAACCATCATCCCCGAGTCCACTGTCATGGCCACCCTCACCTGGGATGTGGAGAAGACCGTCCGGGAGGCCCTGGCACGGAACCCGGACCCGGGAACTGGCCCGAATGACAAGTTATACGTCCCACCAGAAGCCAGAGCTGCGGTCTTGGACTTCTGTCACGGTTCCAAGCTCTCCTGTCACCCAGGGGTGCAAAGGACCGTGGCAATGGTCTGGCAGCGCTTCTGGTGGGCGTCTATGGAAGCCGACATCCGGGAGTACGTCCAGGCCTGCACCACCTGCGCCAGGGGAAAAGCTGACCACCAACGGGCACAGGGACTCCTCCAGCCGTTACCTGTGCCTCACCTCCCCTGGTCCCACATCGGCCTGGACTTCATCATGGGCCTCCCGCCTTCCCAGGGCATGACCACCATCTTCACGATAGTGGACCGGTTCTCCAAGGCGGCCCACTTCGTGGCCCTCCCAAAGCTCCCGACGGCCCAGGAGACAGCAGACCTCCTGGTCCACCATGTCGTACGTCTGCATGGGATTCCATCTGACGTTGTCACCGACCGTGGTCCTCAGTTCTCCTCGCAAGTCTGGAGGAGTTTCTGTAGGGAACTGGGGGCCACCGTAAGCCTCTCATCTGGGTACCATCCCCAGACGAACGGACAGGCAGAGCGGACCAACCAGGATTTGGAGCAGGCTCTCCGCTGCATGACCTCTGCGCACCTGATGGCCTGGAGCAAGCATCTGGCATGGATCGAGTACGCTCACAACAGCCAAGTTTCATCTGCCACCGGCCTCTCCCCATTTGAGGTATGTTTGGGGTACCAGCCCCTATTGTTTCCGCTCATGGAGGGAGAGGTCGGAGTGCCCTCGGTCCAGGCCCACCTCAGGAGGTGCCGTCGGGTGTGGCGTACTGCCCGCTCTGCCCTGCTGAAAGCCCGGATGAGGGCCAAGGCCCATGCAGACCGCCGGCGTTCCCCGGTCCCTGTATACCAGCCCGGGCAGGAGGTTTGGCTATCCACCAAAGACATCCCACTGCAAGTGGAATCCCAAAAATTTAAGGACAGCTTTATTGGACCGTTCCCCATCCTCAAAGTCCTCAGTCCGGCCGCAGTGAAGCTGAAGCTACCAGCTTCACTGTGGATCCATCCTGTCTTTCATGTGTCACGGATTAAGCCCTACCACACTTCACCGCTCTGCACCCCCGGACCGGCGCCGCCTCCTGCCCAGATCATCGACGGAGAGCCAGCATGGACAATACGCCGGCTCCTGGACATCCGTCGGAAGGGCCGGGGGTTCCAGTGCTTGGTGGACTGGGAGGGGTATGGACCTGAGGAACGCTCCTGGGTGAAGAGGAGCTTCATCCTGGACCCGGCCCTCCTGGCCGACTTCTACACCCGACACCCCAACAAGCCTGGTCGCGCGCCAGGAGGCGCCCGTTGAGGGGGGGGGGGGTCCTGTTGTGTGGGCCGCTGAAGAGGAGGTACTGCTGGCCCACCACTAGAGGGCACCCTGATGAAGTGCGGGCTTCAGGCACGAGAGGGCGCCAGAGCAACTGGGAGTGACAGCTGTCACTCATCAACAGCACCAGCTGTCACTCATCATCACCACAGCACCATAAAAGCCGGGCAGCAACTCCACCTCACTGCCGAGATATCAGTCTACCTGGAAGGTAAAATTCTCAGCGGTTGTTGTGCCAATTGCATGTAATCCTTTTCTGAACTATTTGCAGGAGTTCCTGTACCTCTATTTGCAGCTGGGAGCTGGGTTTTGTGGACGGTGGAGGAGTGACGACCTTCACTCCTCGCTCCACATACGATAAGTAGTGGTTCAGGCTCTGCCGTTAAATTTTTCCTGAGTTGGAGGTGGAGGTGTTCCCTTCAAGTGGATAAGAACTGATTGCTGATTGTTTTGCTGGGTGTGCACACACCCACCATAAACTGTTTTTGCTTCCTGCCAGCTGTACCGATCTGACAGCTGGAGACGGTGGCCACCTGGGAATTCAGGACTTGGCAGCTCCATTGTGTTCCAGATCCGTGAGCAGTGGAAATCGTGTGGGACTCAGCTCTTCTCTGGACAGACGTCTTCTGTCCAGAGAGTGGTGTCCAAAAAATGAGGTGGGCTTCATAGATAATTGGCAAAGCTTCTGGGGAAAACCTGGTCTTGTTAGGAGAGACGGCATCCATCCCACTTTGGATGGAGCAGCTCTCATTTCTAGAAATCTGGCCAGTTTTCTTAAATCCTCCAAACCGTGACTATCCAGGATTGGGACCAGGAAGCAGAGTTGTAGTCTTACACACCTTTCTGCAGCTTCTCTCCCCCTGCCATCCCCTCATTACCCAATCCCCGTAGAGACGGTGCCTGCTCCCAGACCACCAACAACCAGTAAAAATCTATTTAAGCATAAAAATTCAAAAAGAAAAAATAATATAGCACCTTCAACTGCACCACAGACTGAAACAGTTAAATGTGGTCTATTAAACATTAGGTTTCTCTCTTCTAAGTCCCTGTGAGTAAATGATATAATAATTGATCAACATATTGATTTATTCTGCCTTACAGAAACCTGGTTACAGCAGGATGAATATGTTAGTTTAAATGAGTCAACACACCCGAGTAACACTAACTGCCAGAACGCTCGTAGCACAGGCTGAGCCGGAGGATTAGCAGCAATCTTCCATTCCACCTTATTAATTAATCCAAAACCCAGACAGAGCTTTAATTCATTTGAAAGCTTGACTCTTAGTCTTGTCCATCCAAATTGGGAGTCCCAAAAACCAGTTTTATTTGTTGTTATCTATCGTCCACCTGGTCGTTACTGTGAGTTTCTCTGTGAATTTTCAGACCTTTTGTCTGACTTAGTGCTTAGCTCAGATAAGATAATTATAGTGGGCGATTTTAACATCCACACAGATGCTGAGAATGAAAGCCTCAACACTGCATTTAATCTATTATTAGGGTCAATTGGCTTTGCTCAAAATGTAAATGAGTCCACCCACCACTTTAATCATATCTTAGATCTTGTTCTGACTTATGGTATGGAAATTGAAGACTTAACAGTATTCCCTGAAAACTCCCTTCTGTCTGATCATTTCTTAATAACATTTACATTTACTCTGATGGACTACCCAGCAGTGGGGAATAAATTTCATTACACTAGAAGTCTTTCAGAAAGCGCTGTAACTAGGTTTAAGGATATGATTCCTTCTTTATGTTCTCTAATGCCATATACAAACACAGTGCAGAGTAGCTACCTAAACTCTGTGAGTGAGATAGAGTATCTCGTCAATAGTTTTACATCCTCATTGAAGACAACTTTGGATGCTGTAGCTCCTCTGAAAAAGAGAGCTTTAAATCAGAAGTGCCTGACTCCGTGGTATAACTCACAAACTCGCAGCTTAAGGCAGATAACCCGTAAGTTGGAGAGGAAATGGCGTCTCACTAATTTAGAAGATCTTCACTTAGCCTGGAAAAACAGTCTGTTGCTCTATAAAAAAGCCCTCCGTAAAGCTAGGACATCTTACTACTCATCACTAATTGAAGAAAATAAGAACAACCCCAGGTTTCTTTTCAGCACTGTAGCCAGGCTGACAAAGAGTCGGAGCTCTATTGAGCCGAGTATTCCTTTAACTTTAACTAGTAATGACTTCATGACTTTCTTTGCTAATAAAATTTTAACTATTAGAGAAAAAATTACTCATAACCATCCCAGAGACATATCGTTATCTTTGGCTGCTTTCAGTGATGCCGGTATTTGGTTAGACTGTTTCTCTC